>NC_092693.1:5564783-6164783 GCF_964275005.1 Diadema setosum | reverse complement strand
ATGACCAAAGGCCCAATTATATACAGGAACTTTTTTTTTTCACTCTTCAACACTAACCAGTCAGAATAGTCAAAATTATGATATAAAGATACCGAACCAAGCCACAGAAATATTCCATATTTTCCTATATAATTTCCTGTTTCCCAGCTAAACATGTATGAAAAAGAATATCTCAAATTGACAAGAATGGAATTAGAACTCATTGCCATCAAACCTTATATGAATTAAAAACACTAGAGATTATTGTAATGTGACATCATAGTAATTCATTACCATGGAAACTGGTTCTAATTGGAAAGCCTCGCATAGGCCAAAATTAGTGAGCTTTCGATCCGTGACGCGAGCACTAAGATGACGTAGGTTGGACAATGGGAACAGCTATCTCGCTCATGTGCAGAACACCATTTCTAACCTAATTACCATCATCTTGTATGTATTTAGACAGATGGTATCCATGACTGACTAGCATTCCTTTCTTCCTCTACCTTTCTTTTTCTCATCTCTTTTTCTCTGTATACTAAGGATGGATGTGTGTGTGTGTGTGTATGTATGTGTGTATCTGCCAACAAATTAAGCTAAAATATGTTTTTTGTGTTAAATAACAAATGATTTAAGTACACATATGTGTTATTTCAATTTGGACTTATCTTCTGTATGTATTGGTCCATATCACAATAAGTGTTGGTTGATTGTATGTAAAGTATTTTATCTTCTTTGCTTTGAGGGCTCCAGCCACGCAAGCACAAAATTGCTTCTTAGGAGTCCTGGCATGTATTTGTGTGTTTTTTGTTTTGTTTTTTGTAATGACTTGCAAGTTGTATATTGTTTTATATTTTGCCGAATAAATGAAATGAAATGAAATGAATGAAATCTTAGCATTCAAGGCAAAGATCTAAAGCTCAAAATATCTGTGAACACAATGGTTGTTTACACATTCCGTATGGGCACCTGGTATACCAGGTTCCCAACCCAAAATGCCTGCATTCGTGGCCTAAATTCATAATGATTTGTGTTATGCTGCCCACGAAAATGAACGAAAGCCGAAAATGAACGAAATGCCCACGAAAAATAACGAAAGTTACAGTTTCTTCCATCAATATCTGTTTACTTTCTGTATGGAAATTATTTGTGTCGCAGTATCATTTGCATTTACTCCAGTGTAGTGTGTGCTTGCTTTGCTGTAAAACTCGTATAAAGATATGTAGTAATCAATTAGGTTGAGCTGACCCCATTTACATGGTCTGTAGGTGTGTCTTTTGTGTATAATAAAAGAGTTTGTTAGCATGTCAGAGCACGTTCTATTCATACCTTGCACCCATTGATGTTTTCATTGTTTGATGGCACATGTAGGCCAACTTGACTGGAGAACGGAGGTACATGTACCACCTGACTGCATTCACACAGGTAGATAACCATTGGACCTGTTAGTTCTCTGTTGCCCTGTTAAAGAATCTTGTTTCGGGGCATTAATAAGGCGCTTGCAGAATTGCAGTTTATGCTTGATCTAAAGACCTTGACATCATCACTTTGGTACTCTATACCTACCAAGCATCGAGACTTCCCCCTGGGTGAGCAGTACCTGCAGATCCTGTAAACATTTTTGGGATACGTTGTTTGGAGACGACTGCTCCATGGACAGCCGTGGTGAGGGGATCCATGCTTTGATCACATCTTGAGCGTGTGTTCGTGCCATGACGGGGCGTCTGTTGGTGTTGCCATGACAATGGGTTGCCATCAGCATCATGCTGAATAATGTGTAGAACTTGGTGGAGTCTACTGCCATTGTAGGTGGTGCAAGGTGATCAAACTCTGTGAAAACTTTTATGGAGTGTTAAAAATGGGAAGGAAAAAAACAGATAAAAGATATGAGGGATACATTCATAAGAAATCTGTTCATGATGTGAGTGTGAATACAGTGAAAATGTTGATACAAGTCTCACATGAAAAATTTTAAGCCATTACCCAGTATAAGCATCTCATCCTAAGGTTATCATTCTAGATACAGATAACACTATCTGTGTGCACATGCAGTGACTAAGTGTGGTCAAATTTTTCAACCTGAGCATTTTATTCATCCTATACATTTTTACCTGAAAGCAGCAAGACCTTTTTTTTTTGTTCTTTTTTTTAAGGAACATAACTCAACAACTTGACAGGAAGATAAACCCTCTGAGGAGATTCTACACATTCAATTTGGCTCAATAAGCTCAGAAATTTGTGGCACAAAGAAATCAAGAAGACTTTCTCATGCTGGTTAAAATTCACTGGAGGAATAAAGCAGAGTAAAATGTGTGTTTTTGTTTTTTTTTTGCTGTTGAATACTTGGTACTTTTAGCTGGCAACCTAAAAAAGGGCCAACACAATCAAAGAGCCACCTCCATGAAGAAGTGGATGCAATGCTATAACAACAACCCCAGTATGATATATTTCAAGAGAGATATACATTTTGAGGAATCAAGCAATGATAGCAAAATACAGTGCAAAGAACCCAGATATACACATTATACTGGTACACATTGTGAGACTAATAGGCTCTTCATGAACAGTGAAATTCACATTTCAAAATATCAGTTTTGGCTGCTATTGTATCAATGACGGCCAAAGTCTGGTAATAAAATCATTAAAAAAACAAACACAAAACAAGTCGGTGTTTTCAACATGCAGATGCAATGCCATATTCCTCCAAATGAAAGTCTTCATTTTCTCCATTTTCTTCTTCTACTTCACTGTGTAAGTCAAATTGCATAGAGTTCAGCCCAATTGAAGACAACATAATATATACCCCGTACTGTATTTTCTCTCTTCTGCATATATTTATACAGCTTTCGAAGATCTGTAATTTTGGGGACCTTGTTCTGGGGCGGATCCATGCCAGGAATTCCATAAAGGGGGAGGGGGTGCCATTACAAAATCAAAGGGGGGGGGGGGGTTGCACGCGCCCTGGTCCTCCCGGCGCCCCCACTTTTTTTATTTCTTTTGTTTTTATAAAAATGAAAGGAGGCGCGCGCCCATTGCTCCCCGCCTGGATCCGCCACTGTTATACACAACATCCTGTGTATACATAAACCTGCTTCAATACTGTAATTATATACAAAATAATTCTATGTACATGTCCTCACGAGGAGTTTCTGTTTTATGTGAATGATTGGGTTTGAAATTAAATGAAATGAATTTAACTGAACTGAATTAAACTTACCAAGTAGATTAGAGAGTCCTGGTGCAAATTAGGAAGAGTCAATGTGAATGACGGCGTCTCTGAAAGCAAACACACGCGCGCTGCCGCAGGGACTGCATGCTAATAATGGGGCACCACTACACTCACCACTGCCCGGTGTACGGAGCTTATCCTCTTCACCGACGACTTCTTTACCAGATGGCCGGGTTTCGCTATTGATTATTTGAAAAGTTATTGACGTTGGTGGTGGCGTAACAAGTTTGCAATTAACCACCATATTTAAACTTTCAAAAGATATCCTCCGATCAGGCATCGGGATCTACCGAAGATGGATCAGAATGACTCTCCGTTTCTTCAAAACGAGGATTGTAATTGTTCAATTAATATAATTTAAAGAAAGGCGCTGCCAGAGAAGTGGAAAGGGGCCTCCTTATTAATGTTGTGAGCTACTGTGGTAGGAGAAGGTCGTGGCCGACTACCTCCGGCCTATGCCAATGATATTATCGCTGCTCTACAGAGCGAAATATAATCGATAGCGTACGTCTTACCTCGAAAAGTTTACAATAACCACCATCAATTACGGCATGTGGGAAGAGAATAAGACAGTAAGAACGACGTAGGCATACCCGTAAATCTTTTCGGGATGATAAATGTAGTATGGTTGAAGAAAAGTTTACACCATAATTCATCTTCCTGCCTGGAGAAATTTTGCTAAAAACCTCACTTTCCCCTCTGTCATGACGCACAAAAAAAAAAAAAACCCACAAAAAACAACATAACAAGCAGGGACCTTGAAGTTCAATTTTCTTGAATGCCCAAAGATGCGCGTTTGTGCTAAATATTCACATAAAAAAAGTTTAAATTAATGAATTTAGAGCATTTTTAATGGGATGAAAATTAAATGTCATATCAAACAATTTCTATTGCGTTCGCTGACTCAAGGCTGTTATAGATCATGATTACCTAATCATATCTACTCACTTCGTTACACTCGCTATATTCCATGCAGGTACAATGTATCTTGTTTTGTGTAAAGTTTATATGGTACATGATGCAAGATAACGACATTTGGAGATGTGTACATTACTTTTAAACTGTACATAGACCTGTAATTATTGTCATTGTTGAATTATACCTGTGTGTGTGTGTGTGTTTGTGTGTGTGTGTTTTACTCTCATTGGTAGATCACTGTCGCAATTTAATCATGTTCCTTATGTCATCTTTTTCTTAAAAAAAATCCACCAACAGTTACTTGTAATAAATTTTTGAGTAACCGTACTTGCAACCAGACAGACGAAAACCAACCACATAACCTCTTGGCAGAAGAAATAAATATATAAAACAGCTAACCTTGATACGAACATTTAATAAAATCCTTTCAACCATAAACTCTCTCTCTCTCTTGGTTAACAATCACATTATTAATTGAGAGCAAGATATTACTAAAGATGATAATATCTTGCTTTAATACAGTTACAAATTTTCATTTGTGCAGGATACAAGTGATAAAAGATTTTCTTTTTTTTTTTTCAGCAGCAAATCAAATTATTCTTAAAAAAAAAAAATCATCATTATCACGACTGTTGTTATCAATTCAAGTGAAAAAAAAAAAACACACTGCAATTTGACTAGTTGGAATACATGTAGTTGAAATGGAATACTAGTAGTTGGAAACAGCCAAACAGGAGACACACACACTCATAATACATTGTATTACAGCACATGACACAATCACACATCTAACACTTTGAGTGTACTTGCTTGGAACATTTTGATTCATGGATGTACAGTATGTGGATGATGAAGCATTGTCTTTCGTTGTTGGGTATTGATGCAAAAATGCTAGGTAACTTACATGAGGAATTCCATAAGAAATAAAATTAGCAAAAAACAAAACAAAACATGATTCTTTGAGACACATGTTTATCAATCGAGCTCATTTCTATACATGCATGATTCAGTTATCAAACATTGACTTCATACGTGTAATTTTTTTTTTTCAATTCTCCACTAAGCTTGTTAAAGTTCCATGATCTCAAAAGTGTAATATTGACAGCAAAATATTGAACAAATGCCAATAACACGCTTCAATAAAATGCAGAGTTTGGGGAAACTAAGGGAGCTGTACAAAGTAGGTCTTTAGCTTGGCTGTGTATTTATTTCATATTCTATCATTACAACATCCAAAGCAGTATAAAATTGAGTACAAACATTAACTTGAACCTACATACAAATACATGTATATAAATGAGGCAGACTAAATAATTGGGATGAAAATATAAATATTTTGTGAAACTTTGCAAGTACCTATGCCAACTAATCACCAATGCAAAATTGCAAAATCTTTGGTCAATTTATAAACATCAGTGTTTATTTCAAACATTTCAAGTAAACACTTTTGTTCATTTGGGCTAAGAAAGAAAAAAAAAAACATTTACAAGGTCAATTCACAGCATAATGATTTCTGATGAGGCAAGTTTGCATTATTAAACAATCATAAATTGTTCTTATATTGCATTATCCATTGGACACTCAGGCAGCATAGAGGGGAAAAAAAAGCAGCAATAAAGGCTCGGATATATCTACTCTACTATACATCTATACTTTCTTGAGAATGCTGGCTGCACTATAAATAGCATAATAAAAATATTGCATTCTATAAAAACCAATGCACTGTAGATTATCTCCAAGACTGGCACTCTTCTGCAAATAAAATTACACTTACCAGTGTATTTCTAATTCTGTCACTATGGTTCCTGATGGCGAATTCACTCACTCGCAAAATTGTCTTACAAGTCTCATCTCAGGAGATATACGTGTGAAATATATAATGGCATAGGTAGTCTACATGATGTACAATGTATGCTTTTTTTTTTCCATGTAAGTAGCGGGCCCGTCAATAATTTAAAGATCAATTAATGCACCCTTAAGTATTGTTTGCAAAGTGTGATCAACTGCATGATCTTCAAATACAATCTTTTTTTTTTCATTAATTGTCCTTCATCACATTTGAGAGGAATTACTTACTCTTTGGCATTTTACAATACTTCTTATACTAAATCTTAATGTAAAAAACTGTGTAAGAAATTCTGATGCCATATATAGGAGGTGTCATTGCAGTAGAAGGAAACGATTCATAATTCTGGCTTCATAAAACATGCTGAAAAACATAAGTTCATTTTCATCTTCAACTAATGCATGCAGAAGACATTATAACAAACTCCCATGGACCAACACAATTGTTTTGCAGTATCAAAATGTGGTTATATCAAAAAAATAACTGTAGTAACACAATTAACACAAATTTGCCTTGACAGGTCTCTGACCGATAAGAATTTACTGTATTTTTTGAATGCTCAACCTATTTACGTTTATTCTGATATATATTGTCTTACTCATGTCCAAACTTCAGCTTTTACAGGCAATATTTCAGTTTTTCATGTGTGATATATATATATTCAGCTTTGTCATATTTATCTTTACAATTCCTGAAAGTCTCAAAATGAATTCATTACAGCGTAAAACATGGTTTACACAACAATACTTGCTAGCAGACATTTTACATTCAAATGGTACATTGATTTAACTTCACTACAAAGAATGGAAATGTTAATTTGAGACTCCCTGCAGATATATCTCTTGATTTTCTTTTAAATCTTTGATATGTCATCCACATCACTTATTTCAGTGAAAAATACAGAAATATGGAAATAATTCTAAAAGCAGAATATATAAAGAACATAATTGTATCAATGATGCATTTTAAAGGCTATCAGCACTGCCCAAACATTTTTCGCGACTGCTCAACAAATTGCATATATCATTCAAAATTGATGTGCAGCATTTCAAATTGATTCAAGTCACATACATAATGAATGATTCATGCTGAAACCATGCTCTTTGCCTACAGGAATGATGATAGTCGACTGCATTGGCAAACTAGCAGCAATTTACATGAACGTTCATATTTCAGAGTTTTGTCCACACAATTCAATTTCAGTTTATGCAGCAGACTAAAAAAAAAAAAGAAGAGTACATTAACTTGCTTAAATTCTCACATACATGTAGGCTACACTATCAAAGGCATATTATAACACAAATGCACTACAGTGGACTCTCGTTATAACAAAGTCCTGGGGACTGGCAGTTTTCTTTCGTTATATCAAAATTTCATTATTACTGTGTTTGTTATAACGGGAGTGCACTGTATAAACACAGATATGGACATTATAATTATGATATAGTCACAAAACATCTCAAGGTAAATACATAATTTCATTTTGATCATTTCTGATAGCAGCTTTTTACAGTATGAGATAGAATAGAAGCAATATACATGAATGTTTATATTTCAGTATATTGCATGGTCATTTAGTTTAGCTTCCTTGACATACACACTGGTCCCTGAACTACCATTCTACTTGCAGGTTAATTCTTATACTGCCTAGTGAATCATTCAATGCAAATTTCAGAAAGTAAACCTCTCCTGAAAGACATTTCTTCATCACAACTTACATGGAAAACATAGTTCTCATTTGCCTGCAGAACTGTAGATTTTTGTTCCAAAATGTACACAATCCATTTAGTCATATGTATCAAGAAATGTGTGAAATGACGTCATGATAACAAGATTTCAGTTGGGATGTGACAAATCTGCCAAATATTAGCCTCCATAAAAAGTTCATCAGAAGTACTACATAAGCAATCATGATGTTGATTATCAAACACTGACTTATTGGGCTACAGCAGTACTGTAAACATTGATATTTTTGCATGATTAACTTTTTGTGCTGAGCTACTCAAAAACATTCACTGGTTTTTGAATTCGCACTGTGCAATTGTCAACCCATTCAAACTGTACAGGGAAAATTGTGAACATCAGAATTTCTGCTAGCCGATGAAAAGTAGTGCAAAATACGAGAAAATTAACATAACAAGAAAATTTCCAAATTGACAGTATCAATCAGTCTTTCGCGATAGAGTGATTCACATGTAGCTTCTTGGAAAATATGATTGCTATGGCATGATCGATCATCAAATAATGTTGTACTTGGTAAACGCACTTCGGAATGGGGAGGGCACTTCAAAAGTCATATGCATATGATTGAATCTATTTGACACAGTTGATCTCAAAATACTCCAAAACAAATCAGCATCCTGGCAAATGGCGTAAGCCAGACGAGTTTCTTGGTAGACTCTTTTGATGTACAGCAAGGATATTCCAAAATGGGGAAGATGAATTTCGAGCCCTTCTGGTAACTATGTTTTTGGCTCTGAATTAGCCTTAAAATGCAATTCCCTAACATATGCAAGTTAACCTCAGTAAACAAAGTTAGACTACAACAAAAAATAAGACATCAAACAGGAAATACTGAAATTTTCCATCTTTCTTACAGCTTCATCACATAATAGTGATAACACTTGGAGCCACATACGCAAATTAGCCAAAGTCATAGCATTAACTTGCAACCCTTCATAAGGTTTAAGCACAAATATATCACTTAGAAAAACATTCTTTTTTGTTATTAATAAGCAAAAAAATTCTGTGCTTTCTCCCCTAAAAATTACTGGTAATCGTTGCTAGGTTATTCAACGTAATAAAATTTTACACAAGGGTTAAAGGTTTTTTATCTTATTCATGTCAAAACAAAGCAATGTGATGAAGTTTTAATCATCAAAACATTAAAACTTGTAAAATTCTAAAACTTTACTTTTCTATGTCAAATTTGGCCCAAAGCTCTCTAATTCTGTTCTTCTGATATTGCGTATTTAAGAAAGTCAACTTAGAGCATGGTGTGGAATTGCATTTTAGGGTGCTGATGGACTGATATCCTCTTCCATTCCTCCTCTTCCTCCTCTTCCTCCACCTCCTCAGGGTTTCCTTTTTGCCAGTCCCTGCTGCAACATCTTCTCCAGATTCCCAAATGGGAATTCCACCAGCACATTCATCAGGAAGGAACACCCATACGCCAGAGTAAAGAAGGCTGAGAAGTTGTATGCCTGGCAAAAATAACACACAAAGAGAGAGAGGTATGAGAATATATTTCCGACACTGCTTTTTTTTTTTTTTTTCCACAAGAGCACTCCTCAAACTCTCCATGAGATTTCTGAATAAACTCCTCTCACAATCAAATGAAACCCATCCCTAGTGAGGATATATTTGTATATATTTGTATCAAAGAACAACATATCCATGACAAATTACAAATAACATCAAACAAAAATGTTTTGCGATGATTGTTGCAGAAAATGTTACAAATGTTACAAATCTTACATATATCTCATTTAATTTAATGAAATATATGTACTTTGAGCACATACATGAACGGCTCAGTGGTTACAACCAGCGACTACCAATGACAAGGTCCCTGGGTCTAGTCCCCCTAGCTGCAGCAGAGGCACCCAAAGGCAGGGTACTTTATCCCAACTGCCTTAGTCCTTCAGAGGGGACTTACAGCCACTGGTCTCAAGGTTGATTGCTTGTAGGCATTCATTGCTTCTTTGATGGTGATATTGAACAAATCAATTCAATTAGTAAAAACTCCAATTAGTATCAACTCATCTTCACGTCCCACACCACCACACACAACCACATACACACACATAAACACAACTTTCATCCTAACATCTTCAAATGCACTATTTACCATTGGGAGCAGTGATTTTTTTAGAACTATTTTGAAGAACTAAAGCTGGGTTTTTGTTTCATCTGCAAATGGTAAATAATGCCTTTAATGTTTCACTGCATATTTCCAATCCCAATGAATAGGAGTTTTACCACTGTGATTGTAGACCAATGAATGGGAACAGTCTGACTAAAAGCGTAGAGATACATGACCAGGGGGTGCAGCAGATAGGCGGAGTAGGTCATCCGGCTCAACGGCACCCAAAGAGACCAGGACAGGAAATCATGGATAACACCTTCAGTTGTATCAGAGAAAAGAAAAAGGAAAATTGAGTCAGAACACACTCAGGATATTCGACAATCTGACATTATACATGTTCGAAACATGTTTCTCAAACAAAGTGCAACATGATCTAAGGTAGATGTAAACATACTGAAATGGAATCGTAGCGATGAAAACTACTGGACGTGATAAATCCTCTCTCTGGAATGCATGTACCCATCAAGATGTATGTCTTGTTTCAATATCACTTCCCTTAAGACACTTTGAAGGTTATAGCTCTGAAAAAGTAGTAAAAGTTCTGCCCAAAATTGACAGTTCCCTTCCAGCATTTGATCAAAAGCTCAAGTCTCTCTGATACATACACAATCTGCAACTGTTATTGTGCAGTTGTGAGTACTCACTTATGTCACTGTTTTAAGGAAACATTTGAAATTTTAAAATTATTCAGAATGCTCTTATTTGATGATGAATTCTCATGAAAATTGTACCATTTTGTTTGTTATTACTCAGCCTATCAAAGATATCTTGACTACGGAGTGGCATTCTGCTTTAACCTTTACGGACAGTAACCTCCCAGCAGACAGGTGCGTACCTCCGTATCCATAGTGACAGGCAAAGACCACCCAGCAGAGGGCCACACCCCAGGTAAAGGTGGAGAGGCTAGTGTAGGCCATGCTGCTGGCTGTTGTGGGCACAGACGAGCCACTGTAAATAGGGTAGAGCCCGTAGACAACTGTCATACCCAGAGCTGCAGCTACGGCCCAACCAGCAGCGGCCATGATCTGCAGTGTGAGGGTGGATATACAGAGATAGTGCCCAGCATTGAAAAATAAAAATCCAAAACCAAGCACACCTTTCTCAGAACTGTTTCTTAAATAATTTTCCAGAGTGAAGTAAATTCATGTGAGCTGGACTTTGATGATGATGTCTGACAGTTCTGTAATTTGAACCCAAGATCTGAATTCAGAATTGATCACATGATTTGCCAGATGGTTACGTGTAGTCTGTCATGTGTTTAATTGTTTCATGCTTGCTACTGGAAGCCTTATGCAGGAAATTCATACATCAGTAGAACAAGACTGCCAGGTTTTAGATTTTATACAACAGAAATAAATTAAAACAAAATAAACAAGATAAATAAAAGACAGAAAATGGGTTCCATTTCGGGACCTTTTTGTGAAATGACTGTTACCCCCTTCCCCTCCTTTTCCAGAACTGAATTTTCCAGTATATGAAGAAGAATTAATCTCTTTGACAAAACTATAAAGTCATTGTTTCATCTTGCAAAAAGATTTAAAAATTGAGCATACAGTGTCTATCCCATCACTTACAGGGGACAGCTTGATTTTCTTGGTGCCAATGCGATAGATGATGTAACCCATTGCCATGCCAACCAGATAGGGTGGGATGCGGCAGTATGGCTTGGTGTATATCACGTCCATGTAGGAATCTGCTGGAAGAAACCTTCCCTCTGGCTCTGAGGCAGACATACTGTGCCCATTGTTACTGCAAGACACACACACAGATAGAGAGACAGACAGACAGACAGAGAGAAGTAATTGCATGTGTGCCATTTAAAGGGACAGTCCACCTCTAACAAAAAGTTTGCATACAACAAGAAAAATGACAGGAACAGGAAAGTACAGTTTGACCTAACGCTGATTAAAAATAAGAAAACTATGAAATTTTGAAGGCGTGACCAATCAAACAGAACTGACAACTCTGTGATTTAGCATGTGAGCTCACCTTCCATTTGCCATGTGCATGAAATTACATAAACTCTTATCTTTTCTCTCTTTTAAAAAAAAATGGAATGTATTTTTTCTTCCATTCAGGAATTGTACAGAAAAATATTTACAGTGACAGCATAAAGGGTGCATGAACGATTGGAAATTAACTTGATCGGAAATTAAAATTGCTTACTTTATAATACATAGCAAACAGGGGGCATGCTCGCACACATCACAAAACTGACAATTCATGTTTGATAGATCATAACTTCCAAAACTATTATAACTTTCTTGGTTTTGATCAGAATTTGCTCAAACTTCAGCATCCTGTTCTCTTAACATTCTTTTTTTTTTTGCATCTATACATAGAAAATAATTTTCAGGGTGGACAACCCCTTTAAACACTTTGAGTAATGCTGGAAACCTGTTTGTACAGCATGTCAGTGGCAATTTCTGTGTGGAGGTCTCAATGGAGTTCATGAACAAATAAACACATATGCTCTCTCATCAGCTGACAGAGCAAACAGGCATTGTCTTTAATAATCATAAGTCATACTAACATGTCATGCTTTTTATGATATTACAGATAGCTGTCTTTGATAGACCAGGACTAAGAAATTGAATAATTCATGATGCAGTGTATCATAACATATAATATCACGAACTACATAATGGTATATCACAAACAAAATTAGAAATCATTTGATTTATGGTATGACATAACGTAAAGCAGTGTGTGTGCGCATGTGCCCTAGTACCATAGCATTCCTTTGAGTGCATGTGTGTATGCAGTAGAGTCTGCGATGTGCAGCCTGTACATTCAAATGGGTCAGGCAGCTCATAAATTTTCATGTGGGGAAATTTCAAATCCAATTCTGTGGTGGTTTTTTTTTCTGTGTATTGGATGAAAACATAACAAGAAGGTAATTGCGCAGCATGAAATCAAGAACCCGCAAATTTGTTTCTGAGTTGCTCAGCACCTAAAACTCATTGCACGAAAATATCAACATTCTCAGGAATCACTGTAATCCTGGGTAAAGTTTCCTCAATAATTTCTCAGGACTTACTAGCATCCTTAACCTGTTGAGGACGGGCTGATTTTGCCATAGCACGCATTTCCCATAGACACAAGCCCCATTATACTCAAGACTAGTCTTCAACAGGTTAAATAGCATTTTGGATCCCCTCAAATGAATAGAAATTTTTTGTTCTGTTTCTTAGCTTTCTTGTAAGTCTTCCCCCCCCCCCAAAAAAAAAAAAATAAATAAAAATGGATAAATAGATTTAAAACAAATTAAAAAATGTTGCAGGAGCACCCACCTTAGAAGGACACCAGGCTGAAAACCATGCTGCTCCACCAAGACAGCTGTTGTGATGAAGCTCGCAACACAGAGAGTGCTCAGAATGGAAACCCCCACTGCTGGATACCTAATATTGGGGATGGAGAACAAATTCATACTTCAGGGTCCCATTTCATAAAACTTGCTATCAATGAACAAGTTACAATAGTTGTTATAAGCTACTGAAATCCTTGCATCTGATTGGCTGAGAGCAAAATTTGTCATAGAAATGTGGCAGTTGTTTATGAAACAGGGCCCAGATGTGTTATGATGCAGTACTCGAGAAAGACTATTCACATTTGTAGCATAACCTGAAGATGAATATTCTACAAAGTTCACTTGGGAAGAAAAACAACAGCAAAACAAACATAAAAACATTGTGAGTAGTCTGATAGTGTTTATATTTCATCCCCCATCCCCCATCCTCCCCCCTCCCCGAAAAAGAATCAAATACTGTAAACACTCATGTATAAGGTACACCTTTTTTTTGTCCTGAAAAATATTGGAAGTTGGGGGTGCACCGTATACAGGAATGCAAGTATCTGGATCCATGTTTTTTTCTTTTTTCCCACGGTGTCCAAAGTCAGAGTGTGCTTTACACAAGAGTGTTAACAGTATATATATATGTGTTTGTGTACATACATATGCACATATACATATTTATATGTATATGTACATACGTGTATACACAAATACATATATATAACCTGTATAAACTTACCAGAACAGGGGAATAATGATGAGAGGACTAATCAGGAAAAACTGCATGTCATTGGCCAAATACCACGTCCACAACACGCACTAGTGAGATTGAAAAGAAGGCTTAATTTGATTACTTTCTGCTCAGATATATAACACGTCTGGTCAGGCTACAATTCTCAATCATGAAAGAGTGATTTTTATGTTTCTAAAAGAGACTTAGGTTTCACACAATTTGGTGTTTTTTTGTTAAGTATGTACCATACACAGGCATATCTGCTTATTGTTTCCTTGACATATCCTTAAAATCTTGCATAGGTTTTAATTAGCCTGTAGACGCTACTCAACTCGCTCACATACGTATACAAGGTCATGAATGCAAACTCACATACCAATAATTATTGAAAGTTGTAAAATTTAGATCTGTCAACCAATCAATACATGACATGTCTGTAATCAAAATTGTACACATTGCTTGCAAAACAAGATCACATGGAAAAGCTACAAAATCATGATATATAGTCTCGTGAGTCGTCACATTTCTGGTAAAGCCATCATCAGGAATATTTAACCTCATACACATTTAACATTATATAAGACTGAAAATCTGTACTTTGAATTTTGTTAACATATGAATATATACATTGTCATCAAATTAGGTTAATATTTCTCAGTCTAACATAGAAATTAGATTTGTAAAGAAAAAGGAAAGCAAGATGAGTAACTGAGATATTCCAGCACATATGGTGTTGAGACGTACATTCTGGCCTATGGCTGGAGGGAAGAAATTGTTGATGTAGAGGATGTTGGTCCACCACCAGGAGCGACAGGGGTCCACCCACGGATCCAGGCTGTGCCAGATGGGGCCCTGGCTCATGTCGGGGAGGATGAAAGTGAAGACCAGGATTAGCATGGCCAGTGCTGGGGTTAGTCTGCATCACAAACACCAGGAGATAGGTGAAGAAAAAGTTGGGTTACCAGGGACGAAAGATTGCATCAAGAGAAAGAGTCGCCAGCATGATACATGGCACCATGACGACTACCGAAGGAGCACATGAAGCGTAAGTGATGATGCTGGTAAGATTACAATCATGAAAGAGCACAGAGGATCAGAAATGACAGTGACACAAGTTGTGGTTGTAAAAAGTCTTTAAAGGGATGGTATAGTTTTGGTCGAGACCTGGCTTCAGGTTCCTAACTTTGTTGGTGAGACAATGAGAAACCTCGCATGAAAATATGAAAGAGCATGTAATTCCCAGAGGATTTCAACATTATTTGATGAAAATTGGTTTTGAAATGGCTGAGATATCCAAAACAAAGTGATACTAATTAAAAGGTAGGACCCATCTTTTATTAGGATTGCTTTATTTACTTTGTCTTCAGATATCTCAGCCATTTTAAAACCAATTTTCACCAAATAAACTTTGAATTCCTCTTAGAATGGTTCTGTAACATTTCATAAGTGGTTTCTTAGCATCTTGCAAAAAGTTAAAAGCTCAATCCTCATCTCCACCATACTGTACTATCCCTTTAATGCAGTAGCAGACACTGGCAAATGTACATGTTTTGGTAGTATTAGTTGCATCAGCATCAGTACCATAACAATATATTGATAGAATATCATGTAACAATCATAAATATGATGTATCAGTAGCTACACTCATAATGATGAATTAAAAGTATTCACATCATTGTTAGCACTTAAATTGTTAATTCTCATTGTCACTGACATCACATGAACTTTGATTTTAAGTTAGCAGTACCAATAATCATACCTGAGATATCGGTGCAAATAAATCCACTTCCAAGGTATCTTTCCAGCACTCTCCTTCATCTTCTTTAATGTCAGGTAGGTTATGAGCAGACCACTGTAACAACAGCATCAATATGTGAGTACTACTGTATACGCCAAATATTTCGCGAGTTAGGAGCTATTCACGAAATTAAAGACATGCAAAAATATTGAGTCTTATTCCGATGTGAATGTGACGTACGCACGTACACTTCTGCACTTCTCCACAATCGCGATTTTAACCACTCGCAAAATCGTTGGGAATTCCTGATTCGTGAAAATTTAGACTCGCGAAATATATGGCGTATACAGTATATGAAAAGCACAATTTATAATGATGCTAAATCATTTTTCCTCGAAGATGAATTAATAATGTCAGTTGACTTGTCACCAATGACAGTAACTATAAAGTTCAGTGAATTATTGTAGCAACGGAAGTCTCAAATATAGTGAAACTTTGAATGCCATTGTGCTCATGTACGCAAGAAAAATATTCCCAGTGTACTTAATGCCTCTTGGAGTTAAGTTCTTCAGAGAAGACAGCATGCGTCATGACAAATTTATTCAGAAAAATTATCATATTGACATGTTTATCGTTCTGTTTTTGTCAAAATTTGCACTACTTAAAAAAAAAAAAAAAAAACATGTCGGAGTCTTAACACCTACAACTACATTTTGAGGGTTTTCATTGTATTCAGGCTTGAAAATTCATGACTAATGCATGCAGAAGGAAACAATGCTAAAGCATAATTTAATTTCTAAAATGTTGAGTTGCAATTTATTCCCAAATAGCGACTGGTTTGTAAACTCAGTGCAGGTATGTAAAACTGTACAACCCGAAGTTAATACAGTGCACTCCCGTTATAACGAACACGGCTATAACGAAATTCCTGTTACAATGAAATAAAAATTCAGGCCGTAGCATTATCAGCTCTATGTTTTTTATTGTCGATTTGTTCGGTTATAACGAAATTTTGACATAACAAAAAAACTGCCGGTCCCGAGGACTTCGTTACAACGGGAGTCCACTGTAGTGGGAGGCATACAATTACTGAGCTCTTGTGTGATTTGTAATCTGTTGAAAGTACAGTTCAATTGATAAGTTACGCCACAGGATAACTGTAGTCTTGCTCCAGTGCCATACCTCAGAAAAAAGAAGCTATCCACAGAGAAGTAAGCATTCAGGATTGCTTGGTAGGAAAAGCTCTGCAGCCATGCTGGAAATGCAGTGCCAAGATTTTCTGTAACAGGAAGGTAAAAAGGATTTAAAAAAAATGAGAGTCATGGGCATGTGGTTTGGATTGTTTGTCCCATCAAGCCTGTGGGGGGATATTTGTTGTGGAGATTTTTATTTTGTCAGCACTGAAATGGAAACTCCGAATTGACGGCTACCTCATACTAGAGAAAATTAGATAAAACTGGTTTACTTCATTAAAGTTGCACAAACTCTCAAAGAAATTAAAAAAATGACACTTAGTGAGAAATTTGTAGTATCTTTGACACTCAGAAAATGTTAACCCTATTATATGGACTAATCTCATCAATGCATTCAAGTGGTATTAACCTCAGGTATTTCAAGGTGTCTACTATTGTCTTACTGATCACTACAATCAAAGCTACAAGTTTGATGACACTGTACTGATTACTTCTTGCATTTCTATGGAAATCTAACAATTTTGCCCCAGCCCTTTATGGGCTAAACTTTTGGTGACGCTTCCCTGAATCAAAACTAGCGTCCATACAAGCTGTGACTTTTGTGCTTTACCTTCATCATATACCAAACTTTGACAACATTCTGACTGTAATGCTTCTTAAAGGGATGGATAGATCAAATGAACATGTGATGCCTCAGACAAACATTGCATTGAGACATCAAAGACCCTGTTTACAATGAGAGAAGAGGCCGGGCTTTTGCCTGGGCCGAGCCTGGCCTTCCTTTCACTGTAAATGTGCAAAAGACCAAATGCGGTACCAAAAACAGCCGCGCATTTGGCCAAGCTCTGGAGATAATCTCGGCCCGGAATCAGAGCCTCTTCTCACTGTAAACGCAAACTGGGCCAAATGCGGTACCAAACTGTGGCCAGCGCGCTCCCAGAAATAATCATGTGTTTTACCTTCATCACATACCAAACTTTGTAAACTTTGTTTACAAGCAGAGCGCCACTACAATAAAATATTGAAAGGTTTGAATTAAAAGCCCAGGCTAAGGCCGGCACTGTAAACGGACAGAATTGCAGGGCCGAGTACCGTAATTGAGGCCGGCCCAGCCCTGCACTGTAAACGGGGTCTAGGTGAGAGGTCAGGAGGTGTGTCGTACCGCCAATGCCCGCTTGGGCCACGAGGGCCAAGGTGTGACCAAGGATGACCCACGACATGCTAATGACCCTGATTCCATTCAGGCAGGTGATACCGCCCTCGCCCTGCTTGGTGCCAAGAAGTTTGGGAATATTGCGAGAGAAAGCAAAGCAGAAGATAAGCCTTGTCCACACACCTGATTTAGAAACCAAAAACAGAAAAACAATCACAACATCAACATCCAGTTATTACAAGTTAATCTGAATTGAGAAAAGCGTGACAAATTGAAAGCAAAGTACAGAGTGTTAAAGTCATACAGTAATGTCATGTAAATGGCATTCTTTTCCATAATTATATACAAAAAAGTTTTCAATGAATTTGTCCATGATGTGCAGCTGACCAGTAGATATTGTCTTATCGCTTGAATCTGACATATACTTTGTACCCCCTTCTTCATCTGCTACATATACATAGTTTATTTGAGAAAGTTATATTTGTGCAAACAAAATTAAAAGTCTGTGTTCATGGCCACTGTGTTTGATGAGATATTATAGGTGCATTGGAAATACAATGTACACTATTTCATATTGTACAATGTATGTATCCAGTTAATTATGCAAAGGAATTCCAGTCATGAATAATTTGCCCAGCATATTACATAAAGATATCAAAACAAGCATATACTACACCATAAAATAAATCAAAGTTTCTCTAACAGAAACATGGCAATACCTGTATAATAGGACAATGCTCTGTTCAGATCACACAGCTACATACATAGAAGCTTGTCATTATTTAATCTAAACAGTTAAAGAAAAATTAATCTTTCAATTCCTCAATACAAATTCAGATGAAACTTTTGATCACAAAATTGACACAAATGTCGTTTTTGTTGGTCTGAGAGAATCGAAGTCTGCATTAATCACACTCACTTAGTGGCCTGCTGGTTACGACTGTGACTGTTTCCCTGGTAACCATGGAATGATGTGGTGACTTTGAGTGATCCAGTAATGGAGATTTTTCAGAGAATTGATTTTCCGGCAGGACATGATCCCCCTTTGGCTGCAAAACAATGTTGTTGAGAACAAACCGACTCTTAATGATAAAATCACACTTGCAGCATTATGTTGCATAAACAGTCACGATTTACAAAGTTAATCATCACAACATGAAGCACCTGGAGCTGTGCACACATCATTTTAAATAATCCTGGATTCAGAAAATGATTCAGACCACCACCAAATACTAAGCACTTGTTCTTTTACCATAATGGCCCTAGCGTGCAAATTTCATCAAAACCTTCTGTATAATAATGCTCACAAACAAACAATAAAAAAAAAAATGGCAGAGGCTTTCAAGATCAATACTTGCTATGTGGAACATTTCACATTAGGACCAGTGAAACTGGTGCAACATTAGGATATATTAGGAGCAAGAGGACTAGTCTTTGAGTCTTTCTTTTAAAGGCAAAAGTATATTTACACCTGTTATATATGAATACACATAAAGTAAAAAATGAAAAAAGGAATTACTCACATTATCTAGGCTGCCATATAAGTTCTGCTGGGCAGTATGACCCCCGTTCTCCAGTCCCACTCTGTGAGGAAGAGGCGCATCACTAGCCTCTCTGTCTTTGGCTTGCAAACAATGGTCCACAATGGAACCAGCAACGCAGAGCAAGAAGAGAACTCCTATCACAATGCTTCAGAGGCAAAAATAGACGTTAAACATGGTCAATTGGACTGATGCTTTCATATCTGTCTGTTCTCAATATTTCTCTCAATGCTAGCATGCTGTCTGCAAAGTGAGGGTTGAAATGGGAGCAAAATTAGACATTAAACATGGTCAATTCAACTGATAAGCTTCCATATCTTCTCTGTTCTTGATGATATTTCTCTCAATGCTAGCATGCTGTCCGTGAAGTGAGGGTTGCAACGGGAGCATAAAATATGTTGAGGTATGTTGTATCTCAGTAACTATCACTGGTAACACCAGTGCATGTCATTGTAGGTAAACCATGAAACATACAACCCATTTACCACTTTAATACTAACAAAAACAAATAGACTTAAAGCAATTTTAAGGATTAATAAGTCGCAAGAAATCAAAGCATGCTAAAATTAATGAATGAATGATTGTTGAATACATATAAGTATTTTCTGCCAATTCCTAAAAAAAAAAAAAAAAAAAAAAAAAAAATTGTGAGAAAGATGTGAGAATTTCATTGCATCATGCATTGAAAATCTTGTTGGTCACTATCAGAGATCACCCTGTGAAAGAGCCCACAAAGATCATCCCCTAAAACCTTGAGGTATTACTGTAACATGTAAATATGCAAACAAAAGCCCGACACAACACTCCAAAGTGATTTAAATGTTCATCAAGAGAACTCTCACCAAACAGAGATGAAGCCTCCATTGAAGTTAGCATCCGGTTTGTTTACACAGTCAACTGAGGACCCCCTTACTGTCTCCAGAGTGAGCCAAGATACATTTAAATATCCTGTGTAATGGAAAGGGTTAATAAATACATGAAATGCTGCTGGAATAATATGCTCGCACAAAACCTAGATTCTTATCCTACTTTACATTTACTCATTTTTTTTTTAAGAGAAGGCGGAGGTGATCTAATGATGAATGTTGTGAAGACTTCTTCAAAAGACAGCTAAATATATTATGTCTGAAGTTTTACATTGTTCTAAGGGTGCTCAGGTCAACATCAGATGAAAATCAACTTAAATTGACACTTAGACAGGTACCATCATGGTGTGAAAACGGAAAAAGGCAGAACCAATGGTACACAAATGTCAGCAGACATGAATGTATGAATTTAGAATATGTAATCAAATATCGAAGATTAAAATGTCAAAGGTAAACAAAGTCCTCAGTAAAACGCTAGAACTACATTGATAATACAGCATTGGGGAAAAAGGCAAACTGTTGATATTGACAAGTAAAGATGTACATCAGCATTGGTTTTAAAAAAAAACCAAAAAACAAAACTGTTTCCAAGGTAAATGTAAGGTAGCAAGGCATACTATCACTGTAACCCAGTTTTATTGACCCTCTACACCTATGTTGAGGGGTGCATCCAATGTCTGTGTATACAGTTGCCAGTCATTTATCTTGCATCCTTGAGTAAATAGTCAGATAAGCTGATTCCTGGCAAAACCACACAAAAACAATCATGTGAAGGCTACCACAGAATCATGGAAAGCCAAGGTAACATAGCCTTCCTGTTGTGTTCCAGAGGCTCATGTTTGGCTATGAGCCCAAGTTCCTCATGCTCAGCTGACATGTACATATGTCACATAATTTTTGACCCACATAGGCCCACATGAACAATGAACTTTTAGACATCATGGAGTGCTGAAAGTGATGAAATTTGGATTTAAAAATTTCACTTGAAATTAAATGCAAAGTAAACCTCCTTGCAAAAGCATTATGTAATGCTCCTGTGACGGTTGCATGACTTTTGGTAAATATGTGTTATGTGTAAATGTGTGTTATCCCCATGTGTAAATATGTGTTATATGGACTACACATGATGTGTTTGACACCATATGACTAGCACTAGCATAAGCTACTTATGTGTCTCACTCAAGGATCTCATCTTCCTTGTACACTTTAAAGGACAAGTTCACCTTCATTAGCATAAGGATTGAGAGAATGCAGCAATATTAGTAGAACACATCAGTGAAAGTTTGAGGAAAATTGGACAATCAATGCAAAAGTTATGAATTTGTAAAATTTTTGTGTTAGAACCGCTGGATGAGGAGACTACTAAGGCTCGTGATGTCATATGAGTACAACAGTATAAAGAAAATATAAAGAAAATTCAACATATTTTCACTTTTTTTCACATAATAAAAGAGCACTTGACTTGCCTCTTTCTAACAGCAACGGGAATAATATTACCCATAACATATGTCAGTAACGAGTCAAGGGAATGAGTACTTTTTTCAAAAGATGAAATTTTAGGGAAATAAACAGGGTTTACATAGTGTATAGGCAGTACAACTCTGCTACAGAAGTGAATCTGAGGCGGTATGAGATTTCTAATGGTATTGCCACCAGCTGTTACATTTACAAGTCATTTCCGCTGAGACATCAAAATATAGCAAACAAGTTTTACTATGCACAAATACCAGTACATGAAAACATGGTACTACAAAAACCACTCCATGATTATACCTGGTAGATAGAGTGATATCAAAGTAAAAGAGTGGTAGAGGTGACTTGTTGATACTACAAAGAAACAGAATATGGGGAAAGTTTTGAAATTCAAAAGTTTCACAAGTTTTCAGGAAAACGGCACTGCTGGTCACAACCACATGCAAATTATGTGAGGCAATGTCACTGTTGCACAAGTCTCTGATCTCTGATATGTTTGTACAAAGAAGTCATAAAAACTATGTGGTCTGTAGAACACCCCCCCCCCCCTTTTAAAAAGCAATCTTGCAAGGCCATGTTATCACTTCTCTACTTTTTGCTGCAAATATTGCAAGTCATTATTTTCATTTCCCTTCAAAAATAGAAATCTAATGAAGTTTTCTGTATTCAGTCAAAAGGAGACTTTTAATTTGTGCATACATTTGCATGTGATTTTGACAATATCACTGACATGCGGAACTTTGAAATTCAATAATGTTTCATTTATGTCAGATCTTAAAAACTTTTACTGTTCTGTGTATATGCATGATTTTGCTCCATTAAAGTGAAGTTAGAGCAAAATTTAATTCATTTGACTGCTGGCTAAAGGAGTAGCATTTCACTTTACACAGAGTTTGGTCAAGTGGGATCTATGACATGGTAATTTTTTGTAAGGATTCAAATTCAAATGCACATCAAACAAACAAACAAAATAAAAAAAAATCACATTTAATCAAACTGAAAAGAGGAAATCAGAATTACTCAATATGAGTGTTGAATGAATGACCTTTGACACAGAGTGGTGTGATGTCACTGCTCTGACGTGTATTGACATTGCTGGATTTACAGTTTGAACAAGCTTCATGAAGTCATTCCTCTGGTATTTTGTTAATAAAATTTTAAAGGCATAATTTACCATTTGCAGATGAAACAAAAACCCAGCATTAGTGCTTTAAAATAGTTCTAAAATGTGAGTTAGGGATAGAAACAACCACTGTAAAAATTTGAATTGGTAAAATTGATGTTTAAGGTCCTGTTTATCTTTGGGAGCAGTGATTTAAAGAATGTTCAAGATATTACATTTGATGCATATGTGTAGGTCTGTTGTATGACAAAACATCCTACCATATAAAGGTTTTGCAATAAAGCCTATTAAAACTATAAGGAGATATCAGTAATTTTCTCATTAAACCGTAACTGTAAACGGTTTAGTCTGGAAACATTTCTATTATAACTATTATTCACATTTTGTGTATTTAGCAATACTTAACATCGATTGTATGAATTCAAATTTTTACAGTGGTTGTTTCTATCCCTAACTCACATTTTAGAACTATTCTAAAGCACTAATGCTGGGATTTTGTTTCTTCTGCAAATGGTAAATTATGCCTTCAAGTATTGTCAAATATAGAAACTGTGAACAATAATTTTAATAAAAATAGTTCCAGACAAAACCACCTACAGTTACAGTTTATTAAGACAAATACAAATATTTCCTTATATTTTAGGCTTTATCATGAAAATCTTAAAAGATAGGATGTTTTGTAGTACAACAGACATACACTATATACATTAAATCTCATGTCATGAAAATTTTTTAAATCACTGTTCCCAAAGGTAAACAAAACCATTAAGTACTCGTAAAAGGGAGAGGCACAAATTTGCTGTTAACAGAGTAAATACATTACCAGACAGTGTTTGAAAATCTTATCAATTTTGATACAGGAAATACATTGCAGGCTATGATTACATTTTGATTATTAAACTCTCTTGATAATGGTTCAGAGATTAAGTGTGCCTTGTCCAAATACGCAGAGTGTTTACAAGTCTGGTTTCTTACACTGCATATTGGAAATGTGACAGTGCACTTGCCAGTAAGCTTTGACTACGTACCACATTGATATACCTGTTATTTAACTGTGGAAAGCTTGCATAATCTAAGAAAATATTATGTGTAGCAGCATACAATTACAGCTTCATCTCATGGCATCTGAGTGTGTACATATATACATTGAATGTGAGTGCATCCAATTATGTACCTCTGACAAGGAAGGAGGTTATGTTTTCATCACGAAAATAACAGCTTACTCTATACGGCATATATTTAGTGAGTCTAAATTTTCGCGAATCAGGACTTCCCGACGATTTCGCAAGTGGCTAAATTCAAGATCGTGGAGTCATGTTCTAAACGGAGAAGTGTGTACGTGTACATCACATTCATATTGGGATCAGAGTCAATATTTCACAAAAATTCACAAAAACAAAAACCTCGCAAAATATTCAGCACACACAGTACCGTGTATAGTATGAAGACTGTGACATTACTCGCATTAATGCTTCGTTGTTTTGTATGTCAGTAATTTAGGATTTTCTGATCTCAGGAACATCCTGTCATTAAAAGATCTCTCCACAAATACTTAGTACAGTCCTCGCCCGTTAATCAGGAACCACTTTAGCGTGAACCCGCTTACGTGCAACAAAACTTGATGCAACAAAATTTTAATGCGTTATTTCCACCGCTTAATCAGAGCCATGAACCATGCTTTATCGGGACACATCTGGCTGAAACACACTCCATTGTCCATGTATTAATGTCTAAAAACAATAAGTAAATCCTCAGAAAAAATAGCAGGGACTTAATTTCCTTACCAAAAGGATTATTTTCTAACTAGTTCCCAATAGATTATGCCCACTGCAGTCTAAACATTTCCCATTAGCCAATGAGACGTAGCGCAGTAGTGGCAGTCTTATTGAGCGTCATCTTATCGTTCATCGTCAGTTTCTACTCACACTGTAATCGAGTCCACTGATCTCACCAGCCAGCCAGCTTACACATGTAGCTGAGAGACTGAGCTCTCTTCCCGCCTAGCCCTCCTGCATGCTGCATATCATGCTCTCACCAACTCATGTGTGACTGTGTGTGTACTATCACACCAACACATGCAGTGCACTGTGTGAAACTTCAGCTTTGAGATTACACACACAGTTGTCCACTGTATGCAGGTCTGCTTCTAATCACCCCTTTCCCAGGGCCCCATCCCTGTAAATCTACAAGCACGTACACGAATTCCTTTTTACCAGGCTTTCAGCCTGGCCAGGTGGCTGGCATGCTTGTTGGGTGTCAGACTGTCAGTTTCCCTCTATCTACCATCATTTTTTTTTCTTCTCATTTTCACCTCACATGAAACATGTGCATGGCTACTAGCAAGTGGTTTGTTGCTTAATCGCAGACAGTGTTTTTGTTTTTCTCTGTCATTCATGGGATCGGGCCAGGGCGAGGGATATCAAAAGAAGGAAGTCTGCTCAGGCCAAGTTGTCTTTGCACCATACCATCAAATTATCATTACGATCGCTAATCATTTTGTTTTCCTTCAGTCCCAATGTCGGGTTGCGTCTTATGGGTGCATCTAAACACGGAACAGTATGTATTTTCAACTCTAAAAGAGGGTTATTTTGTGGATTAAATAAATGGAGGTTTGTTCCAATAATGCATTTGCCAAAATTGTGAGACTGCCGTGCCATGTCCTTTCTTTTATCCCCATTTTGGGTGTGAGAGTCGTAGCATACACGGGTATTTGATGCTGTGGTTATCGTCGGGTGTGATGACTGTGCATGGTTTAATGTAATGCCCACATACTTGGCTTCATGTTGTGTGGTTTGCACGGGCCAATACTGGCTATCGCTCAAGCGGGAGCACCGCTTAAACGGGAGAAAAACTTGTCTCCCAACCCCTTGCCATTAAGCGGTGAGCACTGTAGTCATATTCACATGTACAAAATAGTGGGATAACAATCGTGATGTAAACATCTACCTAAGATAGCTGTCCCACATGCAAAATTTCAGGTCAATTGCTCAAACAGTGAGAGAAGAGTTCGAGCCACATTTCGCATGATTTTAATAAAGATTTGCCGTTAACGTGGTAATGCATTACTCCATACTGATGAAAAAAAAAGTGTCTTGTACATCTAACTATGATAGCAGTCACACATGCCAAATTTTATGTCAATTGCTCAAAAAATGACAGCGTAGTTTGAGCCACAAGTTTTGCAACCGACTAACCAACCAACTGCCCAACGGCCTGACTGAGCACCTGGCCATGCGACCTCAGAGTGATTCCTATCTATACCCCTATACACACTATGTGTGGGTGGGGTATTATGAGTTTTTGGATGATAAGAAGTAATAGAGTGAAAAGGCTACTGAAAAGGCTACACCTGTATGCATTGATTGGCATACATGGTGGAGTGCTTTCTTTGTCAATTGTCACAGACATCTGAAAACCATTTATCAATGAATAAACAGCAGTTACCCTGAATAATCCTCATAATCCCTATCAAGTCACTTATGGCTCTTCTGTTGGACTAAGGTTTGAGTACAAGTATTGCTATATGCCTGAGTGGGCTTGGAAACTTTTCAACACGGTCAATAGAGTTTGGATGGATTCCTGCATTCTGACAAAAAAGAGCTTAACAAGTCGAGCATAGCGCCTGGGCACATAAAAGGATTAAACACAGGATGCATTTATCAACTCACTTGCGGCATAGGATTAAGGAACAATTTCAAAACTTTCAGGGAGATTTCAGTCATTGATAAAATGCAAGGCTATTTCGATTTAAGGGTTAGAAACACATTTCTGAAATGCCAAAAGAAGTACGAATGCAAATGCATTTCTGCAGAGATGATTTTACGCAAAAAAAAAAAAAAAAAAAAGTTTTAATCTGTCCATGCCACCCACTGCCAACTACACATCTCTGCTACTCAGGTCAAACTGTGCAATTGAACTGTATAGTTACAAGGCCTCCCTCTCAGAGAGACAGACAGACAGACAGACAGATACACATAAACACACATCAAGGAATTGAAGAACTTTGAAGTGTCAAGGCTTGACACTTATGAGAAAAGATCACAGTTAAAATCTTGCTCGACTTGGATGATTACATAGCTGCTTCACTGTTAATAAACTTTTCCACTAACCATGCATGCTCTGGCACTTAAAACACATGTGGATCAGTGGAATTGGTGCAAATCTCCAAATGTACGTAAAATATTGAGGCAGCGACTGGACTGAAAGAACTATGGTCTTTGCAATTTTCTTGCTCAGACATCATTCAAATTATACATGAATCATATGTCATCTCCTTCTCTTCCATGACAATGATTTAGAATATTGTGCTACCATTATGTTTTCTGCAAATTTTGAGGATTGTGCTGAGATGCTTTTGCTCTGCATTGTCTTTCAAATAAGTGCCAAATGATACTAGCAATAATTAGATAATCAATGTCAGAGGCACCATTATGTTTTATTTATCAATACCCTCAAGACACACACATCATGACAAGCACCACAAAACAGCACTGAGATTATATACCGTTTAAAGAGATGGTTTAGTATTGGTGAAGATGAGGAATGAGCTTTTAAATATGTGTGAGCTACCAAAAAAACACTTATATGAAATAATACAGAGCATATGGATTCAAAGTTCATTAGATGACAATCCATTTTGGAATGGCTAAGACATCCAAAAATAAAGTAAAACAAAGCAATAATAATAAAAAGTGGGTCTTACTTCTTATTAGGACTGCTCTGTTTGGGATATTTCAGCCATTTCAAAACCAATTTTTATCAAATAAATGTTGAATCACTGTTGGAATTACATGATATGCTCTTTCATATTTCATACAAGGTTTCTCATTATCTCTCACACACACACACAAAAAGAAATGTTTAGAAATTTAAGTTAGGTCTCAACCGAAACTATACAATCCCTTTAAGCACTACCAATGTGTGTCTGATGAGTTCATCTCTAAATGAGGTCAGCTTGAAGTCATGTGAGTTCACTGACAGAAAAGGAAATAGGCTGGAAAGATTTTCTGTCAGCATTGCCTGGCACAAATCTGATTAATCTTTCTCTTTGTAATGGTATGAAACTGTTTACAAAGTTGTGGTAGTACCTGTTACTATAATTCTGCTATAGGCTAATGTTCTGCCATTAAAAACAAACATACAAATAAACAAACATGCACAAGGGTTTGATTGATAGCTCAAAGCAAAGAGAGTGATTGGTACACCTATTGAATGGTGAGGCAATGCAGACGTCCCAAGAGTCTTCAATGTCAGTCTTATCACATCATTAGTGTACATTATTTCAATTTCCATACTTTTTCAGTTCATTCACAGCACAAACAGTGATAAAAAAAAAGTTTATTTGTTCACACATATTGAACAGTTGTACAACAGGCATTATAAACATATAAAGTTACACATGTAGAATACAAATAATATTTAACTCAGAGGTTTACATACCATGCAGTCACTCATTTTGTTTATTAAAAAAAAAAAAAAAAAAAATCTTTCTCCCCAATAGATAGAATTTGATATGTGATAAGGAGGCTGTGGCCAATATGGGACTAAAAAACAAACAAACAAGCAAACAAATCGCTTACCAAGTAAAAGTTCTAAGGCATTTTCGACATCAACCCCACTGCAGCTCTCAGGAACACATACTCCCCACTGTATGGGCAAGTCCTTAAAAAAAAATTGAAAAACAATATAATCCATTTATGAACATACCTTAGTAACAAACAGAAATCAAATACTAAAATCAGAACATTTTATCAACCGAGTACAGCGGAAATATGAATGGTTGTTCCTTGTAAAACATTTATTGACATGTGCTTTTCATTTTCAACAAACGAACATATGAGGGAATTAAATTACACTAGAACATGAAAAGGCAGATGTGATATCTTTTTATTTTTAAATTTTCATGGGGATCGTGTCTTAAAAAGTGTATATCAATCATTTCATTTTGTGTCTCCTTTTTTTCTGAATTGCTAAAAACTTGGCATTCAAAAAAGAGGGTTGAGAGATAAAGCTCATGACTAGAATTTAAACTTGAAGAAACACTTCCACTGTATCCGCTTTTGCACCAGAAAAAAATGTCATTCACTGTTTGGCTTTTTTTCCTCCATTACTGCCTAGTCTTTTTCACAGGTCTTCTGTCATTAGTGCTGATAACTGAGGGAGGAGGGCACTTCAAGAAACATTTTCATTGACAAATTTGTAGGACAAATTTGCTTTCAGCCAATCAGATGCAAGGTCCCTCTGATGTAGAGCAAGTTGAAGCCCTTTGCTAGGGCCTTCCAAGATACTGTATGCAAGGATAATTCATCATAACCACTTCCAAGTCACTGAACCAGGTGATTAACCCATTTCAGCCATCAACAATAATTTTTACTGGGTTGGTTATCAATGCCATAAGTATTGCTCTATTTCACCATTGCTCTATTTCACCAGTATCCCACATTTGTAATATACATTGAGTGTTTCATAAACAAACAATCAAAGGGTCTTTGACAACTGCTTCTTCTTCTCTAGAGCTGAGCACTGGCAGACTCTGTAGTATCCAAAGCAGAAATGAGTCCATTTAACCCTTTGGATACAGTAATTCAGGGATTATTTCGGTAATTCATCTCTCACTTTTTCACAAACAGATACAATGTACATATAACCACATCAGCCACAGATTCTGTTGCGAGGTTTCTGCATTTGCGGCCACCCTTCCATTACCTGGCCACCACAGCACTGACAAATCTCCCAAGATTGGATATGATTGACGGATTAATGGGTGGCTGGATCAAATTCCACTGTTAGTACTCTGCACAAATTGCACTTTTCAACGCACAAAAGCTGATTGTAATTCATACAAATACCCACACACATACACACAAACATGTGTGCACACACACAGGCAACCACACAAATTACACAGATCAAGAGACTTCGACAATGATGCTGAGGCATTGATATGTATGTATAGCAGAAAGTAAAAATAAAAGACAATTACCTCCTGTTTACATCACATATTTTGCGAGTCTAAATTTTTGCAAATCGGAACTTCCCGACAATTTCACAAGTGGTTAAATTTGCGATCATGGAGTCCTGTACTGAATGGAGAAATGTACACGCATACTTCACATTCACATCGGGATCAGAGTCAATATTTTCGCATGTCTTTAATTTCGCGAATAGCACCTGACTGAAAATAAAAACCTCGCGAAATATTTGGCGTATACAGTATCCTATAAAAACTCATCACAGATACTCATCACAGATTGCGTTGGATTATTGAGTACATAAACAGCATACTTTTCTACTCGCCACAATTCTCACTGAAAAGTGAAAGCAAATTGCGAGCAGTCTCTACTTTTTTTTAAAAACAGTTTTTGTTCAGCATGCATCAGGCAACCACAACGCTTCATAAAGAGAAATGCCAGCGTCATTGAGATAACATACCCATAGATGTCTGGTACATTTTGAGAGATTTAACCCCATCACGTGACCACTTCAGTGTCTGTTTCTGTTGGTCTTTTGCCTTATATTACTGCCTTTCATTCTAAGTCTGCCTACCATCTGAACATCAGCCTAACATCTGAACATCTCCCAAACATTGATATGCATGTTAAAATCAGAACAAGAAAAAAGAAGTGTATACAAATTTCACTTGCACAAGATCAATACAAGGTATGACACAACACACTTAGACAAAATAATGAATTGTTTGGAGAAATCATCTTGTCTCACCAGGGTGGCGTTGACCACTGCTGACAGGTTAGCTGAGATACGGACGAGGCAGTATCGGTGCTGGGAGACTCCCATGCACTCATCAAAGTGACCCAGCCAAGCAAGATTGCCCACAAGTATTCCAGCAGAAGGCTTGCCAAAGGAGTCCAGAACTGTTCAGAGGGAATTGACAAAACAGAATAGTTTCTCCCTTTATTGTTCAAAATGAAATTTCAACCTTTTTCACATTCCATAAATATATTCAATGAAAAAAGAAAAGTCTTCAAGTAGCAGTCTGAAACAAATTGTAAAAAAGAATATACAGTTGAACCTCTCGTATCCGGACAAGTTGGGACCGGGGCTCATCCGGATAAGGGATTTGGCCGGATACGGGAGACTCAATGCTTTATACATGTACTTTACCGTATAATAGAGCTCTATGGTACATACACATACACATGTACTGATGTAGCCCATTGTAGTACCACATGTAGTAATGTGTATACTGCGACCTTTTCATTGTTACACACAGTAACAGACCCAAAAATAGAGGTTCGTGTTTGCAAGCGGAAATCATTTTCTTTTATAAATTCTTGGGATGATTTACCTAAATAATTATTAAGTATATGTAATTCATGTGTGTTTCCTCCCGTAATTATTAAAAAAAAGATAAAAAAATCACGGCGAGATTGCGTCCGGATAATAGAGAGATCCGGATAAAGGGAGGCCGGATAATAGAGGTTCAACTGTAGATACATGCATGACCCTCAAAACATTATACTGTATAAGCTGTTATTTTTGCAAGGGTTTAATTTTTGCGAATTTCGCGAATCTCAGTTGGACCGCGAATTTAACAACACGCGAAAATGTCACCTGACGCTAAGGTAGTAGTGCGCTTATGTAGGCCTCTATGTCAATTCGTGAAAAAAACATCTCGCGAAAGTGTCCGAGACTTTCGTATTCACAAAAATATCTGTACGCGAAAATAACAGCATATACAGTAGTTTATCCAAAGAAGTTCAAATACAGACAATATGTATAACATAATCACTGGCTACCTGAATATTGATACAATATTACTGTTTATATGAGGCCCAGGTATGTTTGATCATGTGACTTTGAAGCCAATAGCTGAGAACTGTGTTTTGTTATATGCATGATATATTGCAATTTTAAATTCATGCTTTGTCGAGGAAGGCTGGTATGTGCTATCTTGATTATTAGACAGAAGTAATCTAGTTAAAACTATCATATGACTGGCAGAGCCTGAGGGACCTGTTGTACATGTGATAAACTTACTCTCCTGTGCCCATAAAACTCAACTAAAAGATTCATTTCTTCTGAACAAACTTTCATCCATTTGTTTGTACAAAATACCTTGCCACAAAATACATGTTGTTTAACAGATTCTGAGAATGCTTGTTCTGTACATTACTGTTAATGCATCCTTTATGAACAATATATAATTGTGAGAGCACAAAATTAAGGACATAACACTCTTGAAAAGACGATTGATGTACCTGCATGCTGTTATGGCAATATTTTTGTACATGCAAGAGGTGCAGCAACCATTGAATGAGTCTCTATGAAGGACCAAATGTAAATATATATCCATGATGTATGTCTGGGAAGGTACTCAAAATAATGTTTGCGAAGGAAAACAGTTCTCTCGCTCCTCACATCCAACATCAAATATTACACAATAGCAGAGTGATTTCATCAAACAGGACTTTGAACCATGCACCCGTGAGACCCACTCATGAGTTGGCTCAACCATTAGTTTAGTCCCCGTCCCAAAAACTACCCATTGTGCCCCAAACACTGCGACTTCATATGCAGGGCATCAACAGGCTTGCTTGGAGTGGCAGTCAGTACGGATACTAAGGAAAAAAAAAAATGTTCAACCAGCACAACACTCTCTTGCAAAATGAAGTATGCGATGACTAGGCATTTCTTGGCAAGGCACCACAATGTACCCAGCCCCCTTCCACTAGATTTTCGTTATTTGTTAAATCCACCAATTTTCATCTAACAAGTCAGATTGTGATTTGATTACTTGCTCCACACTAAAGATTTTACTTTTAAAGTGAATACAAACATGCAAATTTCTCTTTTAAATTTGACAGCAATCAGACATTCTCTGGACTGGCAATCCATAAGAGGCAAGCAGACATAGAAAATAATAACAATAATTTAAGAATATATATTAAAGTAATATATTGTATATCATCAAAAAGAACACTAAAACCAAGTTCATGCTGTGTACCAACAATACGCTTAAGCACACAAATTTTCAAGCGATTCGCTCTTTTTCAAGTGTTCTTGAGAACACTCGAGAAAGATTTCTTTAAAAAAAAAAATACATAATATATATAATCAGGCAAATATACATTTATATTTGTATGTTAACATATACACTATGTGTATACATTAACTTATATACGTTAATAAATGATAAAGACAGTCACTATTCACTGCAGATCCAAAACTAAATGCATGATTTATCACGTTCATAATTATCTAATTAAACTAACTAGGGCAATGATCTGTCAGTCACAGTATGCAGACACCCAGTCTCATCTTCCTAGTCTGGATATGTTGGTACATATTTCACAAAGGTCATTGAATTAAGTCATCAGTTGTCTACAATTTATGAATCGTAATCTTACTAATAGTCTCAAAGTCAAGTGTCGCTCCCAGCGTGTTTGTTTTGAGATATCCTTCGTAATCTAATAGAAAGGAGCACTAAAATCATAATGGAATGTCTGACTTTCATGGGATCTCAAGGTCATATAAAGACATGTTGGTATCATGATGCAAAATTATGGAAACTTGGCATATAAGGTCCACTATTTCATAACTAGTTTCTCCTTGAACAATACTGACAGATTATGTTTTGAAAATGGTTCTAATTTTGAGCTCCTGCTGTTCTCAAATTTGGTTTGCAGCAATGGAATGACATCATCAAGTGGGAAAAGTGGCCAGGATTCGTTCACAAAGCCTGTGTCCGACTTCTATGAAATCTCCAGAGTTTAACTGGACCTCAATGTCATATGGACATGTGGGTATCACGATGCAAAATTATGGAAACTTGGCTAGTAATGTCCAAAATTTCACCATTAAGTTTCCTCTCGGACAATATTGACAGATTATGTTTATGGCTCTAATTTTCGACTCCTGCGGTTATAAATTTTGTTTGCAGCAATGGCACTGCATCATCAAATGGGTGAAGTGACCAGGACTCGTTCACAATGTGTGTTTAAAGATTGTCGTGATGTAATACATCAGAGTACAAGGGGTCAGGGACAGTAATGGCCAAATTCCGTGCAGAAGGTTGGGCGATGATGAAACACACCATGGGTCAAAGTACTGCAAAAGTGCTTGAATATCACATGATCTTTACAAAATTTTAGGATCATGCTGATCACTCTATTTGACATTCAGGGAAACTGTAGGTTAAAGATGTTAAAAGGGTGTGCCTGTTTTACGTTATCTACCCCCTCCCCCTCCCCACCAAATTTTGTGAAGTTGGGCAATGATAAAATACATCATGGGCTAAAGTTAGCATAAAGAGCTTTTTTTATCATACATGATTTTGCACAATTTTATGATCCTACGGTTTGCCATTCAGGTGAACTCAGGGTTAGGCATCACTCTGCTGTATAAGGTTTAGTCTGAGATATTATCCCTCTCCCTTCTTTCTCTTTCCCTCAATTCTCTGCCTCCATCCTCCTCCTCCTCCTCCTCCTTCTCTATCTTTTCATCATCTCCTAATTCCTCCTCTTCTTTGGTAACATATGGCTGGATAGATCTCTTGGTGGGATTTGACAATATCTTAGAATCAGATTCATATCATCTGCTGTGAGAAAATGAAGAATACCATATTTGTGTCTACAGGTGCATGTTTGTGTGTGTGAGAATATTAACCCACTGAGGACAAGCTGATTTTGCTTAAAGTATAACACATATTTCCCACTGACATAAAGCCCATTAGAGTATACTTTATTAATAGGACTAGTTTTCAACAGGTTAAAAAATCACTTAAGACAAAACTGAAGCTAGCACAATGCATAAAACAAAGTAAAAAAAGAAGTGAAAAAGTAAAAAACAAAACAAAACAAAAAACAAAACATGAATAATGGCGGTGTTGGAAGGTTGTGCAACTGAAAGGCTACTATAAAAATCTTTTTACTGAATGATGTAGTGTTGCTGTAGAAATTTTGTGTACGGTAATCTAATCCTCTGCCATTTATGCTTCAATGTCCAATGAACTGACCTGGAACCAGTGCATCAGGACTACTCAGCAGGTGAATAAGATCGAGGAGACAATTCGGTGAAACATCATCCAGGGATGGCTCTGCAGCAGAAAAGGCAACTTGGGGCCCAGCAAAATCCTCAATAATGGATTTGGTCAGTGGACTCATATTTGCCCGAGCATATAATATTGCTGGGCTGAAACATAGCACAGTGAGCACCACTGTCCAGATGTGTGGATAGATCAACAGCACCTTCGCCATTATTCCTTTACTTCATAAACAAAAGCCAAACAGGAGAAGTTCTGTAGTGAGAGAGGTAGATATAGATTGAAAGTGTTGGGGGGGGGGGGGGAGAGAAAGACACTTATTATAAATGTATACATGCATGAAGGTTGTAGTATGGATTTCAGAAATGTTCTGTATCTTGGTAAATTAGATATACTTGTGAATTTGATGGCCCAACAGTTAGGTATAGAAAATACCTTGCAGGAAAGGAAGTATGATTTCATGCATAGAATATTTAATAGACCTTAAAACATAAGACTCAGTACTAAGTTATACTTCAGTATAGACACTGACTCACAGTGACACATAGTCATTAGGAGATGGCTCAAATCTAGATTAGGTAGATTCTACAGCCTAACATAATATTTAACGTTAGGTATACAGCCATACAGGACTTGTCCGAGATTGTGATCACTTGGCAATTATCTTTTAGTAACTTGACAGCAAATACACTAAACTCATTACATATAACATGTGCATTTACGTATAGATCCTTCTAGCTCTATCGCCATCCCTCCCCCCCCCCCCAAAAAAAAAAAGTTTGGCCAAATTATCAAAATTTCCGGTTTAACTGTTAGGTGCCTAACATTTAAATCTAGCTATCATACATAGTGTAAGTAGACTTCTAACGTTAGTAGAAATATAATGTAAAAGATACACTGTGCACTGTATAGCTGCTTCAATTTAAGTTCAACGTTTTTCTCTTTTTTTTTTTTTCTTTTTTTTTTTCCTCGCGGGGTCTAACGTTAAACGTACTGTCTTACCTTCGTGGGTTTTCCCCAGAACAAATTGGCGACGGGACAGAATCGGCCGGTATTATGGGTTTCTGTTGCTGGTATAAATCAGTTCTGAACTTCCTCGCTCAATATCAATACACCTGTATATTATGTATTAAATCACTGAGGTGTGCAGACAGATTTCAATAAGTTCGATCCAAACAAATCGCGCTAAAAAAAACGAGACATGTGAAAGCCACGAACATTACTCCCTCTCGAGCTCTCAAATCTCCGCAAAATATCAGCAAAGCAAGAGGGAGTTGCTGTACGAGATGGTTGGATCGACGTTGACCTAATAACTCTAACGATGTTTTTAGGCCCTTTAATAGGTATGATCATGGAATTCCGGAAGTCAGTTCTCAGCGTATAACTTAGCGCGGTAGCGTTGCTTTGAGTCGAGAGTCACGACCGCAGTCAAGCAAGTACCATAGTACGCGACGTAGCAACTAACGTTAGACGGTTCCCGGCTGGCTGGGTGAAGTGCTGGAGCGAGAGTAGGAGTGTGGCCGCGTGATAGATGTGATACTATCAACAGATCGACAGTGTCACACCAAACATATAGGGGAGGGCACCACAAAAGTTTTCATGCACCAGTACAGCAGGAATATAACGTCCTGTTTGGCATGCAGTCCATATTTCTCACCTTTCAGTGGCTATCAGGGCCATTATTTCCGCTTCCCCAACGCGTTGATAAAACACCGGTGGGATGATCCCGCATCCACAAGGTCTCTCAACAAGCTCTGACATCCTCGACTCGATCACAAGTGACTGATTTGTTTGTTTATACCGTTTGTGCGCGTGGACGGCATTATTGCGATCGTTTTTATTGGGTAAGGGTCCAGCTGACATACAACCCCCCCCCCCCCCCCCCCACCCGATGACCAGACCGGTCTACCGGCCATTGTCAGAACCGCTGTCGAACAGTCGATTCTGTGTAAATGTATACCTTGTATATTTTTTGCGCCGAGTGACAAGATACCGCTTTATAGATCAGGTATAATTCATTTTGATAGATGGAACTAGATCTAAGCGCAGTAGCGGGAGGAACTTGACACTTGTGTAAGTTGTACTTGTGAGTATGAGAAGCTTCCTTGACTGACGTAAGGGCTGATTAAAGTTTGCTCGTCTTGTATTCTTGTGTGTTGTGACAGTAGCACGAGATCTGCGAGATGCAGCTTGGAGTCATGTGTGCAGTGCTATATTAGTATGATCTATGTATTTTGAGGAGGGCATGGATACAATAGAACATAGACTGGGAGGTTAAACGATTCCATGCTGCTATCTGTGTGTGACGCCGTGGACTGAACCTATGGCTATGCAATAATCAGATTTGATAGGCAGACTCTTATTTCTTACTTGCGGCCACCAAAATTCCTACTGAAATCTGCATGTGATGTAGGCCTAACGTTAGAGTACATTCTGTCACAGCCACAGGATTTATGATTTCATAGAATTTCAGTGACGAAATGTGATTCAAATATGCACAAACATTAACTATTGAGCACGATTGAGTATGATGAGGTGCGGGTCACCCAACAAGTGCAAGTATACTCTATGTGTCATTGTGTATTATCCGCAGCCAGGTAAGTAATAATTAATGGTTTAAAAAAAAAAAAAAAGATTCGGTGTCGGTATGTGCTGCATGCTGGTAACGGTGGATACAATGCTGGTGCCGCATGCCCGTGTGTCTACTTGATATGTCTGAGATGTGTGTTACTGTTGGACTAGCTTTTTTTAGCTAGTGTTGGACCTGACCTACTACAGTCATTGACCACTTTTTGATTAAATACCTTTATTATCTTAGAAAATATCCCTCATCAGTTTTACCTTAATTTCATTTCACTCGACGCATGAAATACCACAGATTCATATCCCGAAGCTCAAATGGTTGACTGTTCTGTACGCGCGGAATTTTCGGTGACAAACACAAGTGACATTTTTTACTGTGCAATTGCGCAAGCTCATTTTAATCGACTGCCTGTTCTCCCACTGATAGGTAAATCCAGTGAATGGCACAGACGTGTTAACCATTTATGTGTATAAGGCACCTACCATGGTATTTTAAATACTGAGGATTTTTGTTGATTCTTTTCCTCCTGTTTCCTTGGGTTGTTTACCTGTACGCATAATTTCCCTAATTTCTCTTGATTCTTATTCATGTTCAAATGTGCCAGCATATTGCGCCCCATCCAACGCGTACTTTTGATTTTATACGCGAGAAAACCATGGCATGAGGGTGGACGATCTTATAGGTGGTCAATTAGTAGTAGACTTACGTGTATGTACTATACACTGAGGTGATAATGGTACTGCAATTTCATCTGGGGTCAGTCAAATTTCTTCTAGGTGGCATATTGCCTATTAAACAGTAAACATGTCTAAGGTCCTACTTGTGTTGCCTTGAAACATACATTTGTACTTCATGTAAAAAGTGGTCTTGATCTATGTTGCTGGTTGTTACAATCAATAGTCATCATCTTAATGTACGGTAGTCTTGTACTGAAGAAGTCATAGAGCATTTATAGACATCACTGGGGCACCTACTGTGGTCATTATGCTCAGTTTTTAGCCAAGCGTTTTCTAGCGAAACAGGAAAATATACATGGCAACATCCAATTTTTTATGTATAAATGCATGTTAGACATACACACTACATACAGTGTGTATACTTGCAGTTTTTAAAATGTTCATTTCACCTTGGTGCACTTTAAAAACAAAAGTCACATGAAGTATTCAAACCTTCGAGTGAATCATGAGCTGGGAATGTGCACTGTGAAATGTGTAAGGCAAATAAAAGATATAAAGTTGATTAGCTAAGTGCATGCTTCCATGACAGTTATTCCTCAAACAATGCAAAAAAGCAATGTTCTTCTTCCTCACCACACGCAAATGAAACTTTGGTCCATAAAGACTGTTAGGCCCTACATGGACAACAAATTGTTCGATTGCTAATTTATAAGATAAATACAGTAAATGGTCATACAGTATCCTTGCCTATGGTATGGGAGAAAATGTACAGTCCATCACTCGGTTGTTTTGAATGCTTCTGTTGAAGGAGGTTTTAGCTGCAGCACAATCTCAGTTGGAAATTAAAACCCTGATCGAAATACATGAGACTGAGCATCCTGTGTATTCCCCAGCCCCCACTCAGGTGGTCAACTGTGGGCTTCCCAATTGTAAATGCCACATGCAGATTCCCTATTTTGGGGGTCAAAGAAAGGAAAAGAAAGGGGCATATATTTTAGGGAATCGGTTCGGGGGAAAAATCCCCCCAAATCATTGAAGTAGGGGATCTTATTTTTTTTTTTTCCAAAAATATCTCTAAAAAGTAGTTCTTAAATCTTTCCCAAACAATCCTGAAATAGGGTTAGGAATATAGTTAGTTTCAATCCCTAGAAAAATTATGAATTATGAAAGGGGTAGGGGGCTATTTGGTGTTGGACATTGCCCGGCCTGATTCTCCTGAATGTGATTACTGTGCATGTTGAGATATATGCTGGGCCATACTTCTCTTATGAGGACAATTCGCCATAGGCACTGCATGCATGTTCATCCCACTACTTTGCCCTTCCAAAAACCTGTGATGGGGGGTGGGGGGGGGGGCTAATTTTGCTTTAAAGACACAAATAAGAAACAAAATAGAATTGGCATTTGGTCTGGAAAAAAATTCAAACCGGTGGCATAAACTACAGGCAGATATCCAGATTTGGTGAAAACTTAACGGACAAAATCTTGAAGTTGATGTGTGATATAAACACAGGAAAATGTATCTGAATTGTGAGTCAAGCATACATTGTATTGCAGCAGTAATTGCAATTGCTACTCACATTAAATGGCAACCAGTTTGAAATGTGGCCACCATGGCTTTAGTAGGCATATTTGACGAGGGCTCTTCCAGATTTGTCAAGAATTGTTTAATCCACCTATGTGCCGATATATACATTGTAGGTGCTGTTAGAACCACACTTGTATTGTGCATTGCAAATTAGCAATCAATTGCCCTCACTTTACATTAATTTTGATACCAACATATGTGACCCGCTACAACAAAATGATCCTAAAGTCGGGCGAGGTCGATTATTTGAAAATTGCATGATATAATCTCCTAATCTTTCTGCTTTGAATTGATATATAACACATTTTATAAAAATAATCGGCTGCGGAGATATCGATGTTTAAAAGGGAGCATGTCGAGACGTATGGAAAATCACTGTTTCGAGAAAAGCGCCCTAAAAGTCTTCCTTTCGACTCAATCGCGATCAAGGGACACGCAAGTCAGTTTTCACCTCTGGACAATAGAAGGTAAGCCCTAGCAACCCCCGAAGAGTTCATTCAAGCACATCAGCGTCGGCGGTCTCCTCACCAACCAATCAGCGACCAGGATGTGAGAAGCGGCTGAGCATAGCGCACTCCGCCCGCACGCACCAGTCGACTGGGCAGTGTGCGAGCTTCACGCTTTGGTTAGCAGCAAGCAGCAAACTGACCAATGAGATCACTCTGGTCATTGTTAGGGGCGGAACCTATCTGTGGCGCTCAATCCAAATTTTCGAACCAGTTTCTGCTTCGTTAAAACGCCAAAAATACATGGTTAAGAAAAACACTATTTTTTAATCTTTCCTTTGGTCATTTTGCTTCAAAATTTCGATAGATGATAGAAGACATGTTAGACTCCAAGAATATATCAAAATCAGAAAATCGTAAGTTTTGACCAATTTTGATGCTCTGACTTCAAACTCGATTTTCACGGCTTCCACCGTGTGCGACTTTAGGACCTTTTTGTTGTAGCGGGTCACATATTCTCCCGGGGGAACATCACAAAATGTTTTTGCCCATAGGGACTCGGTACAAATGGCCCAGGGTTATGGTATTTTACCCACCTTGTAGTATTGCACATTGTGTATTATTGATTTCAAAGTTTTTGTGTACATTCTTCGAACTAAATGTTGGCTAAGACTCCTTCTCTGATTTCTACCCGTAGCTGAAATTGACTGTCGTTGACTGTCCTCTTCACCTACTGCTATCGATCATCAATGATGGCGCTCTTCAATTTGAGAGGCGTGGTCTTCATCTCGTCTTTGTGCATCTTGGGAAGAGCACAGCTTCTTCCTGCCTCTCGGGATGCTCACTCTCTGGCAGCCGCACTGGAAGAATTTCACGGGCCGCGGATGGCCTGGGTGCCTGATGCACCAGACCCTGGCAGAGTTTCCCCCAGGTGTCTGGAGGATCTGCATAATCTGCTCTCAAATAACAAAGTCCTCACACCAGGTTAGTTGTATAAAGTGTACAGCAGGTAAGATGTTGTATGCGCCAGGTATGGGGTATAGTTTTATTATATATCAGCTTTCAACCAAAACCCATGAACTTGCTCAGTACTAATGTGCACCTTTACCATCCAGTATGGCAGATTATATTTTGAAATTTTGGGGTTTCTGTAGCCCCTTGATAGGCCCTACCACCTATTTGAAATATTAATCTAGCCCATACAATGTGAACTATTGCACTAAATACATTATACTATGTGTCGAAGACCTGTGGATCAAAAAGTATGAAAATCAAGATGATTCTGATTTGATGCTCGTAGATAATGTTTCATTGAAAAGTTGCTTCCCGGAAGTTGCTGTAAGTAAACCCCCCAGTGATGTGCATACAGTGCTTGCCCAAATCTGATTAGTACACGTGGACACAAATTCAAAAAGATTATTACAGGAATACAAGTAAATGCTTGTATGTGTAGTGTACCACACAAAATGGGATATAACTGGCACAGTTCCTTATTGAATTAGTTTATAGATATACAGTGTAGTAGGAAAGGAAGGAAAATGGTTAGAGCTTTAATATGTCCTTTCACTTTAAAACTTTATTGTCAGGCCAAAGCTACTCTTCACCACACTTTCATTATTGTCATTTTTTTTTCTTGGTCCCATCTGAAAATAAAAGCAAAATCTCTCTAGGCTAATCCAGTCACATAGCCTAATAATTTTATGGCCATATGTTTCAACAAATTTGTATTTGTGGTTGGATTTTCAACAAAATATTTTGTTCAAGTATATTTAAATGTTGCTCAATTCTAAATTGTCCCTGATGCAGTGGTAATATGATTATTTATTGTTTCAACCAATTGCATAAGTATAACCACTTCTTGATACAATTGTATTTACAATCACTTGAATGAATAAAAAGGGTCATTTTGATAATGACTCTACTAAATCTGCTGTAAGCTGCACTACAATAATACCATAACTGTATATTACATGAAACATTACAATGTGTATATGCAATACAAGTAGTTCTCATTCAAAAGACTTGTGAGCTAAATGTAATGACTAGGAAATATTGAAAATTGATGGTACCTTATCAGGGAATAATTTTCCTGGTATCGCATAGCAATTTGCTATGCATTTTGGTATGACTGCTATATAAAATGTAATTTGCATAGCAGTTTCATTACATAGACTTGTATACCATTTTGTTGAAAATGTATGTTCATTGACAAAAATTGCTGTTCAATTTGGAGAAGGAAAATTATTCCCTGCTCATGTCAGTGTCTCCTCATAGGATCTTGGATGTGTACTCTTGTTGAATTTTTCTTTTATATCTGGTGACATTGCTTTGCCTGTAGGTACTTGAGAATAATAATAAAGTCTGTGATATTGATTAAGAAAGAGTGTAGTTTTGCATTTCAGACAGCAAAATTCTTAATGGAAAACATACAATTGTATATGCTGTATACATATCCAAATTGAACTGTTTGTCGCTGGACAAGTTGTACTTTAAGTCTGAACTGAGACGAAGCTATTGATATGTATATTTTGTTCTGTTTTTTATTTGTTTTGTTTTGTTTTGTTTTCCAAATATGTGGTTAATTGTATTGTGTGGCATGGTAGTACATGGCACTTGTCTCCTTTACTGGAAGACTAATGGAGCTTCGCGCATTCGGGCTGCAGGGCTGGCTAGCATTGCCCATATTTGGCAGCATGACCATGAGAATTTGTTGAACCCTCAAAGGTGGAGGTTTAGATAGAAAAATGTGACTCTCTTCTGCAGGAAATTTGTTTGGACTTGCATAGAACTTTGGTCACCAGTTAACACAATAATACCTATTTCACAAATTTATATTTTTAAAGTGAGCAGCACTTTCGTCCTCTGTGTCACAAAGTAGTAATGTATATGTCAGGTGTTCAAATTTTGTACTCTCTTGGCATCTTATAATGGATATTATTTTAGTTAGAAATCGAACCAGAGATGCCACCCCACCCAAAGCAAAGCAGGAAGCAGGAAGCAAAGCAGGAAGCAAAGCAAAGCAAAGCAGGAATGCAAAAAGAGGCAAAAGTTGTGGTCATACTGGCAAAAGCTTGCAAAGTTTCAGATAACATGATGTTAAAGATCTTGAAGTTTTGCTAGTGTGACTGCAAACTTCTGACAAACTTCTCGCAAAACCTTCCTGTCTATAAACACAGGTCTGCTTGCCCTGTACAGTATGTTTGTCACTTTGCTTCTGTTTCTGTTTGTTTTGTTTTTAGCAGCTTTTGTATCATTATTTTGCTACATTGTGTAGATACATCTGGTACAAAAAAAAAAACAAACAAAAAGTGTTTATGCCATTCATTATGCATTGTTATTTTTGTAGTTGTGTATAGACATTATTCCTTGATATCTCTTCTTTTTTTTTTTTTAAAGCTTTGGATTCATTTGGCAAGCCGGCGGCAGGGATACTTGTGGGCAATGTGGTGTGGATGGGCCACTTTGATGAATGTATGGCCATCTCAGACTTTCGTCACTGCCTTGTCGGCATGCAGGCAAATCTCACCGACCTTGTAAATTCAACATTGGTAAGGCTCCATATCTCTCTCCCATCCAGGGATACATCACACTAAGGCATTCTATACAAGGCCGGTGCCAGTGGCTAACAAGCAAAAAAAAAAAAAAAAAAAAAAAGATCTTCAGCGCAAAAACAAAGGCCTTATCGCGCTCACACTTCAAGGTTTCTGTCTATTTCTTTGTAGTGCCAGCCCTGCTATATTATATCTTTTGTAGATGAAAACAAGATAGAAGTAGCTTTACAATATTAACCTTCTGCCTGGCTTTAAACAAACATCAGACATTTCATGCATGCATAGATGCATTGTCGTACACCTCTGTTGCTCAGCTATGATATAGGACAAAGCTGTTCAACTGTACTCAATGTGAGGTTGTGAATTTCATGTTTGCTTAACGAGATGGTATAGTTTTGATTTTAAGATGGGAGATTAAGATTTTAACTTTTTTGTGAGCTAATGAAAAACATGCGAACCTCTTATTAGATATAAAAAGAGCATATAATTCCTATAGGAATTCAAAGTTTATTTGATGAAAATTGCCTTTGAAATTGGTGAGATACCAAAATACAATGTAAAACATAGTGAACCAAATAAAAGATGAGTGCCACCTTTTATTTAGATAGGGCCTTTTTGTTTTAGGATATCTCAGCCATTTCCAAACCAATTTTCATCAAGTAAACTTTGAATTCCTCTTACAATTGTGAGCTGTTTCATATTTCTAAAAATATTTCTATTTATCTCACAAAAAGTTGGAAACCTGAAGCCACATCACAACCCAAAGCTATACCGTCCCTTTAAATTGTGTGATTGTATCATGGATGTTTATGAGAACCTCATCACAACTGCACCATAACTGTAGTGTGCATACCTGCATTCATGCAAACGTGTATCAATATGTACCTATTAGCAATCCCTGTTGTTTGCATGAGCTGTTCAAGGTTACCAGTCTTGAGTGCTACTGTAGTCCACATTCTTCAACAACCTCGTTGCCACTTGTAATGGTAATAAAATAGATTTGAATAGGAATTCCATGTGAAAATGTCTTCAGGCGTTAATTTCTTTATGGGACAATGGAAATACCAGGAAACAAGTACAATGTAGATAGCTATTTGTAGAAGGTATTTCTGTGGTTTGTGATCAAATATTTTGTATTATTTCAGTAGCAATACTGCCCAATGTATGAGATTTGGTAGTATGAATACAGTGTATTATAATTGCTTGGGGTTATCATATTAGATTCAAATGTGATTTTCAGCTCATCTGAGCTATTGCGATCACTCTTTGTCCAGCGTCTGGCGTGCGTCATCCGTCATCTTCTTCTTGAAATCCCCACAACTGATTTTCACCAAACTTGGCAGGTAGCATGCCTAGGGATGGGATATGGGATCTCAAATTATTCAAATGGGCACCATGCCCCACCTGGGGGCCCCCAGGCCCCCCCCCCCCCCAGGAATCTTTCAAAATATTCTTCTCTAGAACCAGAAGTGATAGAGCTATGTTAAAGATAATAAAAAGTTTTGGTACCTCAAAAGCTTCCCTGAATTTCCTTGTCTTGGTTTGTGTTTCAGGTTAAAGTACGTTGTCTGTGAGAATTACTCGCCCCAAAGTGCTCTCATGTCTTAGTAATCATGCAATAATGGTTTCGTACCAGAGCCAACGCTGTACAGCGTCGATAAATATTGTACGAAACCACTGACTGCGACCAGTAGCGTGCAGCCCGGTGCAGCCCATTGTACGCATAGCTAACTGCGACCAGCAGCCCCATACGCATAGCGTAATGGGGCTTCGCATTGTAGCATTCAGGATCATGACAGAATTAGTATCGCGGGTAAATGTCAACTTAAAATCCAAACATTTCTTCGATTTGAAGACTTACCAATTAAGTTGAAGTATTGAAAACAGGCTTCGAACAACGTTTGGTTCTGTCAATAGTCCCTTTCTGTTCGAATTGATGACTGAATGTGACTCGGTCGAGAGGACCTTGGGAGAGCTACATACACAGGATACCATGGCCAGCGCATGCGCACACAAACATCTTATCCGTTCATGGATTTGAAATTTGTGTGCGGGCTGCATGTGATGTGTTCGCATGCACTGGCTGTGGTATTCAGTGTACTGTATGTAGCTCTCCTCAGGTCCTGTCGACCGAGTCACATTCAGTCATCAATTCGAACAGAAAGGGACTATAGGCAGAACCAAACGTTGCCCGAAGCCTGTTTTCAATACTTCAACTTAATTGGTAAGTCTTCAAATTGAAGAATTTATGGGATTTTAAGTTAACATTTACCCTGCGATACTAAATCTGTCATGATCCTGAATGCTACAATGCGAAGCCCGATTACGCTATGCGTATGGGACTGCTGGTCGCTATGCGTATGGGGCTGCTGGTTGCAGTTAATTGCATGATTACTAAGACATGAGAGCACTTTGGGGCGAGTAAGTCTCACAGTGTTAGTTATATGAAAGGTACTTTAACCTGAAACACAAACTAAGACAAGGAAATTCAAGGACACTTTTTGAGGTACCAGAACTTTTTATTATCTTTAATACTATAAGCTAGTACATTGATGACTGTAGTTTCAAGTTTGTTCATGGTGGAATCAGGGGTGCCCCCCCCCCCCCTAGCACCCAGGGGAGGGGTCCAAATGTGGGCCTACATTGTGCATTTTCATCTTCTTCTTGAAAACCCCGGGATGAATTTTCACCAAACTTTGGAGGTAGCATCCCTAGGGGGATAGGATCTCAATTCACTTAAATGGATACCATGCCCCACCTGGGGGGCCCCATGAGGGCCCACCCCTCTTCTCTAGAACCCGAAGTAATAGAGCATGTATTAAAGCTAATACTATGAGTTAGTACTTACATGACTGTTGATTCAAGGTTGTTCATGGCTGAATCATGGGTGTCTCCCGTTTGTTGTCGGGGGGGAGGGGGGGGGCGGGAGAGGGTCCAAATGGGTACTTAAATTCTACATATTCATCTTCTTGATGGATTTTCACAAAACCTGGCAGGTAGTGTTCCTAGGGGTTTAGGATCTCAATTTGCTCAAATGGGTACCATGCTCCCCTTGGGGGCCCCAGGGAGCCCAAACCTCCCAAATTAAGGAATATTAAAAAATATTACCCTCTAGAATCAGATGTGATAGAGCTTAAGTCTTTGTTTCTTCAATCTGCATAGTCAAACTTTTTACGTACAGTGTACTTGGCAGGTATTTTTACCAGTGTGCTGGAATATGCAAGTGGACACCATGCCTCCCCCCCCCCCCCCACTCTCAAAGCTGCACCCCACCCCTCCCCCAAGTTGGCAATGTTCTGAGGTAAGAGTCTGCAAGAATGCGTGGAAGGTAAATTTGTGGTACTCAGGTTAGTGCAAGACCCACCCCCACTCCCCCCCCCCCACAATCTCTTGTTGTGCAGATTAATCACTTTTCTTGTAATCTTGTCAATCCGCAGTTAATTCCTTTCAAGTGGGGAGTGTGTACTCCGGTGAGCTGCAGCGAGGAAGATGTAAGGAACAGCCTCGATCTGCTGTTAGGTGAGTCACCTGAAGTCAGTGCACCGATAAGTAATGCAACATTTATTTGCTTCTTCTCTGTGCTTTTCTTCCTTTGCTTCATTAGCTTCTTTGCACAGATTTATTGGAACTATTCCCAACAGAGAATAAGGATCTTTTTTATGATCATCCTTTTACCTTTTGTATTCAATAGTCTTGTTTTTCTTTGGTATTTTCCCCCTTAGTACACATGAGTGGGTTATTCTTTACTTACATTCTGACCAGTCCCCCCCCCCCCTTTTCTTCTTCTTCTTCTGGAAATGGCTATCATTTGTTGGGACAAATTTTGGCACATGTGACTGTATTGGCACACAATAAGGATTAGGATGGTATCGTCCCACCCCCTTCGAGCAAAGAGGTTTTTCCGGTAAATCCATAAGGTGCGCTTCCACTTTTACTGTCTCTAACACTTCCTTAAAGAAGAAGAAGCAAAAAAAAAAAAAGAAACTCCTCTTGCGTAGATTGTCTATAATCCATCTGACAATGTTTCCCAGATCTTGTTAACATGATTTATTAAAGATCATTTCAGGAATTTTCTTGACATTTGGCTAAGGTATGCTATGTGAGGTGTATGTGTATGTATACATATAAGAAGACTGGAAGCACAATGAGAAATGTTTCCTTCAAGAAAATGGGGGATTAGTCAATCTTACAGGTTGTGCATGAAGGATAGTGCTTGTGATAGAATGTAGTGGTTTAGTTTTGTGAGAATTATGGAGCTGTCCTTGTCCACTGTGCTGCAATTCAAATACTCTAGTTTTCAAAAGTAAAGTGATCCATTCACCTGATAAAGGCAATTGTTATTCTATTGTTTGAAAAACTGTATCCATGGCTGGACCCATAGTTCAGAACATGCATCACTGTACTGCAGTGTGTGTTTGTGTGTGTGTGTGTGTGTGTGTGTGTTTGTGTGTGTGTGTGTATGGGGGTGGGTTATGTCATTGTTGGTGATGAAACACAGTATGCACAATGTCAAATATACCGGTAACTTCAGAATCTACAGATGTGGAGGAACTTTGTGTGTGTTGTGTGCTGAAAACACCAAAATAAACTCAATACAGTGTGCTCTCGTTATGATGAAGTCGTCAGAACTTGCGGGATTCTGTCCTAGTGTGTAAAGATATACAATATATGGTAATCAGGGGACCTGAATTTTTATTTAGTTGTGACAAGAATTTTGGTAGAACCATGTTGAATATAGTGGGAGTCCACTGTAGGCCTACATGATGTATGTTGGTTAGACTTTTTATTGACAAATTGCAGATGACAAAATGAAGTTACAATTAACTGCCTGGAATATCAGTTGTAAAATTGTCCTTTTCTCCTGTCTTGATTACCCAGGATCAAGCTGCATGTTTACAGAATAGCTTGAATTTCCACATAAAACAGTGAGCATGAGCCAAATGGCCAGGCTTCTGATTGATTGAACGCCGAGTCCATTTGATAATATATCTATGTCTTGGTTGTTGTTTTTATGCCTCCGCCACAAAGTGTCGCTGGAGGCATTATGTTTTCGGGTTGTCCGTCCGTCCGTCCGTCCGTCCGTCCTTCCTTCCTTCCTTCAGTCCGTCCTTCCATCCGTAATCAATTTTGTGGACAGTGTATCTAAAAAACTGTTGGAGGTATATCTTAATGAAACTTGGCATGTATATGTATGAGTGGGCGAAGTTGTACCTATCAACTTTTGGGCCACATGCTCAAGGTCAAAGGTCAAGGTTAAATGTTCAAAATTTCACTATTTCCCCTATATCTACGCAATGCCTGGAGGTATTTTCTTGAAACTTGGTGTATACATGAACTACCAAATAAAGATTCCCCAGAGAGAGCTTTTGGTCATAAGGTCAAAGGTCAACTCAAGTGAAAATGTTAAAATTTCACTTTTTTCTCCATATCTCACAAGTATTTCAAGGTATCTTCATGGAACTTAGTATCATATGCATGTATTGACTGGCAGTGATCATGTAGGGAATTTAGGGGTCATGGGTCAAAAGTCATGGGTTAAAGGTCAAGGTCAACTCATCAAAGTGTCATTATTTCTCTCTTATCGATGCAATGCCTGCAGGATTTCTTGTTGAAACTTAGTGTATGCATGTATTACTCAATACAGATTCTCTTGAAAGTTTCTTGCCCAAAGGTCAAAAGGTCAAAGGTCAAGTGAAAGTGCTAAATTTCACTTCTTCTTTAAACTTATAAAAGGGTCAAAAGTTGGGTACAAATCCTCAAATCCCCAAATACCTGCTCTCTTGACAGTGTAGCCATTCATCCAAATAAACCTAGTTCAAGGAAAGTGAACACTCAATGCATTTGTGACAAACCTGTCATTGTAATATTTTGCCAGATATGTGAAACTCTCATCACACATTGTCAAGACATTGTGCTATAGACCTATTCGGAGAACCATGCATTATGGCGAAGGCATACCAGTCGCCATAGTGACATTTCTAGTTGTGTTATGTGTTTTGCATGATGGGAGCATTGTGATATTATGTAGTATTGCAGACACCAGACACTGAAACAAGAAATTGTGGGTTTGAATCATGTCCACGTGCATACTGTAGATCCTCAAAAAAGATGTTTGTTTACCCACTGTGTATATTTTGAACAGTAGGAGTCAAAGTTAATAGCTTACATTGCAAGCTGTCATACCCACATTTGTATGCAACCAAGTGAGCCTAGTTCTAAGTGGAAGTAAAATAATGAAAAGGAGGAGATTTACTGCGTTTGGCAAGGGAGGTGAAGGTTAGATAGTCTCCTTATGGGCAATTCCACGGTAACTGACGTTACGAAGAAGGATTTTCATGAAATTGTCTACGTTGTAGTTTTGTGAATGAAAGCACCTTGGGCTTGTAATAAGCATCGATGAATGAGTTCATGAGAGTGAAGAAAATAAGTGGAAAGTTTTTCTCTCAAACTGCATTTCTTATCACATCACAAGTGAAAATGTGTCCGGTAACTTCCGTTACGGAAAAATTTTGTAATGATGTCACATTATTGCAGAATGGAAGAGGGTATGTTTTTGTGTTTTAACATGATACTTTTCTCTTTGATTGCATGAATGAGGCACATATCCTCAAACGTTCGCACTGACTTTGTCAGTTATTACCGGTATGTCTTTTTGAAACTGACAATATTTAAAGTTTCCCTGTTGTGATAGCGAAAGAAAAGTGGTTTTTTCATAACAGGAAATGACACAGCACATGAAGTTTTTAGCCTACATTGTAGCTTGAAAATTTTTGTGTAACTGCGCATGTGACCAGAATTTGAGTTGAGATTATCCACAAAAAAAAAAAAAATATTGTAAGAAATCATTCATGTCCGAACGCAATTGCTTTCCCAGAACAAGGGTATACCTTCAGTTATTCAAAAATACAAATAAACTGCAGTGTGAAGATGTGACAAAAGAAAAGGGACTTGTAGTAGAATATTGCATGTCTGTAAAGAGAGACGATCCAACCTGGTATCATAGCCTTCAGTCAACAGTTACATGTTGGGATATTACTTTATGTATTGTATATTTCCCCTTGGAGGGAACATATAGAGTAATATGTCTTCAAAGTTTGAAATGTTGTTACAGGAGGGTATTAGCCCCCTAAACTTCATTTTGGGACTTGTACATGTAGCAACCTCCCAGAAACAGCATTTAATTTGAAACTGATTTTTTATAAGCCTGGCTTCTTGTGAAGGTATTTCAACTCTAGATCCAGCAGACTGCTCTAACTGTGCAGATTAAATCTGTATTTGCAACTGATTGACAAATTGCCCTCCATCGACGTAATAAGCACTGAATTGATCAGTGTTTTAGTAGTAGCCATGATAATGCAGTAATGATCATTACGTCGATGTAGGGCAACTTGTCAATCAGTTGCAATGAAAACATCTTGACGGAAGAATTTTATGAATTTGAATAATTACGCAGTACCCGCTGCATGCTATAAGGATTAGAACCAACACTTTCTGTCTGGCGGAAGCTCGGTGGTCTAGTGGAGATGACGCCTGTCCAGAGATCAGGAGGTCGTAGGTTTGAATCCTGCTCGAGTATGTCTGCCCATGATTTTTATCATACTTACTGCCCATTATGCCTCTATTGGCATGTAGGGCAGCAACGAACATCCTCCACTTCTGACGGTCCTGGGCAATTTTCTGGATAGATCCCCAAGTATGTTTTAGGGCCTTTAATTCTCCTTCCACTGTTCTTCTCCAGGTGGTCTTGGGACGTCCCCGCTTTCTCTTCCCTTCGGGTGTCCAGTGAAGTGCCACACGAGTGATATTTTGAGCATCCATCCTGAGTACATGCCCAATCCATTTCCATCGTCGTCTCAGAACAATAGTACTCATGTCTTCTTGGTTGCATTTGGAGAGCAGTTCTTCATTAGATATCTTATTGGGCCAGAAAATTTGAAGGATTCTTCTGAGGCTTCGTGTATGGAAGACTGACAGTTTTCTGACGTCTCTCTCTGTCATTCTCCAGCACTCTGATCCATACAACAAAGTGGAGAGGACACAGCTTTGGTATAGCCTCAGCTTTGTTCTTGTGCTATACTGTTTTGACCTCCATACGTTGTTCAACATTCTGAAGGCCGTGCTGGCTCTATTGAGGCGTTGTTTGATGTCATTTCCTGCACCTCCGTCGCATCTCACAATGCTTCCAAGATATCTACATTCTTCTGCAGTTGGGACATTTTTTTCATTCACTTGTATCGGTAATGGATCTGAGTTATTCAATATCATCACTTCTGTTTTACTTTCGTTTATCTTTAGACCAATTTGCTGTGCAAACTCACTCAGGCGTGATGTTTTCGCTTGCATATGCTGGTGTGTATGAGAAAGTAATGCAAGATCGTCAGCAAAATCAAGGTCTTCTAAAGTTGAGAAAATGGACCATCTGATACCTCTTGATTTGTCTTCAGTTGTTCGCTTCATTACCCAGTCAATGGCAATTATGAAGAGAAGTGCGGACATGACACAACCCTGTCTTACTCCAGACTTCACTTCAAACTTTATACCACTGCTTCCAACACTGCATGAAAAATGTGAGTAAAAGCTCTTTATGACAAGAACTATATCGCGTGGTATTCCATACATATGTAGAATTTGCCACAAGCTCTCTCTGTGGATACTATCAAATGCCTTCTCAAAATCAACAAAATTTATGTAGATCTGTCTTTGCCATTCTGTGCATTGTTCGATGATATTACGCAGTACAAATATTTGGTCAATGCACCCCCTTCCTCTGCGGAATCCTGCCTGTTCCTCTCTAAGCTCTTGGTCAACTGCATCCGTCAGACGTTTTACAATGATCTTTGAAAAAATCTTGCTTGGTATCGATAACAGGGTAATTCCACGCCAGTTATTACAGTTCCTCAGGTTTCCTTTCTTTGGAATTCTAATAATCACACCTTCGGACCAGTCTCCTGGAATTTGCTTTCTTTCCCACACAGCTCTGAAGAGTGGTTCAAGATATCCAGCTGCAATCTCTGGTTCTACTTTAAACAATTCTGCATTGAGGTTGTCCTGTCCAGGAGATTTGCCATTTCTTAAGGACTTGATGGCAAAGATAATTTCATCTTTGGATGGGGGGTCAGTGTTTATGTCAAGGTCTTTTTCTGCTTCTTGAATGTCTGCCTCTACAGATGGTGGTGGTCTATTCAGTACTTCGCTGAAATGTTCTGCCCATCGAGCTTCTTTTTCCGTTTCTGTGGTAAGTGTCTGGCCCTGTTTATCAAAAACTGGTGCATCTGTCTTTCCTCTGCACTTTCCACTAATTATCTTGGTAAGTTTGTAAACTTTACCTTGCTCCCCTTTCTTCGCGGCATCTTCTGCTTGAGATGCTAGACCATCTAAGTAGCTCCTTTTATCTGCTCTTGCCTTTCTCTTGACTGTCCTATTCATTTCCTGATACTTGCAATTATACTTTTTCTTTAACCGTTCTGACTTTGTATTAATTACAAGTTTCTTTACCTCTTTCCGTTTCTTGATGGTGTCCCATGTGTCTGCTGAAATCCATTCTTTCTTTTCCTTTCCTTTGTAGCCTATGCACTCTTCGCTTGTCTGAACAAATGTCGTCTTAGTTTTCTCCCACATTTCATCAATTTCCCTATCGGTGTCGTCAAGATCTGCTAAGGCTTGAAATCTGTTCCTCAGCTGAAGAATGAAAGAAGATCTGGTCTTGGGATCGTTGAGCTTTTGAACATCAAACTGTCTCCTTCCTGTTTTCTTGGTGCCTGCTCTCATGGCTACTACTAAAACACAGGGCTACTACTAAAACACTGATCAATCAGTTCAGTGCTTGTTACGTCGATGTAGGGCAATTTGTCAATCAATTGCAATTAAAACATCTTGACAGAAGAAGTTCATGAATTTGAATAAGTCTGTATTGTTTTGAAATACCAAAGATGTTGATAGACAACATATTAGTGGGTTTTTTTTTTTTTTAAATCTCTTGAATCATTCTATTTGTTTTTTGCATTTATGGTCTTCTTGTGGCCATCTACTTACTTCAGGAAGTTCAACGTAAATCCCTGTATCCTTTTATGAGAGGGCGATGGAAATTGTGTATACTGGTTCAAGGATAAATCCGTTTAGTAGTTTCCTTTTGCTGTGAAAAAGGAAGAGGTCTGATTGCAGATACTATTAGTGCATGCATGTGTGTTTGTGCACTACCCACTTATACACATACACCCACACACACAGCTGTTTACTTGAGGTTGAATTGTGAAATTAAGTCAAAGACTTCTATTGTCGAGTACATTAAAAAAAAAAATCAAAAAAAAAATCAAAAAAAAAAAAAAAAAAAAAAAAAAAACTGTGAAGCATTCAAGCGCAGAAAATTCTTCTTGGTCTGCCACCCCTGCTAGTCCATGGGCCAGGCCAGATATTGATACCATCTGAGGTGGCAATACCTTTTTGATGTCATTTTGTTTGTCGGGCATAGATATGCTTGTCAAGCTATGATAGCATTTCCAAATGAGTAGCTTAGTCATAGTAAATGAATTTTAAACCAATTTGGTTTCGTTGTTATATCCCTGTACTTCTGAATCGAGACCAACCGCTATACAAAGAAGAGCACTGTCTTCTGTATGTTCACAGGTGTTCTGTTGTAAACGCGGTGCGCTTAGTCTTTATTCAAGGCAGCGAAGGGAATATCCAAGGGTTATGATGTCCACAGCGCTTAGTCTAATATTCAAGACAGCGAAGGGAATATCCAAAGCTTATGATACAGTGTATATCCCTTTATCTAAAAACAATAACAAAAAAGCAATTTCTCGTGAATTTTAGCGTCTTTTTCAATTATTTATCATTTTCCGGTGAAAACGCTGTGTTGAAAACGCTAATACCACGCCAATGTCGCTTTATTTCCATCCAACAATGAAAGATTATGCAAAAACAATGTACTGGTACACTACAATACATTATTGTCCTCGCCGAACGAGTTCGAGCAGGGGACTATGAAACGGGCTCCGTACGTGTGTGTGTCTGTGTGTCCGTGTGTCCGTCCGTGCGTCCGTCCGTGCGTCCGTCCGTGCGTCCGTGTGTGATCAAAATGTTCAAAATGCTACTCCTTCGCCATTTCTAACCCGATTTTGATTCCGTTTGCTTTATATGATGGCACTAGGTGAGGGCTTCAAAACTTCTACACAGAATTTTGACCTTTGACTTCTTTGACCTTTGACCTTGATTTTTGACCTATATTGTACATTGCCTACAAAATGCTACTCCTTCGCCATTTCTAACCCGATTTCGATTCCGTTTGCTTTATGTGATGGCACTAGGTGAGGGCTTCAAAACTTCTACACAGAATTTTGACCTTTGACTTCTTTGACCTTTGACCTTGATTTTTGACCTATATTGTACATTTTGCTACAAAATGCTACTCCTTCGCCATTTGTAACCCGATTTCAATTCCGTTTGCTTTAAGTGATGGCACTAGGTGAGGGCTTCAAAACTTCTACACAGAATTTTGACCTTTGACTTCTTTGACCTCTGACCTTGATTTTTGACCTGTATTGTACATATTACTACCAAATGCTACTCCTTCGCCATTTCTAACCCGATTTCGATTCCGTTTGCTTTATGTGATGGCACTAGGTGAGGGCTTCAAAACTTCTACACAGAATTATGACCTTTGACTTCTTTGACCTTTGACCTTGAGTTTTTACCTACATTGTACATTGGCTACAAAATGCTACTCCTTCCCCATTTCTAACCCGATTTCGATTCCGTTTGCCTTATGTGATGGCACTAGGTGAGGGCTTCAAAATTTTGACCTTTGACTTCTTTGACCTTTGACCTTGATCTTTTTACCTATATTGTACATTGTGCTACTAAATGCTACTTCCGGCGGGGACATATATTACGCACCGCGTAATTTCTACTTTTCCTTGTAATTAATAATGTTGTAAATGAACAGAGTGATTTTTGTTTAAAACTGATGTATTTGTTGAGAGGGTGGTATAAAAACAGTATAGATAATCCCTTTTATTAGGAACTTTAGATATGATAACGGTACATTGTTCTAGATAAAGACTACACTGTAAGCGCACCGCGTGAGAGCTGTGGACATCATAACCCTTTGGATATTCCCTTCGCTGCCTTGAATGAAGACTAAGCGCACTGCGTTTACAACAGAACACCTGTGGACATACAGAAGGCAGTGCTCGTATTTGTATAGCGGTTAGTTTCGATTCAGAAGTATAGAGATATAAAAACGAGACCAAATTGGTTAAAAATTCATTTATTATGACTAAACTACTCATTTGGAAATGTTATCATAGCTTGATAAGCGTATCTATGTCCGACAAACAAAATGACACCAAAAAGGTTTTGCCACCTCGGGTGGTACCAACAACCCATTTTTCGGCTCTTGGCCCATGGACTATGCCTACATTATTGTGCGATCAGAATACCTGCCTGTAGCAAAACAAATAAATGAGTATGAAAGGAATTTTTAGACTGTGCAGCGTCAACTAGAATAAAGTCTGTATTTAAAAGAACAAGAAGATGTGGTCCATTAACCTCTATTTTTTTTTTTTTTTTCATGTATATGCCTGACAATGGCAGTCTGGTATAATGCTTACAATGACAAGGCAATTCAAATGGAGACAGTCATATGTTTATATTTTCCAAGTCAGAAAATTTACTAGCTGTGACAGGCAGTGGAATGGACATTAAAGCTAAATATATAGTTTTCACAAGGGCTCAGAATTCATTTTCACCTCACCATTTGGAATTTCCTAACAGGGGGTGAAGATTCTACAAAGAAACAAGTTGTCTGGCGGACGTGATTTGCCAGGGTAGAGAGTTGTTTTTGAGTATTTCGAGATCAAAAATTTAAGACGCTTTTGATCATAGTACACAACTTTTATTCTGCTCAGCAGTGGGTTGCTGTTGGTAAGACGATACTGGTGTGTCATGATGAAATTGTGCCCTAGCAGTAATAGCAAGCTTTAGATCTGCAACGTGGACACTATTTATAAAGACGACGCTTCTTCCCAGGTTGGAAAATGGAAACAGGGAAACGGCTGTCTCTTACGTGATGGATACCGCTGCGGCTATGGACCAACAAACATTTAATGTTTTAAATCACAATTATAAAGCATCATGTAGCAACCAGGATCTTGTATCATCTGACTTTGCAATATCCTGTGTATCTTTTTGTGTGTGTGTGTGATATTTTACATTATTTTCATCTTCATCCAACTGAAATTGTGTTATACCAGCATCATTTCACATATTATAAATGCAAATGTGTACATTTTAGAGCAAAAATCAACAGTTTTGGCAGGCATTTGAGAACTATGTCTTCCATTTAAGTTGATGCATTGTTTTTTTGGCTGCAGAATACCAGATTTCATGGCAGTGACAGTGATAAGGTCAGTATCATAGGTTGAATCACTTCCGCTCGTTTTCACATCCTTGGTATCAGTCCAGGGATTGCGATAAGTGTGGTATGTGTTGGTCAGAGGGATACATGTCAGTGTTTACAGAGAGAGTTTTACAGAGTAATGAGGTTGTTGAATTCACATGACCAATTTCCTCCTGATTATCTGCCAGATTACTTGAATGTCACTTGGCTGACCACAACGAACATTCGACAGTCGGCTGCGTTTTGCACGGATAAACCCAACACAAACATTACTGGAGGCTTCATTGTGACATGGTAATGAACTTTGACCTCTGTCAGCTGATCCTTTGATAACTGTTAGGAAAATGTTCCTCAATCGGATGATGACTTTGAGGTCTTCCTCCGAACATCCCTCATCAGATTCGATGAAAGGAATCATTTTGGAAAAAGGAGACTTTATTTGGTTGTTACACTTTCACTGTTAACACTAGTTTTGTTTTCGTTCATGTCATGAAACCATATTACTCATGTGTTTTTTAATCCAATTCCATAGAATTCATTTTCATCAGGTATTGTTGGCTGTTTAAAAAAAGATGGCACAGGCCTACCATACTGTGTATTAGAGAATACTTTAATCAGTTAAAACATCTGTTTACCTATCTGACTTGTTCATTTTGAGATGATATTGCATAAACAAAGATTTTGTTCTGATGAGCTTGGGTAACGTACCTGAAATATTGCTAGCAGGACAGGAAATTTAGCCTTCACAACATCATGATCAAATTAAAAACTAATGACTTTGAAAAACTAAGGCTGTTTGAAAAGAGATTTTTGTGCATGTCATGGTAACAGTTGAATTATCTTGTGCATTACAGTCATTGTAAGCTGCCAATACATTTCAGTAATTCTGATCGAAATACATTTAACAGTGCATCTTGTATGGGCATTTGTCATGTTTAAGATTTTAGTTGTTTTACAAATTATGACCTATGTAGGTCTATGCCACAACTATCAAAAGCAAGTTTGTCATCTTTTATGCCCCAAGTACCATATTTGCCGTCCTGGTTGCACTGGGGCTGCTTGGATCCATCGTAGATTACTGCCAGGACCGAGGCGTGTCGGAAGGGAACCTTCCTAACCTTAGAAATGGCAGTTCCCTACTTGAGACACAGCAGAAGTTTGATGGGCTGTTGCATGGCAACCACGGGCCGCAGGAGAACATCTATGAGGAGCTGGGTGGAAAAAATGCGGAGTCAAATGATGGGCTGTTGCATGGTAACCACGGGCCGCAAGAGAACATCTATGAGGAGCTGGGTGGAGAAAATGCGGATTCAAATGAGGTTAGCAATAATAAGCCAATTGGGGTTAGCTTATATGCAGATGGGTGCAAATGACCTTTCTTCTTTCTCATTTGATTAGGCACTCCACTAATTGTCAAGGCAACAGAATGCATAAGCTTGCCCGACATAACAATTAATGGAATTCATCAGTCGTGTTCAAACAAAGGATGAAATTACGTAGACCAGGTGATCAGAAGGATCCATCAGTTAGCACTTCAGAAAGCATCCAATTATTTTGCACTGAATGTACAGTACTAACAATCTTTTTCTTTTGATATTGCCATATACTGCTTTTGCTGTAAGGTGGATGTGCTGGCAAGCACCACTTATAAGAACAACTTGAATGATCATTACATCACAGATGCTTACTTCAGTGAATTAAAAACCAACATGCTCTGCTGATACAAATAACCTTTTTCTGCTCATGCTCAAAGTGGAACCCCAAACTGGCTTTATATTGTGTGTTCAGAGCATACTGTTTTGCTTCCTTTTCCAAGGCACAAAGTTGGCCCTTAAACAGATTCACTAGCCTGTTGTCAGGCCTTGTCTCATTAGGTTCAGGTCAATAATCTGCCCTGTAAAGAACCAGTGTGTGATGTTATAGCCATTTGTCGCCATGGAAACTGGTGCTAAACAACCTCATCACCTGACCAGAATATCTGTGAACACTATTGTTGTTAACAATGCTTGCACCTGGCCCAGATAGATGTATCTGTGGACACTATTGTTGCCAATGAGGCTTGCACCTGGCCCAAATATCTGTGAAGACTATATTGTTGCCAACTATGCTTGCACCTGGCCCAAATACATGAATCTATGAACACTACTGTTGCAAAACCATGCTCGCACCTGGCCCAAATATTTGTAAACACTGTGCGCCTACTCCATTGTACTGATAGTCCATGGGCCAAGAGGCGAAAAATTGGTTATTGGTACCATCTCAGGTGGCAATACCTTTTTGGTGTCATTTTGTTTGTTGGGCATAGATATGCTTATCAAGCTATGATAGCATTTCCAAATGAGTAGCTTAGTCCTAATAAATGAAATTTTAACCAATTTGGTCTCGTTTTTATATCCCTATACTTCTGAATCGAGGCTAACCGCTATAGAAACAACAGCACGGTCTTCTGTATGTCCATGGAGTTCATGGTATGTCCACAGGTGTTCTGTTGTAAACGCGGTGCGCTTAGTATTTATTCAAGGCGGCGAAGGGAATATCCAAAGGGTGATGCTGTCCAGAGCTAAACGCGGTGCGTTTAGTCTTTATTCATGACGGCGAAGGGAATATCCAAAGCCTATGATACAGTGTATATCCCTTTATCTAAAAAACAAACAAAAAAGCAATTCCTCGTGGATATTATCATATCTAAAGTTCCTAATAAAAGGGATTATCTATACTGATTTTATACTACCCTTTCAACAAATACATCAGTTTTAAACAAAAATCACTCTTCTCATGTACAATATTATGTATTATAATGTATTGTAGTGTACCGGTACATTGTTTCTGCATTATCTTTCATGGTTGGATGGAAATAAAGCGACAGTGGCGTGGCATTAGCGTTTTCACCGTAGCGTTTTCACCGGAAAATGATGAATAATTGAAAAATACGGCAAAAGCCACTAGGAATTGTTTTTTTTTTTTTTTTTTCCTTTTTAGAAAAAGGGATATACACTGTATCATTAGCTTTGGATATTCCCTTCGCCGTCTTGAAGAAAGACTAAGCGCTGTGAACATCATAACCCTTGGATATTCCCTTCGCTGCCTTGAATAAAGACTAAGCGCCCCGCGTTTACAACAGAACACCTGTGGACATACAGAAGACACTGCTCTTCTTTCTATAGCGGTTAGTTTCGATTCAGAAGTAAAGGGATATAACAGCGAAACCAAACGGGTTAAAAATTCATTTATTAGGACTAAGCTACTCATTTGGAAATGCTATCATAGCTTGATAAGCATATCTATGCCCGACAAACAAAATGACACCAAAAAGGTTTTGCCACCTCAGATGGTACCAATATCTGGCGTGGCCCATGGACTATGAGGGTTGATGGTGTGTGGAATGTCATCCTAAACCATGAAGCCCTGATTAAAGGCTAGAGATTCACATACTTTGCATGAAGTGAAAATAGCATTGTACTACTGCAATGTCATCACATCATGACATTAACATAATAAGTATAAGACTCTCTTTTGTAAAGGACTGTGTATAAAGATATTTGGGCATTCTAAATTTCAAATGGGAAATTGAAGTCATGTTTTTGTCTCTCATTTGTAAACCTTAGGAGCTATTTTGGCATAGAATTATTTATCTTTCTCACATGAATGACTGTCTATTAATAGAGACTGCAAAAATGTGAAGTCTTTGTCATAGGGTGCGTCATGAAGAGAATGAATTTTATTCATGTCTGTATGTTCTTGTTTGCTGTGTATTATGTATATGTTTTATTTCTTTATTTTGCAGCTTAACAATGAGAAGGCAGCACCAACAGAGCAAAGCCCTTTGCTAACAGCAGGAAGGCCAGCTTCAGAAGCAGATGTCATGACAGTTACCATTCCTCATCACTCAGAGCCAAGTATGATTGCTACAGCTGTTTTAGAATTATTTTTCTTTATAAAGCTGACATACTTGTGATAAACAATGAAGTTTATCAATAAGCCAGTTCGGGGTTAGCTCATGGGCACATCAGTACAAAGGACCTTTCTTCTTTCTCAGTTGATTAGGCACTCCACAGGTTTTCAAACGAGAGAAGGTATTTCAGCTTACCCGACATAACAATTTATGGAATTCATCAGTCATGTTCAAACAAAGAATGAACTTGCATAGACCAGGTGACCAGAATGATCCATCAATTAGCACTTTGGAAAGCATCCATTTCATTATTTCGCATTTGTATTAACAATCTTTTTTTTATTGATATTGTCAAATACCGCTTTTGCTGTCAGGTGGATGTGCTGGCAAGCACCACTCATAATGATCACTTGAATAATCATTACATGACAGATGTTTATCTCAGTGAATAAAAAACCAACATGCTCTGCCGGTACTGATGACCTTTTTCTGCTCATGCTCAAAGTGGAACCCCGAACTGGCTTATGCACTTGTCAATGTAATGACACACCCCATTCCCCCTGGACATGGGTGCGTCATGGTCATTTTTTGACTGACCACACGGGGTTTTTGACGGACACCACAGTCACTTTTTTGACGGACAAAACGCTGCAAGTGACGAACACCACAAGTCACTTTTTTAACGGACAACACGTTGAAAGTGACGCACACCGCGGTCACTTTTTTGACGGACATCCTCGGTACATTTGACGCACCCCCGAAAATACTGAAACGATTTTTGCATACGTTTTATTCAAGCAATTTCATTTTCTTTTGGTTCGTAAACATAATTTGTAAAAGTTTCGGCAAGTTTCCCTTACCCTGGCCCTGTAAGCACCGTACCGTCATTCACCGTACATCACGCTGCTGCGTGCTACGATATTCCGTACATTTATAGTATGTATTCTGTGCATGCAATCCATACATGACAATCACGTGTGTGCAGATGCGCTGTGTGTGCGCGGCCATTGCTAGTCCGGTGGATGCATACTGCAGCGCAGGTACACACCACGCCACGGCATTCCCGTGAGTATACACAGCCCAGTCGCTGTACGTAGAGATTCGCACAGCGTACTAACAGCGTCGCGCGTCTCGTCGGGCTAATCCCACGAGCAGAAAATGGCATGCGGCAGGCAGTTTCTTCTGCTGCTGCTTCTTTTACTGTCAAAAATTCGCCTTTGTCACCACAGAACATTATTTAGACGCACATTGTATTGGAATATAAACGAACTTTCTTCGATAGCAATGTGTGTTGGTGTTGCATCGCAATATGCAATAGGCACTAAGTGTTCGACAGTAAGGTTGAAATTGTTACATCGCTAAACAGTCCCTGAGTGTGCGTGATTTCATGGGTTTGTTGGATAGAAAATGTGAGGAGAAAGGGTGGCTTTTAAATTATTTGCTTGCCAGATTCTGGCAAGCATTTTCCCCTCTTATTCCAAAACGCTTCCCGACTTTGATTTTCACTTGCCGCGGGAAAACGCTTACTGTAATTTCACTCGCGGTACGTGTATACGGTACTGGTAGCGTGCAAAAATGCGTGCAGTTTTCCATAGCCAAGTGACGCACCCCTCGGTTCAGAATAATGCGTGTTATTTTCCATAGCCAAGTGACGTACCATGACGCACCCCTCAGTCAAAAATATGACCGACAATAATGGGATTTTGACGCACCCCTCGGTCAAAATTTTGACGGACAAAGCTGGTAAAATGACGAACACCTGGGTCACAAATTTGACGGACCAAACGAGGAAATGACGCACCCATGTCCGGGGGTAGTGGGGTGAGTCATTACATTGACAAGTGCATTATACAGAATGTTTCAAATGATTGCAGGATGTCAAGGGGCATCCGGAAAGAGGATACTTTGTTTAGTTGCTGTTATACCCAAAGCTCTATCGAGAACAAAAATTTGTTAAATTTCTTTTCAATTAAAACATGCGTGCACAGCAGTTTTTTCATAGTTGTTTTGTTCCGATCTTGTTGGCACAACTTTTGCTGCAAACACTTTGAAGCAATCTGTTTTGCAATCATTTATTTGCAGTGAAGAGTTTGAGAATGATAGAGTAACAGCATGATTTTTTTTTTTTCTGAGGTAGGGGAATTTCCTCTTTAATGGCAAGCAGAATTGTAATGGAACTCCCACATAAAGTAACACAGTTGACAATGAAGTTATCAAATGTATCTCTCTCACTCACTGCCAAAAGCATATCAAGTTTATCAAAACTTAAGTGTGGTGGTGGAGGACTGGTGAAACCATAAATGTAGATTTACAGATATCATGTAGTAACTTCCACCACCATCCAATCAATGGATGTGACCAAAATATGTCTTCATGTAATATTTTTATTATATATATATATCATGGTCTCCAAATCAACCGACTATTTCGCATGCACAAGTACATTCCCAATTGTTAATCTTGTTTTATCAATACATTCCGGCAGACATTCTCGTCAGGCTGCTCCTCTGCTTTGCCATCTCCCGCAACCTTCCCAAGATCCTCGGCACCAAGCAGGGCGAGGGCGGCGTAAGCTGTCTGAACGGCATCAGGGTCATTAGCATATCCTGGGTCATCTTGGGTCATACGCTCGTCATGATTGTGCAGAATGGGACCAGTGGTGAGTATCAATGAGGCGATCGCCAGCCAAAATAAATTATGATGAGCCGACAGAGCCATAACAGAATTTCTAAGGGTTATACCAAAAAGCAACAACAAAACAAAACAAAAAGGATGGTTTAAACAAAAATTCTGCCATATTTAAAGATAGTAAGTCATAGTGAATGTGTGCTTAGCTCATAAGGTATCTGGCAACTGTCAGAATGTAAAGATATTTAGTGTAGTTTGTGTATCATATTCTTCAAACTTCTCTTGCCCCTCTTTTGAGTGTGCTGCCTATTTTTTGATTGAAAATTTAGATGAAGTTTGCTGTCCAGAGGGTTGAGAATTTGATGTCATCCACACAGTTAATCTAATGGGAAAAGGTGCATCAAAAATATTGATAATCTTGCGTTAGTGGAAGAAGAGGGTATGGGATTAGACGAGTGTTGTGTTTATTTTAGTTGAGTGTTTGTCCTGATTATCTGGACTACCAAAAAATATCGTGTGACTTTCATACTGAGTTGTCAGCACATTGTATAATGTAAACTTCATTGTGGGATATACATGTTACAGAAAAAGAATACTAAAGGTTAAGGCTCCAACTCTTTCTTGTTTTGTTTTCTTTAGTCCAAAGAGACCTTGTGTAGTCTTGATTTATGCAAGTCTTCAACTTTCTTCTTGTTTACAGAAAATCTTCTTACAGCCCTCCCCAATTGGATGGACGACTTTGGCTTTCAAGCCATTGCGAATGCAAACTTTGCTGTCGACAGCTTTTTCTTTCTCAGGTGAGGTTTAGTTTGTGTGAAATGTAGCAGTTCCCTCGTTACATTCACAAGCATGTAAAGGCATTTTGTATGTTACATCTTTTGAGGTTCTTTGTGAGTCAGTCCAGAGCATGGTCAGGAGGGAAGCTTGATCAATAGGTATATAGATAGATGAAAAGACTGAAAGATTAAAGGATAAATGGATTGATTGATAAATCCACCATGAAGACTTTGCTACGTATGCAGGTCACCAGTCATGCATGCAATAGACATACTGCTATCTGTCTTTACTGTATCGTCAGCGTGAACTTACACTTCAAAGGGAATGTGATAATATTATGGTACATTCTTTGTTGTCCGCCATGCAAGCTTAATCCACCTTCAAGCACCTGCACACACATTCACCACCACCACCATCACACACTAGAGTTTATTTTCCCCTGCTACTTTCGCAGCAGAATTTATATCGTTACGAATCTAGTACGTCCTTATCTTTTCCTCGGGCCGGCCATCTTTTCAAGCAATGCTTATAATGGCGGCCCTCTGCATAATCGTTTCTTAACTATAAATGCTATTCTTATCACTGCTGCATAGACATGCATATTGTATATTATATTTCTTTCATATCGTTGTTTATGCAAGTCAAAAGACTGTGTTAAATTCATTTTATATATTTCCTACATGTTCATGATTATGTACTTATATGTATCGCGGTTTATGCAAGTCAAACGACTCTGCGTTGAATTTACTTTGTATACTTCCTGCATCTTCATGATCATGTAACTTATGTATATTGATTTGCAGAAAATAAAGTATCTATCAAACAAACCTTATAAATGAAAATCTTGATGTTCTGTTTGGACTGTGCCAGATGGATAAGTGAATTTTGGATGGGAGAAAGTATTGACAAAGAATTAAAATTATAAATGTGAGAATTAATGATGCACCGTGTGAACACAGAGAGAGATTCTGCACCCCAATGTCGAGCATTTTTTGCACAATTTTCTTTTTTAACTAGTGCGAAAGTAAAAGAAGGAGTTTTTTGCTCTCTATAAGTAAAACTATTCTATATTTCGATTCTGCAGAATCAGAAATATGAAATTCATCTTACCTGATTGAGCGCAAAAAAAAAAAAAATTAAAATACTTGTGCAAACAATTCCACTATCACACTAATTCAGAGAATATACAAGTGTAGTTCAATCTAAAAAATATTTGCTTGAACATTTCCACTTTCACAGTTATTCATAGAATATATATAGCTCAATTGAAAAATGACTTGCTTGAACAGTTCCACCTATATAGTAGTTTATAGAGTATAGTTCAAATCAATCTGATTTTACGACCCATTCTTACAGTCACCTGCCTCTCCCTCTCTGCTTTCCTACAGTGGTTTCTTGCTGACCCTGCTTACACTTCGGAAGATGAAAGAGAAAGACGGCAGGATACCGTGGGCGTGGCTGTATTTTCACAGATACATCAGGTATGAAACAGCTTGTATTTGTACTCATGCGGTGAAGCAGTGGCTACCAATTGAATTAGCAACCATTTTTAAAATGTTTTGTCTTAAAATATTCCCTTTTTCCAGGTTGACTCCCACCCTTGGCGCTTTGATCCTGGTTCTGATATATGTCCTCCCCAACCTGGGTCAGGGCCCGGTCTGGTTCGGTGTTCAGCGGACAGTCAACAACTGCCACTCCTACTGGTGGACCAACATCCTCTACATCAACAACTTCCACCCTGGGATCACAAAGGATGTGAGTACAAAATGCACAAGCTTGCCATTGTGTTGTGGGCTCACTCCCATGCAGGTTGGTGTGTAAAATGAGAACAGCGCCCCCTGTTGGCAAAGTAAAGTTGACCGCATTCAAACAGCCACAGAAATCCATGTTCAGTTTGACACTGTTTTTTTTTTTTTGGGGGGGGGGGGGAGGTTGTTTTTGTTTTTTACTATGCACTGTCATTGGATGTTGCTAAAATGTTGCATGCAATATTGTCTATTTCTGTCATTTTGTTCATATTTTTTGCAAAGTGTCTTAGTCATTCATTGTCCTGTGCTTCATTGTTCTTTAGTTTGAGCACTTCATTCCCAACTGCATGACATATCTCATGGCTTCAAATTATCCTTTGTTTATGAGTCAAATCCATGCTTGAAATTAGTGCTAAATTAGGTGGATTGAAACATTCAACTAAAAATGAAAACTGGTCCAACTTAAATATAATAAATTGTATTGAATAAGATTTCATAGAAATGCTTAGCACTGAGATGAATAAGATGGACTGGAAATGGAAAGTATTGAACAGAATCTTATTGAACATTGGAGTAAGTGCATCTAATTAGATTGAATGAGAAGTAATTACAATAATCGTAAGTGAATTTAAGTGATGGTAGTCAAATTTTATTCAAATGTATTGGATTAAACTGAATTAAACTGAATTGTTTTCAGTGTGTGGAGTGGGGATGGTACCTGGCCAATGACATGCAGTTCTTCGTACTCAGCCCTCTGATACTCCTACCTCTGTTCTGGTAAGGTGATGGTGGTGGGTGCATGAATTCCACCCCAGTGCTGTTTATATATATATCATTACATAGATTTTAGGACGGTGCAGAATATCTGAGTATCCCTTCATGTGCAACTGAACACCGCTGATACACAGTTGTATCCATAAGTACAGTAAACCTCGCATGAGTCGAAGCTCTCGGGACTGACAAAAATGCGTCGACTTAAGTGAACTTCGACTCTCGCGAGAGTCGATTTTTTTTCGACTTACAGTTATGTACATGTATTATAGTACATTTGCATGCATGTGTGTGTGTGTGTGTGTGAGTGCGTGCGTGTGTGTGTTTGCATTCAAATTTGTCTGTTCTTGAAGATAATGTTCTTATTTTGTTCTAAATTGAACATGGAATTTGTATCAATACTCGTAGTTAAACGTAGTTCTGAGAATGTCTGCGCTAATGTGGCAATGTGCATGTGCTATGTCTATGGTGCAATAAGGTAGCCATCTCTGTCAACCTACCCTGAGACAAACACTCTCCTAGGCCCATCCCACCTCCATTGAACAAAACTATACAGCCAGCCGGGCACGCACAAACAAGCTCCGCCCACTTGGCCTGTCACTTAAATATTAAAGCAGCTATTGGTTGACCAAGGAGGTCTGGCTTGACATGGATAAAGTATGGATGTGCTGTGTGTATGGATAAAGTATGGATCGATGTGCTGTGTGTATACATGTATACATGTGTATGTATTCGACATGCTTGCGGAGCGGTATGGTGAGTGTGCATGCTTACCTGCAGCAGGTCAGGGACGGGGTTCTGCGACATGCCGATTTTTTTGTTCTCCTCGAAAATGTAATGAGAATGCCAGACAAATCTTCTTCGGCTCAAGTGATGTAAATTACGTGTATTTTGTACAAAAGGGACTGAATGTTTTTACTTCAACACAGCCGAAATTCGACTCTCGTACTTCGGCTTATCCAAATATTTCTTAGAGAAAATACATAGGGAAAAATCGGGACTTTTTATTTTGCTTCGAGTTAAGTGATTTTCGACTCACTCGACGTCGACTTATCCGAGGTTTACTGTATACAGATATACCAACTTTTAAATATGGGGTTTAACCTTGTCTTTACCAATAGTAACCTACCGATAGCTGTACACAAAGAGAAGAGCATTTTGAGTTGGCGGTCTAATGATGGTTAATGATGATGATTTTGGTGATATTGTATTTGATGATGGTTGTGGTGATGATGATGGTGATGATGTTGATGATGACGAGGACAATGGTGATGGTGATGGTGATGATGATAGTAATGTTGATGATAGTAGTGATGGTGATGGTAATGATGATGACGTTGATGTAACGGTATGTTGATGGTGATGGTAATGATGCTGACGGTGATGATGGTGATGGTGGTGGTGATAGCGATGATTTTGGTGATGGTGATTGTAATGATGGTGATCTTGATGGTAATGATGATGGTGTTAGTGGTGATCATGATGATAATGGTGCTGATGATAGTGATGATGATGTTGGTGATGATGATGATGATGGTCAAAGTGGTGATAATGGTGATGGTCGTGATGATGGTGGTAATAGTGATGATGGTGATGATGAGGATACAATTTGATGATGTTGCCAGTAGTTATGATCTGATTTGGATGGTCAAAAGTGTAAGTGATGTTGTTTAATGTTACATGGACAACGATACAATGATGGGAATGATATACTTGAGTAATTTAATTTGAGATAGATTTGGAGATAATTATGATGAATATATTCTTACATAGTGTCTTTGTAATGATTATGAAGACATAGAATTGATAAAGATGTAGAAAGTAGCGATGGAGGACAAAAGGGAGACTGATCTCTAATGGTTGATTCTTTTTTGTTGATTTCCTATGTGCTAATTATTATTCTTACCTCTTTTTAGGTTTACTGCTGTAGGAGTTTTAGGTTTAGTGACTACTTGCCTGGCTAGTTTTATCACAACGGCCATCTTGATGTCAAAGTATGACCTGCCACCTGGATTATTTGCTGCCACCACAAGGTAATGCAACCACACAGTGGTACCCCAGTCCAATCAACCACACTATCTGTTCATAAAAAAATACCAAAATAGCTGGAATGAATTTATACGCGCCACTATGTAGGGCAACTATTGACCAAATACGAACATACAAACTCTTATCAATGCCACTGGCAACTGAACTGCAAAAATGGTCTGTATTATTTTACATAAATGCTGAGTGTAAAGCTACACTGAGTTATGAAGAGTAAAGTCTAGTATATTATTGTCTGTCTTTGAGCAAAGCCCTGTATGTTAGTGTCATTCTACTTTTTAAAAAGTTGCTAATGTGTTTTGAAATAGCTGTCATTGATCACTGTAAAAGAGGATATTTTTGCATAAGTACTTTTTTTTTTTTTTTTTTTTTTTTTTTTTTTGGTACTCAGCTGGGTAAAATGAATTTCACATGCTTTTAATTCTGCAGAATCAAGACATTAATCACTGGAACATTTGGCAAGCCAAAATATTGCATGTGCTTTTATTTTTTGTGCTACTTTCTGTTTGTACAAAATGTGCAAAAATTTCCACGCTACAAAAATTTCTGCTTTTATAGTAAATATTTCAGATCAGGTCTTGTTAACTTATTTAATGCATCACAGTGTTCAACATGATCCTATATAGTAACAAATTTTTGTTTCTGATATCTGTGTACCTGTGTGTATGTTGTGTAGTAGAGTGTAATAGATTTTGGTAAGATATTGGCTTTGCATCGACCATACATCTGATAGCTAAAAGAAAAGCATAGATTGAACAGTCTATAATCCTGGAAAACACATCATGATCATAATTGTTACCATCCAATGCAGTAGGTTATAGAAGCCCTTTTTTTTTTATTGCACAAGACCATTACAATTTTACATCAATCTATGAAATTGTAGCTAGCCATGGGGATAAGGATGCTGGAATAATGGAAAACCTCTCTGACTCATTTATTGGCACTCTGGACTGTGATCAGCTGCCAAAGCAAATGATACCTTTGAATCACTATGTTTGTACACCTAGACAAGGTTTGTGGAATGTTGATGCACTATCATTCAAACTGATCAAAAATCTCTTTAATTTCTTGGTTACAGTGTATTTGTGCCGTCTGCAAATGGACTGTCGGCAAGTGACGGCGTGGCATATCAGAACAAAATCTACATCAAGCCGTACTGTCGCATCCCACCTTACCTGGTTGGCATGGCGATGGGATACATCATTTATCGGATTGGGAAAAGGAAAATTAGAATGTCACCTGTAAGTTCTTGTCCAGTTACGATAACTTTTCTCATTTTCAAAACTGAGGCGATGGGAGATGTGCTGCACTGCTTGAGGAATTACTGAGTAATTTATTCAGTATCGGATTCACTGCATTTTGAGTTAATATTTGCAGTGTTGAAACCAATTTACCCTCTTTCTCCTTTTCTTCTTCTTGTTCCTCTGTTTCCTTCAATCTTGGATATTATTGCACTTTGCAGTGAGTGGGAGGAAATGGTAGGCAGTATGAGACAGTTTGGTGGTTGGTTTGAATGTGATGGTGGAGGACAAAGTCTAATAGAGAATTAATTGTACATGTTGTCAGATATGGCCAGCCTGTAGTTTTCTCATTTCTGCTGTAGAGATGACCTACCAAGTTGCTGGAGCACTTCTGACACACTCGATGTGTTATGGTATCTGTGGAGTACATATCTGGCAGTGCCTGGCACCATGTCTGGGGATCTTTTGAAATTTGTGTATCATGCATGTGCAGGGCTGCCAACTCTCGCACAGTTTACCAAATTCTAACTGTTGCACTGTGATGACAAATTGTCAAGGTGAACCCACACACACACACACACACACACACACACACACACAATTGTCTCCAATAGCCCTGATATGCTGAACATTTGATATGGTCAAGCCCAAAGTTTCGACTTTTCCCTACTGGTTTCATCCTATCTATGTATGTGTTGAAATCATGACTAAAGTGCACACCAGAATGCACCATGTAAAATGTTATAATTGCCAAAGCTCCCACACATGCAATGGGAGCATTCCCCTTCCACACTATCCCCCCCCCCCCAATTGCTTTGCTCTCTTGCAGTGTCTCATTCCAAACTCTCGCTCAAGGTTGGCAGCCCTGTTGTTGGCAGTGTACGGGTCCCACACTGGCATACATGATTCACAATGGCACAAACAAGTGTCTGATATGCAGTCATCTTGAGCTGGTTACTATGGATCTGCAGATCTCTTAGTTTTTTATCTCTTCAGCTGCATACTCTTTGCACTGCCTATTTGAGTATTATTATATTATTTAATGATTTAAATTTATTATTACGAGGAGGAGAAAATATGAGTTTGCTACATGGAGTATACATTTCTTATGTGAATTCAAGGGAATGGAGGCTGGAGTTGTTTTTATTTTGTTTGATTTGTCTTTTGATGGCATTGTAGGGCTTTGAATCAGCTCTGACTGAATATAATGGTATTGTTGGCAAAATTGTGATTAAGCAGTTCTCCCTTGCTTGAATAGACCCCCCCCCCCCAAAAAAAAAAAAAAAAAAAAAAAAAAAGAAGGGGGGAGGAATGTTTAGGAAGTACAATTTATGCATGTGGAGCCCACAAAATCTTCACAAATCTACCGACCATGGATGTCAGTAATTTTGGATTTGAAGAGTGCTATTGTCTTTGATTATATAAAGATATCATTCTTTATTAAGAATGAAACACACACAACTTTATTGTTTTATTTCAGTCATTGGCAGCTGCAGGCTGGGCTATGGCCAGTGGCGTGGGCATTGCTGTGGTCTATGGACTCTACGGCATCAGTCGAGGCACTGTTACACCGAGCTCCACGACCAGTGCAGCTTACGTTAGCCTTTCTACTTTTGCCTGGGCTGTAGCCCTCAGCTGGGTGGTGTTTGCGTGTCATTATGGTTATGGAGGTGAGACAAAAATATTCATTTTAGATCCAAATATGGCAAGGAGAGTGCATACAGTTGTATTTTGCATTCAGTCACTCTCTATTCATCAGAGCTTGTATAGTGCCAGTGATGTCATGCATGACGTATATTTTTGTGTATGCTTTCATTATTATAATTTTTTTTTTTTTGGTCAAAAATTAACATCTGTTTGAGCATTTCAAGAATGACTAAGGAAACTAATGATTGAATTACATAACAAGATTGCCTGGTGAAGAATTATGGTAGTGCGGTTCCACCAAGGGATCAATTGTGTATTTCACCCATGTCTGTGTGTATGGTTGGCTATGAAGACTTTGGGAGAAGCACTGTGGGTCCAATACAAATAGTGTTGTCTTGTGTTTATTGTGTCCACTGCAGGTGTCATCGACAGCTTTCTCTCCTGGTCATTCTGGGTTCCGCTGAGCAGACTGACCTACTCCGTGTATCTCTTTCATCCAGTGGTCATTCAGCTCTATGCCCTCAGTCTGACCGTACCCTTCCATTGGTCAGACTTGACACTTGTAAGACATGTCATGTTTGTATACTCTGAGCTGAAAGCTGATAAATTCGGTGCTACCAGAAAGAGCACTTTTTAACATAAGGGGCAATACAAACGTGCAAATTAGTAAAGATTTGAGCAAAACCTTAGAAAAATACTGCTTGTTGAAACTGAATGATCATGTAATGACATCTTCCTGAGATTGAAATATTTCTTATTTAATTTTTAAATACATGTGATGGCAAAGGTAAGCCCATTTCTAATTTTTTCACTGAAAAAATGACAACTTTTATCCAAATGACTATAGTGAAATATCAGTTTCTTCTTAAATGCAATAACAACATACAACAGAGTCTGTGAATTAGTACATTTGGAATTCAATCAAGCACTTTCACCAGAAAAGGTTGTCTGTTCTAGATATTATGGATCGTGCCAGTATGATACCTACGCATAAGACACTTTGTAGAATGTGTACCGGGTATCTTCCCAAAGAAAGAGATGTTCAGGGATGCATGTTTCACACCATTTTGTCCACAGTCATAGTCTGACGTGTATCTTTCTTGTCTTTTCTTCCAGAGTTACATGTTCGCCTCATTTCTGCTGCTCTCCCACGCCGTGGCCCTCATCGTCGTATTGTTTTTGGAATTCCCGGTGGGCAACCTGGAGAAGATGTTGCAGAAATCTCTGAGCAGCCGGGGAAAGGGGAAGAGCACCAGCCACTGATGGTGCCATTCACACTGCCGGCAAATTCTCGCGACTCAAGAAAAATTGCCACACTTGGACTAAAGTGGACAGCAGCTGTACCAAATGCAAGTCTTGGAATTGATAATGCATCGTGACCTTGTGGTCCTTATGAAAGGAGTCAAACATTTGAATTTGCAATGAGCCAGTGCTACACATTCCACCAGAATGTTTTGCAAATGACAGTTAGTGTTCTTAGGCACCCTTTTTTATGGTGCTCCTAGCTCAAATGCACATGCATGAACCACACAATGAATTGGGAGCATGAATTGTCAGTAACGTTGGAGTCTCAATTATTCTATGCAAAGTGTGTCCAAATAGTACAAAATATGCGTGTGTACAAGCCTTTAATGTTCATATGTTTCCTCTTTTTATATTTGTTATGAGAGCTTTTAACCCTAACCAGGCCGGGCTTTTTGGGGTGTTCTGTGGCCGTGTTGATTCAACCCCGTCGATCGCGCAATCGCCATGAAAAAATCTACTACATTATACCGAAAACAAATGGAAATTTTCATTACATTAATTAATTATGCTAATATATGCATAAACTCATACATTTTGCTCTAAATCAGAAAGTAAAGCTCCTAGAATCCTAATTTTTGGTGATAGCATTCTTTGTAGCATTCCTAACAATGTACCTGAAAAAAAAAATCTGGTATCAAACGTAATTTCTTATGTATTTTATTCTTTTATAAATTTCTTATGTATTTCTTTGCTTTTCGACCTTTTGTTTTATCGTCTTTTTTCATGAAATTTATGACAGAACCTTCTTCAAGCATAATTATACTAAAATTAATTGATTATATCTTTATGAATATATATCTTTATGAATAAGGTGAGAAAACTCCATTTGCATAGACTCTACACACAAAATCACGTTTTTGAGCCATTTTCGGTCTGACAGGCATATATAAAAGGTCGTGCAGCGTCGTAACGGTATGCGCAATTTTCGTGAAAATGGTGTCAAAAGATGCGCAAGACGTGTAAAAGTAAAAAGTCAGAGAACGGCGCAGTCAAAAAATTTCGCGCGGCGGAATAGTCACAAAAAATGTCGAGGGGGGTTGATTCAACCGCCCCCCTCCCCCCCCCCCCAGCCTTTTTAGGGTTAATAGTTACAAAATTTTGCTACCATCATTGTAAATGTTATTTGCAGAAGTATTTATGAAAGATGCAATGAAAAGCTGTATAGTGATATTGTAGTATGCAGTGCACTCCCGCTACAATGAACACGTTTATTCATGGTTAAAAATTCATGTTCCAATATCATCATCATTAAAGGGAAGATAAACCCCAAGAGCAATGTGGATTGAGTGAAAGCAGCACCATTAGTAGAACACATCAGTGAAAGTTTGAAGAAAATCGGACAATCGATGCAAAAGTTATGAATTTTTAAAGTTGTGGTGTTGGAACCGCTGGACGAGGAGACTACTAGAGGTTATGACGTATGAGTGGACAACAATACCAAGAAAATATAAAGAAATTCTACAAAAATCCATTTTTCATGAAAATGACAAATTCCATCAGCTTGATATTGACATATGTTAAGGGTAGCAATTATTCCCCCTGCTTTCTGAAAGAGGTTGGTCCATTGCTCTTTCATAATTCTAGAAAAGTGAATTTTTGTTGAATTTCCTTTATATTTTCTTTGTATTGTTGTCCACTAATACGTCATATCCTCTAGTAGTCTCCTCTTCCAGCGGTTCCAACACCAAAACTTTAAAAATTCATAACTTTTGCATCGATTGTCCGATTTTCCTCAAACTTTCACTGATGTGTTCTACTAATGTTGCTGCTTTCACTCAATCCACATTGCTTTTTGGGTTTACCTTCCCTTTAAAGTCTATGGTACAAGATACACTTATAACAAACATTGTTATAGCAAAATTTTCATTAGAACAGTCTTTTCCAAGAACCATTGACAAAGAAAAGGAAAACATCCACCTTCCGTTATAACAAATGGGGATCGCTTACGAAAATACATCTTGGAACAAGGATTTACAGATCATCTCTACGTGGGTGGACACTTCACATCACTTTGCGTTTGCTCCCTGTGTCACGCACAGTGTCTAAGGAGAACATGCATTATTATATAATCTTAATCTGAAATAAAATGAGGTTCGCTTTTTTTGAAGGTTCATTATTACGAAACAAATTTTTACGTACTTTGATGTTTGTTGATTCTGAAGGTTCATTATTCATACAATTTTGTAAGGTTTTGTTAATCCAACAATGAAATATTAAAGGTTCCTACTACGAAGGTTTGTTAATCCGAAAATAATAGAAATCTTCGTTATTTCAAATGTTCGTTGATCAAAATATGAAATAGGTTTGTTAATCCAAAGGTTAAAAAATACAAGAGATGAGTACACTAACAAAAACATTTTTTAATAACGAACCCTATTTAAATTTCGGATCAACCCACCTGTGGAACAAAGAACCTTACCTCACTTCCGGAATTACAAACTTTCAGACTAACAAATATTTGGAAGAACTAAGCTTCAGAATATCAAATCTTATTTCATTTTGGCATCAATGAACCTTCGGGATAATGAATCCTGGGAATGGCGAACCTTCAGAATAAGGAGTCTTCAGAATAAGGAGCTTTTGGAATAACAAATTTTAGTGTACATAAGAAAGCTTTGGAATAAGGTAACTGTAATTGAATCCTAAACCATCACTTCTTATACATGTGTTTTCAAAGTGAGCTTGAAAGTGCTACCACCTAATGCTCTCTCTTAAATGTAACATTTAAATGAAATTAATGAGATATAAATCCTATTTAACATAGCTTTTCACCATATGACAGGTATTCAATAAACAACAAACAATAGACCAATGGCTTGCATGTTTATACTTTATTTGTGTGGTTAGAGCGAAATTTCATTTTAACGAAAGAAAATTGCTGGCTCCACAATATGATCTGTGGTAGAATAGGAAACTTCAGCTAGAATCAGGAAGGTGTTATAGATGGGAGAAGGAACTGTTGCTCGCTGAAGTCTGGCAATGCACTGCCGAGACATTATAAGTGTTAACCAGGTGCTTTGACAAAAGAGAGCATCAGTAATTAGGACTAGCGCTCTCGCAGCAAGCAAGGCTTCCTCCACTGTAGTTCGATCTCATGATCTCTCTTTTGATGTCATGGTAACAATGAGTGTGTGTGTGTTGGCAGTGGAGTGGAGAATCACAGTGCAGTGTAAAAAATATACATTGCACTTTTAACAGCAAAAAGTGAAAATTACATGCTGGAACACACTTAGCAGAGTGCTTTATATGGAAGAGCAAATATACCAGATTTAAAGATAGAAAACTAAATTATGCAAATGTTTGCATCATGGAAAAATATAAGATTTTGAAGAGAACCTAATTTTAATTTCACTTTGCACATTATAGGAGAACATTATAGGAGAACAGAAATACATGTGTATAACTCTGAATTCATACCTGAACTGTTTCGAAGAAATTATGATATTTTGTTCGAAATTGTAATACATTTTGTAATGTAATGAAAATGTGAAATTTTTCCTTTTTCCACATCTCTTTTTTTTTTTTTTGAGCTGGAGTCATGGCAAACATGCCTTCAAAGCAGAGGAATGTAAGATATCCCGTTTTAATGCTGTAGAACACAAACATGTGTTTGCATGTATTATGAAAATTTGCCACTCCATCTATGACACCTCCCTGGGCGAATGGTGCATGTGTTGAGAACACTCTGATATGCAATATTTTAAGAGCCCATTGCAGGTTGTGTATGTACTATGATATGTATGACTGTATGATATGCAATATGCTGACAAACGTGTCATGTATGTATGATGATAAACTACCCAAACTTGAAAGCGCACAATACTTTGATACAGCTTATGGGACTTTCCATATCATAGTCAGTTGTATTTGTTTGTGATGCCGAGAATAATGTTGCTTTGCAGTGATGTTTATTGCACAATTTTTGTTTTTAATTCAACTTTTATAGGTGCAACTATTTTGAGGCAAAAACATGCTAGATATATGTCTGACAGTGCAATGGCTCAGCGATTTTTGGTTCATTGTGATTTAATGAATTTTACAGGTCAACATCTTATGAATGGAATTAAAAACATTGAGGGTATGTCATAACATCAACAAAAATACAACTGTAATATTGTTAATAATGATATATATATATATTTTTAAAGATGATTATTCATGTTATTTTTTTTTATACTCATATATTTCTCACTTTGACATTATTATAACCATTATGATTGTCGTCATTTTTTCTACTGTTACTGCTACTAATGCATGTAGTGAAGTGTGAACAGTAAAAGATAAATCTAGACCTGCCTGTCATTACATTGCTTGTTAGTGTATCTTTACTAGGAATGTGTACTCCATTTTTTGACTCTGACCAGTGATATAGACAATATTGACCAGATTCTGCACAGCAGCTCTTTAACCCATGAGTCACTGAAACGCCCAAAGCTGCCCATCTTATTACAATATACTCCCTAAAATGCCCGAAACTGCCCATCCATTTTTAGAATAGTGTTAATGTTTTACCTTTTTTTTTTTTGGTTTCATATAGAATAGTTTTCATATAGAATTAGTTTTATTTTCTGTCTGTTCCGTCCCTGCTTTTGTTCTTGTCCTTGTCATAGTCTTTTTTTTTTTAATTTTCTGATTATTTTGCCAGACATCAGGATGTCAAATTTCATACATGGAGTCCTTGACGGATCTTGAGATGCCCTCACCTTCTAGAGTAATTCACAAATTTTACAAGCTATGCCTTTCTTGTGAATCCTCTTTTCCATGTAAAGTTGTAAATTAAGATTGTATTGCTTACTTGTTTATTTATCCAAATCAGAGTTGATGTCATTATGATAATAAGCCAGTTCGGGGTTCCACTTTGAGCATGAGCAGAAAAAGGTCATCAGTACCGGCAGAGCATGTTGGTTTTTTATTCACTGAGATAAGCATCTGTGATGTAATGATTATTCAAGTGATCATTATGAGTGGTGCTTGCCAGCACATCCACCTGACAGCAAAAACGGAATTTGACAATATCAATAGAGAAAGATTGTTAATACATTCAATGAGAAATAATGAAATGGATGCTTTCAAAAGTGCTAATTGATGGATCATTCTGGTCACTTGGTCTACGCAAGTTCATTCTTTGTTTGAGCATGACTGATGAATTCCATAAATTGTTACGTCGGGTAAGCTGAAATACCTTCTCTCGCTTGAAAACTCGTGGAGTGCCTAATCAACTGAGAAAGAAGAAAGGTAATTTGTACCGATGTCCCCATGAGCTAACCCCAAACTGGCTTATTGTATTCATGTTCTGTTGAAAATTACGTGATTGAAAGTTCCTTTTGATGTTGTGTACTCATGTAAGCGTTATGAATATTACTTTGTATTACGTTATATGGAAATAAAATCATTTGAATTGAATATATAATTACGTAATTTGAAAGAGGTCAAAGGTCAACAAGAATATGTCAGAATTGCTTCTGTGACACACCATTCTCTTAATAAAGTCTTCATGGGCTTTCAAACAGACATGACTAATAATAGACAAAAATAAACATGCAGTGAGCTTTTTTATATCATTTAGAAAGTTGTCTAGATGAGAGTAATATTGCTGTATCTTCCAGGGAACCGTAGACCATTATGTACAGAATATTCAGTTGCTAAAGGATGTAGTTTGTAGTACACTGTATTCATGATAAAATATGTCCAGTGGAGTTTTCTGTGTTTATGTCTTGTTTCTTTGAAGTATGATGTATGGTGTCCAAAGCACTTTACAACATGACACAACCCCATGTCACTGGAATCAACCCTGCAACATAGAATGTCTTCACTCCACGCCAGTCAGTGTTAAAGTTACAGGTCCGGTTTACCTTTGGGAACAGTGATTTAAAAAATGTTCACGATATCACATTTGATGCATATGTGTAGGTCTGTTGTATCACAAAACATCTTACCATGTAAAAGTTTTGCAATGAAACCTAAAATGTAGGGAGATATCAGCATTTGTAGATGGTTTAATCTGGAAACATCATTATAACCATTGTTCACATCTGTGTACATGTATTTAACAATACTTAACATTGATTATACAGATTCAAATTTTTACAGTGGTTGTTTCTAATCCCCCACTCACATTTTAGAACTATTTTAAAGCACTAATGCTTGGTTTTCGTTTCTTCTGCAAATGGTAAATTATGCCTGTGATTGTCTCTTGACTTTGCACACATGCTGTATATCCAGACACAGCAATATGGACCTTCTTACTGGGTACCCATTCCGAGTTACACTTTGGTGGAGACTCCTAGCATAGATGAAGCCTTTATTTTGTTATTTTTATTTTTTATTTTTATTTTTTTTGCTCAGGGACTCAATATGCGGGACAGAAATCCCAGGATGCCGTGCACTAAACCTCAACAAACTAGTTACAGGTACATATGTACTATTTTTTTTTTCTTTTTCTTTTTTAAACCATAGTGTGTGTTTTGTGGTGTAAGAAAATTCTTTCCCTTCTGTGCATTTATCGTCACAATGTGAGTTGGATTGTTGAATGAAATTATTATGTTCTTTTTACATATGTGCAAAGTCTATATTTTGTGAAAAAAAAAAACTTTTTCTATTTTTATCTATTCTCTCCAACCATATAACTTATGATGAACTGTGGATGTGATGTAATGTGAAATTTTGCTCACATAAATAAAGCTCCAAATGAATCAAACATTTCATTTCATTTCATTTATTTCCATCATTCAACAAGGGTAAAAAAACACATACAATGTACATATATAACATGCAAATCAAATAACGATAACACAGGTATTGATACATGTACTATACAAATCAGCACGAAGTACACATTTGTACATAACTGTAATGATGAAAAATGGAATGCACATGAAAAAGCCTTTAAATGGCTTGTAAGACTGTACATACCTAGTAGTGCACAGAAACAGATTTGAACTGAAAAAAAAAACAAACAAAAAAACAAATTGGCATAGTCAAAATACATACGTGTATATCACACAAAATCTAAAGCCAATACTTTCACACAGAACTTCAGTATGAACTCAAAAGAATATTCTTATACTGTTTTTTTTTTATTATTATTATTATACTGTAGATTAAAAACATGGTTCACGTTCAAATCATTCCACAATACAGGTCCAGTATACCGTAGTGAACATTTGGACCTACTTAAAAAAAGACCATCGGTGAAACTGGTAACATGATCTAGTATAATGAGGGTGAACATCAGCATTAATTACAAACATGTTCATAAAATACACATCGGCCTACTAGTAGCATAAATTTGTGAAATGGTTATCATTGCACTAAAGCAATTGCACCTTTGTGTAATCATGCAGACAAGTAATGTGTTCTTCTGTCAAACAGATCACCCATAATTCCAATATAGTCTAGTGCCTTTCATTAGAGTTCCATAGTGAGCATGCAAATACCAATACCATTGCAATTATTTACAGTGCTGATTTACAAAACATAAAAAAAAAATACTAACTGCATGAAAAAATCAGGAATTTACTCTCTATTGTAAAGATTAAGAGATCATTGATGAGTCACACAAGCATACTAGATGTATGTTGCACAGCCTGCTAACGATAGTAGACTTTTTAAAATATCAAATAGAAAAAAAAAAATAGCACAATATTGAATTGCTGATCCTGCACTGATTGAGTGATTGAGAATGATGATGGAGATATGAATACATAAATTGATAATAATGATAATAAAGCGCAAAACCTATAGAGACATATTATACATGTATTCTTCTGTGCTGCAAAAGCTTTTGATGTACTTGATGATAATACAACTGTAGTTAAAATGAAGAGATGTGTTTTGAGTCATGATTTAAAGATTGCTACAGTTGGATATACAACGTATATATATATATATATATATATATATATATATATATATGTATATATATCATATATATATATAATCATATATAAGAAGTTTGTAGTTACGTGCATTTCCTTTAAATCTAAAACAGCACAAAAACAGTCAGAATGGTAAGCAGTTAACATAGACATGTATACGAATTAACAGCAATGAACATGTTCAACGTGGCCAAATGAGCATTGCGCTGGAACCGTTGACAGCGTAATGGGATAGTCAACATCCACAATGACACATCGATTGGTTTGAGACCTAATCACACGTTTTCATTTAAAAGCAAGATGATCAACACCTATGTACCCTTTTACCACTGCTAGGTGTTTATATGATTTCTAAAATTGAACACATTTCACAGAAAGCCTACAGCAATACTTTATCAACGTAAAGTCGATAATCATGAACGTCGTTCTGCATTCCAAAAGCGAAAGACTATCAAGTATAAACCAAAGGCATGAAGCGGACTGGGTATCAACCTGCTGCTGTGCCAATTACTTTGAGCTATTATTCCTTATATCAAACTTTGACTCGGCATCGTCCTAAAAGTTGGTGGTTAGACGTCGATAAAACATTGAAAACCAAAATGCCATTGTTTTAGAGACACTATGCATAGCAGCACAAATTGAGAGGACAATGACCTTAGAGCAGTAAAAAAAAAATTAAAAGAAAAAGAAAGAAAGAGAGTTTTATGGAAAAACAAGGAAAATACAGAAAGTTCGGGAGATCCCAAGTCGCACTTCTACGTCATCAGGCGTCATTTGCATAACGAGTTGTACTAGTGTACGCGCACCATTGTAATCTCGGTGATGCGCACCGTTCCAGTGTACGTCATAAAAAGCAAGCGCGCAAATGACAATCAAGTTGCTGGTGACCAACGCAACGGCATAAAGACCACGCCCACAGCCTTTGATGAGGTAAACACCACCATAAATGCACTTCCACAAACTGAGTTCAATGCAGAGCAAGAAGGAATCTGAAACACACACAGGAGACATGACTGGACCTATTGGAGAATGGAACCCCCGCGCCCCTCACACCCTGTAACCACAACTCATCGTCTGTGCTTTCGGCACCTTCCAGACCAGATCCTGCCAAAATATCACTTTCATCAGTTGCCGTCCATAGACTTGAACAAGGAAGCAAAATTGTCACCACGTCAGTTCCCCATCGAGCCCCAGGGACCACGCAGATTGTGGGAGCCGGGTTGGGATCAAGGAATGCGCCCAAATATCTGGTGCGAAAGAATTTGTCTGATTTACTGTTTTTCTCCTGTTTTTCCTAAACATAGCACATGAATGGGGAAGAGCTTCAGTGCTTGTAAGGTCTAGAGCTTTTCAAAACCTTGCACATATGTATTTATGAACTGTCAGCCAAAGCACTGCAATACCATAAGGTCTACTGAAATAATGATTCTGTAGTTATTGTACAATTTTCGTCAATGATATAACTATCATGACTTCCAAATTTATTTCTCACTCCAGAAGAATCATGCTTTAGAAAACTCTTGTCTGGGTTCTTATGACTAATTCATCCCAAACTTCTCAAAGCACAAACTAGATCTATAGTAAATTGAATCATTCAAGTATCATAGTACCAAATGAACAGATCCCGTCCCGGTTACTTTGAGGCGATTCTAACTATAACTATCAGGGATCAATTTCAGAAATTCTCTCACCCAAACCTTCCCTGCCAATCTCTGCACGTACATGTAGTAACGTTACGTCGCAATTAACACACAGTTAACATGTTGAAGAAATATTAACAATGTTGTAAACGTTAGTGAAAATATTTGCCTGTCATGATAAAATCTTATGATTACCAAACTGACTATTATGTTTTTGATCTTTTATCATGGTGAAAGTGATAATTTTCGTTATGGCGAACTCGGTATCGCCAGAATTGATGAAATTTGTAGTAGTCACAATGTTTCAATATTACCTGCTGTACTCTGAGTGGAATAATTACCTTAATGCATTTGACTGGTTTATGATTTTAAGTTTCTCATTCTCAACCTTCTCGTCTTTTTTTTTCTTTTGTCAGGTTTTTTGTAGACAAGCCAATTGTACGATCCGATCCACCACAACTGTCTAAAACATCACCGAGGCAGAGCGAGTCGCTAGCTCCGAACGGGAGAGAGAAAACCGCGGAAAATTCAATTAACGTCGGGAACGAACGTCTATTACGCAAGTCTGATCCTAGACTTTTCAAGGAGAGCTCGAACGATCAGAGCGCCGCGAACGAAATCGAGGTCGACTCAGCGTCAGACGACGTCGAGAAGGAAGGCGAAAGACAAGGAGAGGAAAAGGAGGAGGAGGAGGAGAAGGAGGAGGAAAAGAAGGAAGCCGGAGGAGAGGATGATCAGGATCCACTTGCTGGACTGACGAGAGAAGAAATAAATCGACTTGCAATCAGAGCATTCTGGACATCCACAACGATGAGGATGACCCAAGAAGCGTGCCTACCTGTGCCTAAGGTAATACCCCTCCCCCACCAGTATCACGTCAAATGCGTTGACGTCGACCACGGATCACGAGGAACTTCTCACTTTTCTATTGTATGCTCATCAATGGTTGGCCCTCTCTGTTTCATGTCCTCTATTCTGCTCCATCTCGTTCGCTACCTTTTCCTCAGACAGACGATAGAAATGGGCAATGTGGTCCAGGTATCGTGGATGATATGACATTCAACACTTTCGGCCTTTTTGCAGACCGATGTATGAACACATAAGGGTCTACAATGCCCGTCATTGCTAACAATACAGTCTGAGTCATGTACGTGTGTATCATCGCATTGACATCTTCCATGTCGACGCCACGACACTATAGACGCCCCCCCCCCCCCCTCCGCTTTTTTCTCAGAGCATTTGTATGCCGAAAAATACGAGTGCAATTATCAACTACTTGTTATGGGATGTTCTGTTTTTTCCTGCTATGTTTTGGCATTTCTTTATTGTTGTTGTGTTGTTGTTGTTGTTGTTGTTGTTGTTGTTTAATTGTTTTATTTGTTCGGTCACACCTGCATGTCATAGATTCGGCCTCCCGATACCACGCTGGAAATTGATGCGGACGTCGTGAAGTTCCGACCACATCGCTACGACAGCGCCTCCGCTCAGTGGCAGATGGTTCTGCCACCGGTATGGGATCGGCTACAGGAGCGAGCACGAATCAAGCCCAACGTCTCCTTTCCGAGACCGACGAATAGTGGGCCCTCCTCTGCCGACAGCGGGACGGCTGGGGTCTTCAAGTCCCTGAAACAAGAACACTCCAAGGCCAAGAGCGCGGGCGTGTCTCCGATTCATCGCCCAAAGTCTGGGAAGTAAGTGCTTGTGAATGAGAGAGATGTTGAGTGTCCATAATTAGGTGATCCGAGTATCCTCTCGGATCACCTTCTGTATCTGTACGGATTCTTTGTTCTTCTTCTTCTTCTTCTTTCTTTATTTCTGGACAAAAGTTGTGTATCTACGTACTCAGAAAGTACTCAGAGTATCAACTTCAAATTCATACCATATATGTATCATGTCCCAAAGACGACAAATCTAATGTATCATTGTGATTACTCGACCGTGACGTCACTATGACGTCATTTTATGAAAACACATTTTCATTCATATCTCATTAATGGAATGGAATTTTTCAATGAAATTTACGTCACATACATTTCAAGTTATGGGCATTTTACTCATATTCTCAAAATTCATATTTTCTCTTAAAACGCGCGCGTACGCGCGCGTTGAAATATTTGTATGCTCAAATCGAGCTCAATTTTTTTTTGCACACGTTTCAGACCATTTGGAGCATTTTTTGAAAAATTGAAAAAATCGGACGGACGCGTACGCGCGCGCACATATACCATGCACAGCTTATATGCGACTGAAATTTCCTGTTTTTTTACACTTATCGGATGCCTGAAATGTCAAGAAATATTTCTACCAAGTTTCAAGTCAATCCGACTCAATATGACGTCATACGGGCCCGTCAAAGTTGAAATTCCGCGCGCGCGTCAATGGCGATATACAGTGCAACAATGCCAAAAAACCGCCAATTTTGAATCCGATTTTACTCGTCAGGATGGACGGTGACTCCCCATTTTCTTTACATATTCTGAAAGCTAATGAGTTGTACATGTCAATTCATGGGTTGGCGATGCTGGAAAAATGATGAAAAGATATCAAATTTCTTAATAAAATTAAAAAAGTAAATTTTCAAAATGACGTCATCAAATTTCAAGTTCACTCGAGCGTATCTCACTTATCCTTTGCCAATTTTCACCCAGATTTCAGTATGTTGTAGCTTATTTAATAATCTTTCAGTTACATAATAACAACATTTTGATTAGATGACGGCATCACCTCGTAAAAATGGATTGAAAGTAATCTTGTCAAATTTGACCAGTTTACGTGTTATCTCTATGGGAGTGCTGTTTTTCTGGAAATGAAAATTGACATGACCATCTTTGTCGAGCACTAGCTCCCTTATGCTTCGGTGAATTTCTCCCAGATTTTAATATGTTGTAGCTGAGACTTTGGGCTATCGTTAATGTGCCCTCCATTTTTTCATTTGATGTCGGGATCACGTCCAAAAACTTGGTTGAAATTAAAGCTTATCTTCGTTGTATTGAGATATTCCTCTCTTTTTGCAACTTTCTTTGCAATAACTCAAGAAAAACACGCCCTATTACCGCCATATTTTGCACATGTTTAGTTCATGTCACGTACATTATTTCATAAAATAACAACTACTTGATCAGACACCATCTTGGGTATGTAAATTAGGGTCAAAGGTCATAAATGTTTCATCCTGTATCTTGGTGAATACTTGTCCTATCTTTCCCATATTTTGCACACACAAAGACCATCTTACAAGAATCATTTCACACAATAACTACTTTTTGCTCAGATGCCATCTTTGGTGTGCAAAATGGGGTCAAAGGTCAAATATACTTCATTCTGTATCTTCGTTAGTGCATACGGAATTCGGTACCAAAGATGGCAGGTCTGACTCTCTTTTCTAAGTGAGACTCCAAACATCACATGGCCAATGTATCCTCAACACAGATGAAACCTGTATGGTCATGCCTATTGGGATCAGAACTGTAATCATTGATTTCCCAATAGATCGGATCACCTAATTTGTCAGTGTTGACAAATTCCGAGTCTAGTTAGGTGATCCGAGTATCCTCTCGGATCACCTTCTGTATCTGTACGGATTCTTTGTTGGTTCTTCTTCTTCTTCTTCTTCTTTATTTCTGGACAAAATTTGTGTAGAGGTTAGCTCAGAAAGTCCTCTTCCTATCAATTTCAAAATTATACCATATATGTATCATGTCCCAAAGACGACAGATCTAATGTATAATAGTGATCAGTCGACCGTGACGTCACTGTGACGTCATTATATGAAAACACATTCTCAATCATATCTCACTAATGGAATAGAGTTTTTCAATGAAATTTTCGTCACATATATTTCAAGTTATGCGCATTCTACTCATATTCTCAAAATTCATATTTTCTCTTAAAACGTGCGCGTACGCGCGCGTTGAAATATTTGTATCCTCAAATCGAGCTCAAAATTTTTTTGCACACGTTTCAGACCATTTGGAGCATTTTTTGAAAAATTGAAAAAATCGGACGGACGCGTACGCGCGCGCACATATACGCACGCACAGCTCATATGCAATGAAAATTTCCCGTTTTTTCACTTTGATCGGATGTCTGAAATGTCAAGGAATATTTCTACCAAGTTTCAAGTCAATCCCACTCAAAATGACGTCATACGGGCCCGTCAAAGTTGAAATTCCGCGCGCGCGTCAATGGCGATATACAGTACAACAATGCCAAAAAACCGCCAATTTTAAATCCGATTTTACTCGTCAGGATGGACGGTGACCCCCCATTTTCTTTACATATTCTGAAAGCTGATGAGTTGTACATGTCATTTCATGGGTTGGCAATGCTGGAAAAATGATGAAAAGATATCAAATTTCTTAATAAATCAAAACAAGTAAATTTTCAAAATGACGTCATCAAATTTCAAGTTTACTCGAGCGTATCTCACTTATCCTTAGTCAATTTTCACCCAGATTTCAGTATGCTGTAGCTTATTTAATACTCTATCAGTTATGTAATAACACAATTTTGATTGAATGACAGCATGACCTCATAAAAATTAATTGAAAGTAACCTTGTCGAATTTGACCAGTTTACGTGTTATCTCTATGGGAGTGCAGTTTTTCTGGAAATGAAAATTGACATGACTGTCTTTTTCGAGCACTAGCTCACTTATGCTTCGGTGAATTTCTCCCAGATTTTAATATGTTGTAGCTGAGACTTTGGACTATCGTGAATGTGCATTTTGTTTTTTCATACGATGTCGGGATCACGTCAATAAACGTGGTTGAAATTAAAGCTTATATTCGTTGTATTGAAATATTTCTTTCTTTCTGCAACTTTCTTTGCAATAACTCAAGAAAAACATACCCTATCAACACCATATTTTGTACATGCTTAGTTCATGTCACGTTCATTATTTCATAAAATAACAACTACTTGATCAGACGCCATCTTGGTTATGTAAAGTAGGGTCAAAGGTCATAAATGTTTCATCCTGTATCTTGGTGAATACATCTCCTATCTTTCCCATATTTTGCACACGTAAAGACCATGTGACAAGGATCATATCACAAAATAACCACTTTTTGCTCAGATGACATCTTGTCTTTGCAAAGTGGGGTCAAAGGTCATATGTACTTCTTTCTTTATCGTCATTATGACGTGTTATCTCTATGGGAGGGATTTTTTCTAGATGTGAAAATTGACATGATTGTCTTTATCGAGCACTAGCTCACTCACCCTTCGATGAATTTCTCCCAGATTTTAATATGTTGTAGCTGAGACTTTGCGCTATCGTAATGTGTCCTCCGTTTTTTCATACGACGTCAAAAGCACGTCGAAAAACTCGGCTTAAGTAATCAAAGCTTAGCTTCATTAGGTGATCCGAGTATCCTCTCGGATCACCTTCTGTATCTGTACGGATTCTTTGTTAGGTGATCCGAGTATCCTCTCGGATCACCTTCTGTATCTGTACGGATTCTTTGTTGGGTCTTCTTCTTTCTTTATTTCTGGACAAAATTTGTGTATCGATTAGCTCAGAAAGTGTTCTTCCTATCAATGTCAAAATTATACCATATATGTATCATGTCCCAAAGACGACGGGTCAAATAAAATCATAGTGATCAGTCGACCGTGACGTCACTATGACGTCATTATATGAAAACACATTTTCATTCATATCTCATTAATGGAATGGAGTTTTTCAATGAAATTTACGTCACATATATTTCAAGTTATGCGGATTCTACTCATATTCTCAAAATTCATATTTTCTCTTAAAACGTGCGCGTACGCGCGCGTAGAAATATTTGTATGCTCAAATCGAGCTCAAAATTTTTTTGCACACGTTTCAGACCATTTGGAGCATTTTTTGAAAAATTGAAAAAATTGGACGGACGCGTACGCGCGCGCATATATACGCACGCACAGCTCATATGCAATAGAAATTTCCCGTTTTTTCACACTTATCGGATGCCTGAAATGTCAAGGAATATTTCTACCAAGTTTCAAGTCAATCCGACTCAATATGACGTCATACAGACCCGTCAAAGTTGAAATTCCGCGCGCGCGTCAATGGCGATATACAGTCCAACAATGCCAAAAAACCGCCAATTTCAAATCCGATTTTACTCGTCAGGATGGACGGTGACCCCCCATTTTCTTTACATATTCTGAAAGCTGATGAGTTGTACATGTCATTTCATGGGTTGACGATGCTGAAAAAATGATTAAAAGATATCAAATTCCTTAATAAAGTAAAAAAAGTAAATTTTCAAAATGACGTCATCAAATTTTAAGTTCATTCGAGCGTATCTCACTAATCCTTTGCCAATTTTCACCTAGATTTCAGTATGTTGTAGCTTATTAAATGGTCTTTCGGTAATATAATAACAACATTTTGATTGGATGACGGCATCATCTCGTAAAAATGGATTAAAAGTAACATTGTTAAATTTGACCAGTTTACGTGTTATCTCTATGGGAGTGCAGTTTTTCTGGAAATGAAAACTGACATGACTATCTTTATCGAGCACTAGCTCACTTATGCTTCGGTGAATTTCTCCCATATTTTAGTATGTTGTAGCTGAGACTTTGGGCTATCGTAAGTGTGCCCTTCGTTTTTTCATACGGAGTCGGCATCATGCCCAAAAACTTGGTTGAAATTAAAGCTTATCTTCCATGTATTTTCATATTCCTTTCTTTCTGCAACTTTCTTTGCAATAACTCAAGAAAAACAAGCTCTAATAGCCCAATATTTTACACATGTTTAGTTTATGTCACGTACATTATTTCATAAAATAACAACTACTTGATCGGACACCTTCTTGGGTATGTAAATTAGGGTCAAAGGTCAAAAATGTTTCATCCTGTATCTTGGTGAATACATGTCTTATCTTTCCCATATTTTGCATACGTAAAGACCATGTTACAAGAATCATTTCACAAAATAACCACTTTTTGCTCAGATGCCATCTTGTCTGTGCAAAGTAGGGTCAAAGGTCATATGTACTTCTTTCTTTATCTTCATTATGACGTGTTATCTCTATAGGAGGGAATTTTTCTAGATGTGAAAATTGACATGATTGTCTTTATCGACGACTAGCTCAATTACCCTTCGGTGAATTTCTTCCAGATTTTAGTATGTTGTAGCCAATGTAATACTCTTTAAGTTTTCTTCATCAAAGTTTTAATCGGATGATGTCTTCACCTCGTGAAAATGGATATAATGTAACCTTGTCAAATTTAACCAGTTTACGTGTTATCTCTATGGGAGGGAATTTTTCTGGAAATGAAAATTGACATGACGGTCTTTATCGAACACTAGCTCACTTACTCTTCTGTGAATTTCTCCCAGATTTTAATATGTTGTAGCTGAGACTTTGCGCTATCGTTTCTTTGCCCACTCTTTTTCATGCGACATCGAAATCACGTCGAAAAACTTCGCAAAAATTAAAGCTTAGCTTCGATGTATTTTCATGTTACTTTCTTTCTGCAACTTTCTTTGCAATAACTCAAGAAAGACATTCCCTATTACCCCCATATTTTGCACATGTTTAGTTCATGTCACGTACATTATTATAAGATAACAACTACTTGATCGATCACCATCTTGGGTAGGTAAATTATGGTCAAAGGTCATAAATGTTTCATTCTGTATCTTCGTTATAGTGTATACTGAATTTGGTACCAAAGATGGCAGACCTGACTCTCTTTTCTAAATGAGAATTAAAACATCACACGGTCAATGTCATTAAACACAGATGAAACCTGTATGGTCATGCCTATTGCGATCAGGACTCGAATCATCGATTAAAAAAAATCGGATCACCTAATTTGTCAGTGTTGACAAATTCCAAGTCTAGTGTTAAACTTCCCGTTGTCACAAAAAAAAGTTCTTTCTCCTCAAATGTTGTGTAGAGGTTAGCTCAGAAAGTCCTCATCCTATCAATGTCAGAATTATACTATATATGTATCATGTCCCAAAGACGACAGATCTAATAAAATCATAGCAATCAGTCAACCGTGACGTTACTGTGACGTCATTATATGAAAACACATTCTCATTCATATCTCATTAATGGAATGGAATTTTTCAATGAAATTCACGTCACATATATTTCAAGTCAAGCACATTCTACTCATATTCTCAAAATTCATATTAACGCTTAAGACGCGCACGTACGCACGCGTTGAAATATTTGTATGCTCCAATCGAGCTCAAAATTTTTTTGCATACGTTTCAGACCAATTGGAGCATTTTTTGAAAAATTGAAAAAATTGGACGGACGCGTACGCGCGCGCACATATACGCATGCACAGCTCATATGCAATAGAAATTTCCCGTTTTTTCACTTGGATCGGATGTCTGAAATGTCAAGGAATATTTCTACCAAGTTTCAAGTCAATCCGACTCAATATGACGTCATATGGGCCCGTCAAAGTTGAAATTCCGCGCACGCGTCAATGGCGATATACAGTGCAACGATGCCAAAAAAACGCCAATTTTAAATCCGATTTTACTCGTCAGGATGGACGGTAACCCCCCATTTTCTTTACATATTCTGAAAGCTGATGAGTTGGACATGTTATTTCATGGGTTGGCGATGCTGGCAAAATGATTAAAAGATATCAAATTTCTCAATAAAGTAAAAAAAGTAAATTTTCAAAATGACGTCATCAAATTTCAAGTTCACTCGTGCGTATCCCACTTATCCTTTGCCAATTTACATCTAGATTTCAGTATGTTGTAGCTTATTGAATGATCTTTCATTAATATAATTACAACATTTTGATTGGATGACGGCATCACCTCGTAAAAATGGATTGAAAGTAATATTGTCAAATTTGACCAGTTTACGTGTTATCTCTATGGGAGTGCAGTTTTTCTGGCAGTGAAAATTGACATGACTATCTTTTTCGAGCACTAGCTCATTAATGCTTCGGTGAATTTCTCCCAGATTTTAGTATGTTGTAGCTGAGACTTTGGGCTATCGTAAGTGTGCCCTCCATTTTTTCATACAATGTCGGCATCACGTCGAAAAACTTGGTTGAAAATGGCACGAGGCTTCGATGCAGCGTCATTTTGCTTAATACACAGGGCCTATGGAGAATGAAATAGGTCATTGCGTAGCGCATCCGACTCGTAATCCTAAGGTCCCTGGTTCGAGGCTCACCCCTGCCAATATTTTTTTTGAATTTTTTTAAACACGTTTTTTCTTCTTTTTCTTTAGTTAATCTTAATCTCCCTTTCCTTACTTTATCTTTTTCTGATTTTTTTATGCTTCTCCTTCAAATTTCTATAAAATAACATATTTTTTTCTTTATTTTTCTTTCTTTCTACTACTTTCTGTGCAATAGATGAACAACAACAATGGCTATCAATCCCATATTTTGCACATGTTTAGTACATGTCACGTACATTATTTCATAAAATAACAACTACTTGATCGGACACCATCTTGGGTATGTAAATTAGGGTCAAAGGTCATAAATGTTTCATCCTGTATCTTGGTGAATACCTGTCCTATCTTTCCCATATTTTGCACACGCAAAGACCATGTTACAAGAATCATTTCACGAAATAATCACTTTTTACTTTGACGCCATCTTGGGTCTACAAAGTGAGGTCAAAGGTCAAATATACTTCATTCTGTATTTCCGTTAGTGTATACGGAATTCGGTACCAAAGATGGCAGGTCTCACTCCCTTTTCTAAATGAGAATCCAAACATCACACTACCAATGTCCCGTCAACAGAGATGAAACCTGTATGGTCATGAATATTTGGATCAGGACTCAAATCATTGATTTTCGAAGAGATCGGATCACCTAATTTGTCAGTGTTGACAAATTCCGGTTCTAGTTGGTTCTTCTTCTTTCTTTATTTCTGGACAAATTTTGTGTATCGATTAGCTCAGAAAGTATTCTTCCTATCAACTTCAAACTTATACCATATATGTATCATGTCCCAAAGACGACGGGTCAAATAAAATCATAGTGATCAGTCGACCGTGACGTCACTATGACGTCATTATATGAAAACACATTTTCATTCATATCTCATTAATGGAATGGAGTTTTTCAATGAAATTTACGTCACATATATTTCAAGTTATGCGAATTCTACTCATATTCTCAAAATTCATATTTTCTCTTAAAACGTGCGCGTACGCGCGCGTCGAAATATTTGTATGCTCAAATCGAGCTCAAAATTTTTTTTGCACACGTTTCAGACCATTTGGAGCATTTTTTGAAAAATTGAAAAAATTGGACGGACGCGTACGCGCGCGCATATATACGCACGCACAGCTCATATGCAATAGAAATTTCCCGTTTTTTCACACTTATCGGATGCCTGAAATGTCAAGGAATATTTCTACCAAGTTTCAAGTCAATCCGACTCAATATGACGTCATACAGACCCGTCAAAGTTGAAATTCCGCGCGCGCGTCAATGGCGATATACAGTCCAACAATGCCAAAAAACCGCCAATTTCAAATCCGATTTTACTCGTCAGGATGGACGGTGACCCTCCATTTTCTTTACATATTCTGAAAGCTGATGAGTTGTACATGTCATTTCATGGGTTGACGATGCTGAAAAAATAATTAAAAGATATCAAATTTCTTAATAAAGTAAAAAAAGTAAATTTTCAAAATGACGTCATCAAATTTTAAGTTCATTCGAGCGTATCTCACTAATCCTTTGCCAATTTTCACCTAGATTTCAGTATGTTGTAGCTTATTAAATGCTCTTTCAGTAATATAATAACAACATTTTGATTGGATGACGGCATCATCTCGTAAAAATGGATTGAAAGTAATCTTGTCAAATTTGACCAGTTTACGTGTTATCTCTATGGGAGTGCAGTTTTTCTGGAAATGAAAACTGACATGACTATCTTTATCGAGCACTAGCTCACTTATGCTTCGGTGAATTTCTCCCATATTTTAGTATGTTGTAGCTGAGACTTTGGGCTATCGCAAGTGTGCCCTTTGTTTTCTCATTCGGAGTCGGCATCACGTCCAAAAACTTGGTTGAAATTAAAGCTTATTTTCGATGTATTGTAATATTTCTTCCTTTCTGCAACTTTCTTTGCAATAACTCAAGAAAGACAGCCCCTATCACCCCAAAATTTTGCACATGTTTAGTTCATGTTACGTACATTATTTCACAAAATAACAACTACTTGATCAGACACCATCTTGGGTATGTAAATTAGGGTCAAAGGTCATAAATGTTTCAACCTGTATCTTGGTGAATACATGTCCTATCTTTCCCATTTTTTGCACACGTAAAGACCATGTTACAAGGATCATTTCATGAACTAAGCATTTTTGGCTCAGAGGCCATCATGTCTGTGCAAAGTGGGGTCAAAGGTCATATGTACTTCTTCCTGTATCTTCGTTATGACGTGTTATCTCTGTGGGAGGGAATTTGTCTAGATGTGAAAATTGACATGATTGTCTTTATCGACGACTAGCTCACTTACCCTTTGGTGAATTTCTTCCAGATTTTCGTATGTTGTAGCCAATTTAATACTCTTTAAGTTTTGTTCAATCAAAGTTTTAATCGGATGATGTCTTCACCTCGTGAAAATGGATATAATGTAACCTTGTCAAATTTAACCAGTTTACGTGTTATCTCTATGGGAGGGAATTTTTCTGGAAATGAAAATTGACATGACGGTCTTTATGGAGCACTAGCTCACTTCCTCTTCGGTGAATTTCTCCCAGATTTTAATATGTTGTAGCTGAGACTTTGGGCTATCGTGAATGTACCCTCTATTTTTTCATACGACGCCGAGATCACGTCAAAAAAACTTGGTTGAAATCAAACTTATCTTCGATGTATTGAGATATTTCTTTCTTTCTGCAACTTTCTTTGCAATAACTCAAGAAAAACAGCCTCTATCACCCCCATATTTTGCACATGTTTAGTTCATGTCACGTACATTATTTCATAAAATAACTACTTGATCGGACACCATCTTCGGTATGTAAATTAGGGTCAAAGGTCATAAGTGTTTCATCCTGTATCTTGGTGAATACATGTTCTATCTTTCCCATATTTTGCACACGTAAAGACCATGTTACAAGAATTATTTCACAAAATAACCACTTTTTGCTCAGATGCCATCTTGGCTGTGCAAAGTTGGGTCAATGGTCAAATATACTTCATTCTGTATCTTCGTTATAGTGTATACCGAATTTGGCACCAAAGATGGCAGACCTGACTCTCTTTTCTAAATGAGAATCCAAATATCACACGGCCAATGTCTCTACACACAGATGAAACCTATATGGTCATGCCTATTGCGATCAGGACTAGAATCATTGATTTAAAAAAAAAAATCGGATCACCTAATTTGTCAGTCTTGACAAATTCCGAGTCTAGTTAGGTGATCCGAGTATCCTCTCGGATCACCTTCTGTATCTGTACTGATTCTTTGTTTTTCTTCTTCTTCTTTATTTCTGGACAAAATTTGTGTATCGATTAGCTCAGAAATTCCTCTTCCTATCAATGTCAAACGTATACCATATATGTATCATGTCCCAAAGACGACGGGTCAAGTAAAATCGTAGTGATCAGTCGACCGTGACGTCACTATGACGTCATTATATGAAAACACATTTTCATTCATATCTCATTAATGGAATAGAATTTTGCAATGAAATTTACGTCACATACATTTCAAGTTATGCGCATTTTACTCATATTCTCAAAATTCATATATTCTCTTAAAACGTGCGCGTACGCGCGCGTTGAAATATTTGTATGCTCAAATCGAGCTCATATTTTTTTTTTGCACACGTTTCAGACCATTTGGAGCATTTTTTGAAAAATTGAAAAAATTGGACGGACGCGTACGCGCGCGCACATATTCGCACACACAGCTCATATGCAATGGAAAATTCCCGTTTTTTTAGACTTATCGGATGCCTAAAATGTCAATGAATATTTCTACCAAGTTTCAAGTCAATCCGACTCAATATGACGTCATACGGGCCAATCAAAGTTGAAATTCCGCGCGCGCGTCAATGGCGATATACAGTGCAACAATGCCAAAAAAACGCCAATTTTAAATCCGATTTTACTCGTCAGGATGGACGGTGACCCCCCATTTTCTTTACATATTCTGAAAGCTGATGAGTTGTACATATCATTTCATGGGTTGGCGATGCTGGCAAAATAATTAAAAGATATCAAATTTCTTAATAAAGTAAAAAAAGTAAATTTTCAAAATGACGTCATCAAATTTCAAGTTCACTCGAGCGTATCTCGCTTATCCTTTGCCAATTTACACCCAGATTTCAGTATGTTGTAGCTTATTAAATGATCTTTCATTAATATTATTACAACATTTTGATTGGATGACGGCATCACCTCGTAAAAATGGATTGAAAGTAACATTGTCAAATTTGACCAGTTTACGTGTTATCTCTATGGGAGAGCAGTTTTCCTGGCAGTGAAAATTGACATGACTCTCTTTTTCGAGCACTAGCTCACTTACGCTTCGGTTAATTTCTCCCAGATTTTAATATGTTGTAGCTGAGACTTTGGGCTATCGTACTATCGTAAGTGTGCCCTCCATTTTTTCATACGATGTCGGCATCACGTCGAAAAACTTGGTTGAAAATGGCACGAGGCTTTGATGCAGCGTCATTTTGCTTAATACACAGGGCCTATGGAGAATGAAATAGGTCATTGCATAGCGCATCCGACTCGTAACCCTAAGGTCCCTGGTTCGAGGCTCACCCCTGCCAATATTTTTTTTAAATTTTTTTAAACACTTTTTCCTTTCTTTTTCTTTAGTTAATCTTAATCTCCCTTTCCTTACTTTATCTTTTCCTGATTTTTTTATGCTTCTCCTTGAAATTTCTATAAAATAACATAGTTCTTCTTTATTTTTCTTTCTTTCTACTACTTTCTGTGCAATAGATGAACAACAACAACGGCTATCAATCCCATATTTTGCACATGTTTAGTACATGTCACGTACATTATTTCATAAAATAACAACTACTTGATCGGACACCATCTTGGGTATGTAAATTAGGGTCAAAGGTCATAAATGTTTCATCCTGTATCTTGGTGAATACATGTCCTATCTTTCCCATATTTTGCACACGCAAAGACCATGTTACAAGAATCATTTCATAAAATCATCACTTTTTGCTTAGACGCCATCTTGGGTGTGCAAAGTTAGGTCAAAGGTCAAATATACTTCATTCTGTATTTCCGTTAGTGTATACGGAATTCGGTACCAAAGATGGCAGGTCTCACTCCCTTTTCTAAAAGAGAATCCAAACATCACACGGCCAATGTCCCGTCAACACAGATGAAACCTGTATGGCCATGAATATTTGGATCAGGACTCAAATCATTGATTTTCGAAGAGATCGGATCACCTAATTTGTCAGTGTTGACAAATTCCGGTTCTAGTTATTATTATTATTGTTATTATTATTATTATTATTATTATTATTATTATTATTATTATTATTATCATTATTATTATTATTATTATTATTATTATTATTATCATTATCATCATCATTATCATTATTATATCATGTGCATCTGTGTGTGTGTGTGTGTGTGTGTGTTTTAATGAGTATGTGTGCTTTACTAGACATTAAAAGTGATTAAAAAGGCTGGCAGTTATGTTCTAACCAGCAACCTCTGATTATCCGAGGACGTACTTTAAGAAGGTAAATTTTGTGGAAGAGCATTTTTGTGTAACATTTTTCTAATAATCAAGTTCCAATGATCCATATAAGTACACTGGTCCGAAAATTGACCAAAATTGATAATCTACATTTGTAATCTGCTTTCAAAAAAGAAAAATAAATCAACATTGACATTGTCATCTCAATCATCAAAGGACTGGAAAGTGACTTACTGGCATGACTGTTCAAGCAACTCGCGTCAGATGAGAGGTTACATTGATGTCTCATATAGTTCTTCTGCAGAGTGAATTTTTCTTTTCCTTCTTCTCGGTCTTCGTCTCAGGGTGACAGAAAGGAAACAGCGAACGATAAGTGTTGTGGACAACAGAATCTGCGACCTCGTCAAACACGGGAGGCTGACTTCTACCTAGTACGTTATTCACTTTCGTATCTAAAGTCAGTACATGTAACGAATCTCGCCTGAATGAGTGACCAATGAATGTCCGCGTTTTCGTAATAGGAGTTTATGGGTGGAACTCGTCTTCTTAAGCCTCTCAGTACCGCCGTCTCAAACTGCCACTGACAATCTATATGAGCTGGTTGCCAAAGGTAACAAATAGGGTGAATGATCTGCAAGAAAGTGGAGATGTCTCCCAGTTTGTATCTTCTTGGTTGCGGAACGACTAGTTCACAAGTAATCAATGGAAGTCCTCAATACTTTTGAGATGAACATGACTGCTATACTATTGGACACAATGTGTCTTCTGCTCGACCATTGTTAAATTGCAACGTATTATTATCAATTAAGGCGTAACAAGCATTATTTGAAATAAGAGGACACCGTATGGGATCGAGTACATTTTGACACCCCCAACATACACAGACATACACACAAAATAACAAGAGCAAAAAGAAATACGAACGTCAATCATTTCTGCTTTTTATTCACAAGCGTTCGGCAGTGTCCCGGTTACTCCGGCTACCGGCCCAGGTCACCGCTTCGAATCCCCGTTGAGAACCGACACGAACCTAACCTGCGCATGATGACGACTATGAAAGCAAGCTACAGGTAAATGATGAAGAAAATGACGATGAAAATGACTATAACATTGATGATAATTATGATATTACTACTCTTTCATAATATTCATGTTTACACAGGGTATTATCCTCACTTCTTTCATTGCTCACCTAGAGTCCCCCGTTACTCTCATCTATCTCACCATTGTACCAGGCGCCTATATTCTCGGGTTCAAAAGGAATGTAGCGAATATCATCCATTTATTCCAGGTATTTTACACCGGAAAGGGTCCAAACTTTCTAGGAACTGCCTTTTAAGAAAGAGACCAAAGCCTCGACCACTGTTCCACTATGTCCTCACTTTCTGTTGGTGTGTAGAGTACTGAGAAGTAGTTTTGTTTTTGTGATTAGACTGTTGTGCCAGTGGTGAGGTCCCCTGTCCGTTACAGGTGTATAGACTCTTCGTACTTTTTTTTTTCATTAGATTTCGTCCCTCACCACTCTCTCTTCCTCTGGCTTTCACGCCACTTTTCTACCCTGTTTTCTACCCATGTCCTTCTCTTTCCTTTCTCTCTGTCAAACTTTGCGCATTTCTTCCATTTCCACAAGAGTACAGTAGTTAGAGTAAATTACCACAGGAATTACTTGGTAAATAACCCCTCCAGTACCTATTCCGTGCAATTTTTTTATGGTCTTGTGTAACCAGTATTTAAAGTGTATAATGCCAAACCTGTACCTACTTCTGCGCATCATTCCCTCCGCCATATAGATTTGATTGTACTCTGCATGAGGTAGTTAGTCTTGTTTGTCATCAAAGAAAGATCTGGATAAGCTCACAAAAATTTCTTTGAAAAAGGAAAAATCTTCCCATTGTGTGGTGGAAACATGGATACAAAAGAAAAGATCAAAGGTGAACATATCGCCGAGTATGAAGAATGTTTCGTGAGGCACGCAATGCACGCAATGCACGCAATGCACGGACGGGAGGACAATATTTTAACCCAATCGATGAAGTGTAAAGGGACTATGCAGTGCAAAAATGAATGTTGGATTGTATTGATTCATGATAACCCTGATCATCACTTATGTGGCCAAAATAATATCTATATCTGCCATATTGCACGATAATATTTCTCCTCTTTTTCTTCAGATTAATTGGATACGCCAACAACAAAAAATCCAGACAATTCTGCAAGTGACACCATCTGCCAATCATTGCTACAGTACTAATACAATTAACAAAACACAATGGAATGCACCGTCCCCTAGACTGAGCATATCTTGCGTTTTTTTCATGTTACTATGATTATTAATATAATTAACGAAAGACATTGCAGGAAAACATGCAGGTTATGCTCGGTCTACAGGGGAAGTTGCATCCCAAAGTCTTTTGTTAATCATTATCTGTACTTGAGCAATGATTGACAAGTTTTTGATGTCGCTGACAGAATGTTGGTTTTAAAGACATGGTACAGTATTGGTGGAGATGAGAATTGGGCTTTAACTTTTTGCGAGAAACCAAAAAAACACTTATGATATAGTTCAGAGCGTACCATTTTAAGAGGAATTCAAAGTTTATTTGATGAAAATCGGGTTTGGAATGACTGAAATATCCAAAAACAAAGTAAAACAAAGCGAACGTAATAAAGTGTGGGTCCCACACTTTATCAGAATCGCTCTTTTTTAGATATCTGAGCCATTTCAAAACCAATTTTCATCAAATAATATTAATGTTGAATTCCCCATGGAATTACATGCTCTTTCATATTTCTTAAGAGATTTCTCATTATCTCACCAAAAAAATAATGTTAGAAACCTGAAATTAGGTCTCAACCAAAACTATACGATCCCTTTAAAGTGTATGAGTGTGTGTGTGTGTGTGTGTGTGTGTGTGTTGTTTGTTTTTTTTTTCAGATGCATTCAAGTAGACTGAAGAAAAATAGACAAAGGATTATTATGAAATAGATGGCAGTAATCTAAATAATCATTTGACCACATATACGTTAATGGTATAATGAATCGACACAAGTCAACATGCATTTGTATTATAGAATTCATTTAAATCTTGTTGACACTGTATAATCACAAACGACGTAATCATAAAGAACACAAACATGAACTGAAAAGGGGAAAAGTCTCACACGGAGATAAAACATTACCTGAAGCCGTTTATAACTACATCTTTATTATACGCGGAGGCGTGTGTTCACGCCACGTGAAGTTCCTGTAAACAAACACACAAACAAACGAGCAAAGAATCTTTGCACATGAAAGCTGTATAATTATGTCATGTTAAGACCAATGCTGACATTGTCCCTTGTGCTCTTCACTTTGATTTGTTCTGTCCACCCTCCTCTGCAGCCCCCCCCCCCCCCCCTTCAGTTTATTTTCCGGGGACATCCAGTGGGTTAAAAGGGGGGGGGGGCTAATTTCTCTTCCTGAATCATTACCACCATATACTATTGTTCGTTTCAGGCTATCTTGACGTAGTTAAATGAAGGAATAAAACCGTTATGCAAGTGTGAGTGTTCTCATCAATTTCAAAACAACCATTAAAGTGTAATTCACAAAATGTTCAACTGCAACCTTTCCCCCTTGAGTATCATCGTTCATGGTTTTATACGTCTTCACAAATTTGATGCGAAAGACCTATCTTATTCCTGTTGATTATTATGTCAAAAAATGAAAGATTTAGTATATTGACTTTATTTTCTTTGTACGGTTCAAAGGGAGACGTATGAGATGATGGCATCGATTACCTTCGCCAATTTCAGTTTGTGGTTGCAACTATACAGTACCACCGATTTTTAAAAACATAGGAAACAAGAAAATGCCGCAACTCATATTCTTAACGTGCTTCTTGATGAGACTTTAACCATACTGTTTGTCTCATTATATTGCTTGATTGATTCAACTTGAATGGTGTGTGGAGTCATCAACATCAGGCGTGACTATTATCGGACCAGGGCCTTACAGGGATGGTACAGTTTCGGTTGAGGTTGGGCTTCAGATTTCCAACGTTTTGCGATTATGATTTTTTTTTCTTCAGATAATGAGAATGCTTTTTATGAAATATGACAGAGCACGTCATTTTAAGAGGAATTCAAAGTTTATTTGATTAAAACTTGTTTTGAAATGACAGAGATATTCAAAAACAAAGTGAAACAAAGCGATCCTAATAAAAGATGAGTCCCACCTATAGGATCACTTTCTATGCTCTTAATCCATGAAGTCGTTTGGTAAGTATCTCGCAAAAAGTTAAAAGCTGAATCCTCACCTCAATCAATACTACACCATCACTTTAAGGCCAGGAGCTCATCATGCTGGGTTTTTTTTTCTGTGTTTTTCTTTTCCTCAGACCTCGCACGATCTGCCACCGACTTTGCCCCGAATTCACTCACAAAGCACCGCTCTCACGCACCGTTACTCTAACTTATCCCTATAACCCGTTCAACAAGGTGGAGAAGAGACGGGAATACAGACGAAATGATATTTAAATGTGGATGGACTGTGGTGCGAGCCCAGCAAACCTCAGCTAAACTTCAACACTGACATCGCATAACTTTTGAATAGTTTAGTCATACCGTATACCTCACAGAACTTGTCAATTTATGTGTTAGCACTCAATTCTCGCTTGCCATCGAATCCAGCCAAAGTTATGAGAACACAATGAGGAGAAGGCGGGTTTTTTTTTTCCGCTGTCTTACGAAAATGATAAAAATTGACTACAATGTAATATATGAGCAACAACCTGAGTCGAAGTGTAATATAGTTTGTTTTGTTTTGTTTTTCAACTTCCTCTATGAAATACAAGAAGTTAAAATACCTTGTATATACTAGTGTATTCTTAGATTTCCACCATGGCTACTACAGCAGTGATTTAGTCGTCCAAAATATAGGGCGAATTTTACATAAAGGAAGTTTCAGATTTTCAACCACGAAAGACATGGCAAGCTGTAATGTAATAAACATTTCATGGAAATATCGACACAGTCACCTATCGTTCCATATTTTACATTGTGTTCAGAAAGGAGTATATTTCCTTTCATATTACATGTATCAGTACTATCTCTCCAGCTCTAATGCATCAGCGTTAAGACTTCGTGAAAGTAATATGTATATACGTAGAAGAATGCTTATTCTAATACGGACAACATAGTAGGTATGTCGAGTATATATTGCAAAAGATTACAGCTCGTTATTCCGAAGGTTCGTTATTCCGAAGGCTCTTCAGTCAGAAGATTCGTTATTCCGAAGGTTCGTTTTTCCGAATTTCATTTTCGGATGAACATTTTAATCTTCGGAATAACGAACCTTCGGAATAACGCCACAAATATTCGGATTAACGAACCCTTTTTCATTTTCGGATTAATGGACCTCTAGGTAAAGGGAATTTGCGTGTTTCGGATTAACAACGGTTTGGAATAACAAACCTTCGGAATATCAAACCTTCGGAATAACGAACAGCACCCATTGCAAAAGTGCCATTGTTTAAACAGAAGTTGTGGTATGAAAATCAGTATCAGTAAGAACACAACATCATCAACAACAACAACAAGAACAACTGTCAGAAATATGAATATACCAATGTTAAACCTTCCACATTTGAGAGAAGAAAATGTCAGTGACTTTTACGTAAAATTCGCTTAAACTTGTATAGAAGTTGAATGATACGTCGGTGGTTTTGTTTGCCTTGGTATGAGGCCCAGTCAACCTGAAACTCCATCAATGTTTTCAAGTGTTGAAGTAATTTACAATGTGTACCTATATTCTCTACACTTGTCCAGGAATTTTGCATCGGAGTGATAAGAAATTGTGTCAGCAAGAAACACTCCATCGGTAACCTGCTGTAGCGCGCCTCACGCTGCAGTGTAATGAAGGTGTACGCATCGCTTATCATTTTTTTTTTTCCAAATGAGATTTACACCAATTTTCTTCATGGAAGCCATGCGGATCGATCACATCAATATCTTTTAATTGATCTTCTTTTATTTATTTCATTTCAAGTGCTCAGTTGTGGCACTTTACTAAAAAATTTCGGGAGCACAGTGCAACACGATACCATTTCCCCTTCATCTGTGGGGCAGATGGATAGCTAATAGTTGATTCTCTTTGACGATACGTGGTAATAATTTTTGTGTCTCATTTCGACTTCGTCGTTCTGCTCAAAGCGCCAAACATATCATAAGTGACAGTTGACAAAATTAAATTTGTGTTCAAAATTGTGTTGACACAAAATTAATTTTGTCAACTGGATCCCAGTTGATTCCAGTTAATACCAGTTGATTCCAACTGGTACCAGTTGATTCCATTTGGACGAATACCAGTTGATACCAGTTGATTCCAGGTTCCAATTTCCATATTGAAACCAGTTGCCTTAACTGGAATCAACTGGTACCAGTACCAGTTAGTCAACTGGTTTTTCGACCTGGGTGGTTAGAAGGAGCAGTCTGGTTGAACGGGTATTTCCCAAAAACGCAAGTGCCGTAGAGGAGGGTTCGAACCCTGGGACCGTCTTGTCAAGAAAGTGCAGAACCTTCCTTACGCGTACCTCCTCCTCATCCGCACTGCAGACGAGTGATGCCTTCCCTACTGGCCGGGTCCTACTGGCATGTTGGGTACCCTTCGCATGGGTCGTTATCGTAAGCAGTAAACAGATGGAGTACGTTGACGAGTGGGAACATGACGACCGCGCCCGCCAGGGACCCCACTTGGGTGACGATGCCGTACCAGCGGAGCAGCTTGTGGTTGTCGGGCTCGTGGCGGAGAATCCAACCGATTGACGACTTGGTGTGCGCGAAGAGACCGCTGACCAACACCCACGCGATTACCTTGTCCAAACCGACAATGGGAAATGACAAAAATAAGAGGAACAGCAGTGAGTTAACGGGGGACATGTAGCTCTCTCTGTTTTTACCACATTATAACCTGCTGTTGAGGCTCAGTTTTACTCGAGGACAGTTTTCACCCTAAACATTTTGCTCGATATCTAAAATGCTCACAAAGACTATCATAAGTTACAACTTACGCAGGTATAGCTATACATGCAGACAAAATTATTCACATCTGCACATGCGTTTTATATATATATATATATATATATATATATATACAATTTTGTATATACATAATTATATATATATATATTGCAGGTTTTCAAGAAAATACGCTAAACAACATTCAGCGTCGTGAACACTGTTTGAGTAATATTCTGATAAACGGACCCTATTCTATTTTCTAATTAACGAACCCCAAAGGTGTAGGAATTTTCGTGTTCAGCATATCGAACCTTCGGAATATCGAACCTTCCGACTGTAATTAGCCGTCGGAATAACTATAATTTACCACATTATAACCTGCTGTTGAGGCTCAGTTTTACTCGAGGACAGTTTTCACCCTAAACATTTTGCTCGATATCTAAAATGCTCACAAAGACTATCATAAGTTACAACTTACGCAGGTATAGCTATACATGCAGACAAAATTATTCACATCTGCACATGCGTTTTATATATATATATATATATATATATATACAATTTTGTATATACATAATTATATATATATATATTGCAGGTTTTCAAGAAAATACGCTAAACAACATTCAGCGTCGTGAACACTGTTTGAGTAATATTCTGATAAACGGACCCTATTCTATTTTCTAATTAACGAACCCCAAAGGTGTAGGAATTTTCGTGTTCAGCATATCGAACCTTCGGAATATCGAACCTTCCGACTGTAATTAGCCGTCGGAATAACAAACATCACTTGTGCTGTAATCGCAGGATATGAAGACTAGAACAGTTCACGATTTCTAAGTATAGTAGAACGATAATGGATAAGATATGAAGATATTTCACTAAATTTAATTTTTGGTAAGAAGTGTACCTCCTTTCGACTTGGTACTAACAAACGTTAAGGGTAGGCCTAATGATATTCTCTCTGCCTTGTGAAAGAGGCGAGCCGAGAGTTCTTTTATTATGCCAGAAAAAGTGAAAATATCATGTCGAGAAATCTCTTCATATTTCATTTGAATAGTTCTACTGTAACATCACGAATTGTTGTAGCCTTTAGTTCGGCGGTGACGTCATATTGATTTGCAACAACAACAACAACAAACAAACATAGCCTTTGAACAGAGAGTTAAATTTTTCTCAGTCCTACATTGTGTGTGTGTGTTTTTTTTTTTTTTTTACATTTGCACGTTAACTACACCTACAACCTAATTGCACTAAATTCCCCTTTAAGATCTTCAAGGAAGGCATGCTCACCACTATTACCGTCCCAGCGACATCGTGCTGCAGAGGTGGTGTGGGACTCAGTGCGGCAGTTGCCATGCAATAGCAGCCAGCCAGGACCGCGACAAGACACGTCGACGTCACGAGGGCAAGGCTCTTCTTTGGGAAGAACAGGACGACGAAACATCCAACGGGGTTGGCCACGTGACCGAGCGTAGTAGCAAGAAGATAAGCATTGAAGCCGTACGCACCACACGAGTAGCTCTGGATGGAGGGCAAAACGCCGTTTCGCATGGCATTGACCACGGCAAGAAGGAAGAAGAGCAAGACATACTCCCTCTGGGGTCTCCGCCGTTTTTCCTCGGATACACCGCCTGAAGATCTCGAAAGCCGACGCCCATTGTTGGTGGTTTCAACTTCCGTTTCCTCATCGTCGAAGCAATCGTTGACGTAGGAGCCGCTGATCTCGGAGATGGACAATTTCCTTGCATGAATCTCGAGACTCCTGGAAATGCTTTTCCTACGCTGAGGCGATGATCCGGGCTCCAGCGCAGGTTCTTCGAAGCTCTCTTCAGCGTCTTCTTCGGATACGTCATTGGCCGACGAAACCGAGTGTTTCTTCGCGTACTCGCGCGCAGTGCCAGCGATGCTCCTGCAATGATATTCAGGATCCGAATTTTCGGGAGCGTCAACTTTTGGAGGCTTGATGACGAACTCTTTCTTCGCCAAAGTGAGGCTGTGCAAGATGAAGAACGCCACCATAGCAACCAACATGGTAGCAAATAGCAACCAGAAGAAGCTCACGGGAGGGTAGTTAGCCGGACTTGTCTCTACCATCCACGTGGTGCAGTTTTCTCCGGAAAGCTCGTCGGTATATGTGGTGTTGGCGACGCAGTTCTGATTGCTGACGCCCTGTCCGAGGGCGATGAGGCTTGGCGCGAGAGAACATAGACCCTGTCCGACGAAGAACCACAACATGTAAGCACTGTCCAGTCTCACCATAAAGGGGATGAAGGTGACGGAAGACGTGGTGTCCTTGAGAGCGAGTAAGAAAGCCAGGCAGAGGAGAGCCGTGCTGCGCTCTTCTCCGATCGCCTCCCAAAAAGTCGTGACGTCCCAGAAGAACACGAGAAGGAGACAGGAGACCACGCCCAAGAACAGACCCAGGTAGATGCACGGCGCCTCCAGTTTATTGCCACGCACGAAGTGGTCGGCGATGGAGTAGACGAGAGGACCGATGTTGGCGAGTTGTATGATAATAACGAGATAGGAAGCCAGGTTGTAGCCCTCGGGGATTCCCAGGGCAACCAGGAGTGGAAGCTCCACCCAGAGTCCGTTGATTGTTATCCATGTGCTGAGACCAAAGAGGACGACTAACAAGATCACGAAGGACCTGTTGAGCCGGTCCTGGAACATCAGACCCATATTTCCACGTAAAAGAGTAAACGCTATGCCGGTATTGTGTGATGTTACAGTGGACGGGGGATGGGGGGTGGGCTGCTTTATCGTCACGGCATACGTCAGCTACTTTTACATGATGCACGATGATCCCTGCAAGAAAGGTGAAAGACAAGTTTACAATGTTGTTAATAATTGTTCGAGTGATCAATTCTGTTGTATTTTGTTTGTTTGTTTGTTTTAATGGGTTGGCTTTCAAACTCATTTGACTAGTGCCTCCGTCGTCCGGTGGTGCATATACATGTACATGTATATTGATTAAATTTGTCGAGATTTGTGTCACTGTTCTAGTATGCACTGATAGTGACATTTTGTGATAGATTACAGTTTGAATCGCCCATGATAAAACTATCAGAACTAGAAGAATCAATAGAAATGAGACACTGGCTATACAAATCAAATGAAGCGTTACTGATAGTTGATGGCCTATACCATGTAACAAATATCATTGGCGTTTAATTATAAGATCGTATTAAAAGTGGTATTACTTTAAGGTTTGTTGAGCATAGATGGTTCAACAATTCATATTTCAGGTTGTAGCCTACACTTTTGTTTTTGTCTTTCTTATGAATGAAATTATAACCTTCAAACTTTGATTTCATTATCAGATTCTGAGGCAGAGTTATCTCGGTAACTATGTTTCATCCGGTTACAGTTCGTTATTCCGAAGGTTCTTTAGTCGGAAGGTTCGTTATTCCGAAGGTTCGTTAATCCGAAAACGTGATAAGGTTTGTAATTCCGAAGGTTCATTAATCCGAAAATGAAATAAGGTTCGTTATTCCGAAGGTTCGTTTATCCGAAAATGTAACAAAGCTCGTTATTCCGAAGGTTCGTAAAGGACCATATTTCACTGTCGGATCATCGAACCATCGGAATATCGAACCCTATTTCATTTTCGGATTAACGAACCTTCGGAATAACGCCACAAATGTTCGGATTAACGAACCCTTTTTCACTTTCGGATTAACGAACCTCTAGGTATATGGAATTTTTTCGGATGTTTCGGATTAAAGAACCTTCGGAATAACGAACTTTCGGAATAACGAACCTTCGGAATAACGAACAGCACCCGTCTTACCCAAAGCTAAAACTTGCAGCACGTCAGTTTTACTTGGTTACCGAGGATCAACAGTTACTCCAAGATTTGAACACCTTTTCCGTTCAATTCTGTAAAATGCAATGATCTACAGTATTTGTTGTAAAATGGAATTCTCCATTTTCGTCATTATCAACGTTTTGCTCATCGGCACCTTTCTGGGACCAACACAAGGTTACGACTGTCTGATGGCCACACGGCTATAAAAATAACAACTTAACCTTCACTTACAAACATATTACTTAACTAAACAAAGCAAGTATTAAAATTAATATTGTGTCATTTTTTTAATGATTTCATCCTATTTGGAGAGTGCAGAATCTGAATCTGGATGATGTAACTCTTTCATATCTAAGGGTTTTGAGATATTCAAGATGGTCACCAAACTGGGCGTCAAAAACTGAAATTTCAACACGTTTCGTTATACATAATAATGGTGAAAAAAATGGTATTTTACTTTATTTCGAAGATGCTGAATTCGTATCTGAATGATACAACTCTTGCACCCTTAAAGGTTTTGAAATATTCAAGATGCCCCCAAAATGGTTGCTAAAATGACAGCCAATACTTGGGTGTAATACTTGGGTGTAAAATTTCTATATGTATTCCTTATAATGATGAAAATTGTTCAAAACAAATCCGAATCTTGATGATTCTACTTTGCATTATTGAGGGTATTGAGAAAATTCAAGATCGTCGCCAAGATCTGAAAATCCAGTAGTGCACTATTATGTGGTGAAAACTTATGTTCTAAAGTGAAAGGGAGATTACACCCAAGATGAAATTATGTTCTTATATTACATTTCAGTTGATTAGATTTGTCAAATCAGCCGAAATTGTGTTAAAATGGCCGACACAATGGTAATCTTATACTATATAATTACCAGACGGTAAACCTGGTAAAGTTGATTTATTATCCGATAACATTGAACAAGCTTATGATATTTAAGATAATTTTGCAAAAGTCATTGCGTACAACAGTGTATCCTAGATGAAGTTCCAATCCGACCTTGTATGTTTCACTCTGCATTTGGTAAGTGAGGAAGAGGTATCCTCTGAGGACTCGAAGCCGAAAAATCAACTGGTCTACGGTCCAGAACGCCTGAGAGTCAAAATTTTCCACATAAACTGCTGCTGGTATAATGTATTCATGGACTTACCTTATACATCGATCATTGTCAGAGCTAGGACATGGTTCCTTGTCGTTGGAAATGTGCGAAATTGATATATCAATCTTTAAATCTGGAGGCAAAACCCTAGCTAGCAGCTAAAGGCCGATCTCAATTCTTTCACCTCTCGTTCTGGGAAAATCTTGTGCAGTCACGACTGTCTCGCTACTTAACACATAATCACATACTGAACGAGGAACAGTCTGGGTTTATGGAAAGACACTCGACTGCCTCATCATTGTGAAATGTCACGGATGACTGGTATTCAAAGGGATGATATATTTTGTACTCAAAATGATACTCGTCGAAATAACAATTAAGGCATATTTTACCCATGCCGTGCCAAAGCGTTCAACTCTTGGCCAGCTGTTATTTACTATTTTTGTCATTTTTACTGATCTAGTTTCTTATTTCAAACATTGCATTATGCACATGACACAGTTTTGTAGTGGTTGAGAAAACGTTGAGATGAAAAGAATTTGTGTTGAATTTATAGTTGCAGAACATCTATAAATGTATGTACTCAATATGAGTGAAAATGGATAGTATTCCTTATTTCGGAGGTCCGAAAAATGAAATAATGCTTGTTATTCTGAAGGTTCGCTATGTCGAAACACACACTTTAATGCCGTAAACTTTAGATGTTCATTAACCCCAAAATGAAATAGGGTTTGTCAGTCAAAAAAAAAAAAAAAAAATGTGGCGTTATTTCGAAGTTATTCCCTTTCGAAGGGAACCTAGGCCCCGGAATCTAGATATCTACTATGTATTGGAGCAACATCGGTTTTCCTTTGCCTACTATATTGCAGGAAGACGTCCTCTACAAAATTGTGTTTGTGTGTGTGTGTGTGTGTGTGTGTGCTTAAACTTCATTCCATATAAGTTTTAACGTCACATCACCTTTAAAAAAAAGCAAGAAAAAACAAACAAACAATCAAGCAAAATAAATGAACAAACCAACGTCATGAGTGGCATGTGCCGTATATAAGAACTATGTATGCCTACAGGCATGACATCGAATTCCTCGAACGAACGAAACGTGAATTCACACGATCAGTATCTCTGTTTGAGGTGGGTGTATATACTGCCAAATCCATTGCCCTATATATATATATATGTAACAGTATGGTTTTTGCTAAAACAAAAGGAAAGAAAGATTTCCAAGAATGAAAATTAAAACAAAAAGTAACATAAAAATACATTTTCTGGAAAAAGAGTCACCCTGCGTCATTCAGGAAGTCCAATCCTTCCGGTCACATTCTCCACTTTTACTTGCCAAATTTGGGCATAATGTCCACTCTCTGCCCTCCTTGGGTCAAGCTATGACCTCATAGCCAGACATGGCCCTCCACCCAAACAAAGTGGCAGTAAAAGTGACGTAGAACTGTGCGTCGGTGGATTGGAATTTAAAGTTAAAATATATCTTTGGGAAGGGTCCTAAACCCAATAAATAGCGACGTTTTCCTCTCCTCACTTCATATTGGAATCTTTGACAACGAAGAAACAGCAAGATATTGTGAAGCAGAGCGAGTGATCGGGAGTCAGCTATCTTTGTCTCCGGCAGGGGTAAGTTATCTTCTTTGTCAAGCTTAAACTGTGAAGTCTAGTTCGAGTCTAGTATGTTGTCCAGATAGTGTTAGGATTATCTATGAGCTGCTACTTGCGCTATAGATCAGTGATAACATTGTTGCTATTTCAAATAGAGTTGAAATAGGGATCCTCTGTTATGTTGAACAGAGTGATGCGAATGTGCATGGGCACATCATGAGATTTCATTGTCGTTCATATATATCTGACTTCTGAAATGTATGGCTCAAACCTGCCTCAGACTCAGATTGGTTGATATGACATTGTTTATCGGTTATCGAGCTCCTACATTATGTGAGTGGACGTTGAGTTGAGTTGAGTTGACAAATCGGAAGAACTTGTTAGAAAGCTGGTTAAAAGATAGACTTGACAATTTGGAGATATATGTTCATTCCTGCTTTCACAACATCTTGTTAGCTGACATTGTGTGTGTGACGACATTGTGGAGTAAACACTCGTGAATGTAATGTTCTAGTCATATTGGAGTATGCACTGGCTAGGAACCCCCCCCCCCCCTCTCTCTCTCTCTTTCTCTCTCCTTCTTCTCCTTCTTCTTCATTCTTCCTCCTAATTCCTTTCCCTATTTCCATATCTTGCCTATTGAAGATGATAGGAGTGTTTAACGGTATAATTAAGGCCCGGTATTGAATGTACACTGTTGGTTCTTTGAACAAATTGAATCTTGCTATATTATGTTGAGTTGTGTGATATAAGAGAATATTGGATATCATTATCTGGTATTGCTGATTGAGTTGCAATCATGCTAACTTCTTTATATGTGGTATCTGTTAACTACATTTGCTAATTATTCTGCTTTAGATGCATTACTCTGATTTAGCATACTATGATTACTTGTTCAAGTTAATAGCAAGACATTTATGAACTTCAAGAGCAGTGTAAAAGATTCATTGTAGCAAGAAACAATGTGACGTCAAAATTCTAGAAACAGAGCAAATTCACTTTAACCCAGTGAGCGGACTTCGGACAGAAGGTCATTCAATCCTCTCTGGTCAGCGAGAGAGCATTCTTGACACATTTACGACCTAGGAGCTTTCACATAGGACACCTGTTAGAGAACACTAGAGCTACAGTTAAGCCAATTTAAACGCTTTCACATTGGAGTTTGTACCAGAACTTCCAACATAAACTTAAGTCTGTACAGAGAAACCTAATGCGAATTAGAGATTTGCCATTGTAAATATGTACTTATAATGGAATAGCTATAATCATGCAGTGGAAACGATTACTCAATGAGCATAGCATGAACTATCAGAATTAACCATTCACTGTTGAAATGTCAATAATCAATGACTATGTGCCAATTACAAGTTGCAGAAATTATGCTGATGAATATCGATGCAGAGTGTATAACGATGCAATGATGCAATAAAGCATCACGAATAAGAGTGAACACATCTGAATTATAAGACTGTGTATGCTATATTAATGTCAAATATTCATTCATGTATTCATTGACAATACAATGTACTCATTATCCCTTGTACATAATGTTTACATCTTTCAGGGTTTGGGTTCGGTTTTGATGATCAGAACCTGCGAATAATAAAGAACACCCGTAACCAACATAGTGAGTCCCGGCTCTATTTGTTGTCGTTACAAAAAAAATGGCGTCACGGACAGGATTCGCAGATCACTGTTCACCTACCTGCCCCTTTGCTGGAGAATACAATATGGAGAAATCGGAGATTGACGCCCTGAAGGAGAAGGTGGCGGAGCTGGAAGCCAAGCTTGCGGGAGAACGGGATGACACCAAGGTCCAAGCCCCAGCAAGCACAACTACCAGCATCCAGCCCATCTTCTTGACACAAGGAAGGCGGCTGGAAGTCTTCAAAGGGAAACCGGTGAAACCAGGAGATCCAACCGTCCAGGACTGGATCATAGACATGAAAAGCCAGCTTGCTGTCCGTAACTTGGGTACTTCAGAGCAGGCTGCTTTCGTCCGTGATCACCTAGGAGGGAACGCCCGCAGGGAGATCCTTGGTCGTGGTGATGCTGTAGCCGAGGACGTGAAGGAGATCTTCGCTACTCTGGAGAAGGTCTTCGGGAGTGGGGACTCTCTTCCGGTTCTACTCCAGAAGTTCTTCAGCTACCAGCAGGCTCCAGCAGAGGGACTGCTGGAATGCTCACTCCAACTGGTGACCCTCTATGACCGCATATGCTTCCTGGACAGCTCCTACAAGGGCAGCAAGACGGAAACTCTAAAGGGACGGCTGGCGGAGACTGTTTGTGATGAGGGGTTGCGGCGAGAGCTCAGACGACTGAACACCGAGTCTCCCGACCTCGACTTCTTTGAACTCCGAGATCGTGCCCTCAATTGGTTTGGGCTATCGAGGAAGCCAAAGGCAGCCACCTTGCAGGAGACCTCGACGAGCGAAAAGGCAAGTATCCTGGATATCCTGAAGAGGCAGGGCGACCTTCTGGAAAAGCAGCAACGTCAGATTGAGGCGTTGACTGCTGAACGTTCCAGCCGACCAAGGATCACCTGTTACTACTGTGGGAAGACTGGCCACATTCAACGTCAGTGCAAGAAGAGGATGGCAGACTTGAATCGGGCCAATGAGGGTCAAGCTATCACCAAGCAACCGGCGTCACAAGCCCCAGCTGAGGCGCCAAAAGAGTAAGGCCCACCGTTGAGAGCCAAACGGTGGGTAAGGAATGTCATGGCTCAGCAGTTTTCGAGAAGGCGGTGGGAAGCTGTCCGGAGGTGTCGGTGGATCTTGGAGGGGTGAAGGACGTCAGATGTTTGCTGGACACTGGTGCGCAGGTGTCTACGATTACAGAGTCCTTCTTCAATGAGCACCTCGCTCATGAAGAAATTGTTGACGTTTCAGAGTTCATCTCTATTACAGGTGCACAAGGTCTGGCAGTTCCTTATCGCGGCTATGTTGAGTTGTCACTGGAGGTCATGGGAAAGAGGTTTCCGGAGATGGGTTTCCTCGTCGTGCGTGATCCTGTTCACCCGCCCATGGCCGAGCGTAAGAAGCTTGTTCCTGCTGTCATCGGATCTAACGTCCTTCGAGATGTCAACAAGGCACTGAAGTCCACGTCAGAGAGCCGGTTTCAGCAGACACTAGCAGAGTCCAGTGAGGGAACTGCGTGGGTCCATGTCCTTGCCCTGTATGAAGAGGTGATGGCCCGGAAACCCCAAACGACTACGAAAAAACGTTATCAAGTTCGGTCTGGTGGAAAGAAGCCCATTCTCCTACCAGCAAGGTGTAGTATTATGGTAGACTGCACTACGCATATGCCTAGACAACCTTGTGTCGCAGTTGTTGAGGAGAGGGATACCCCAACATTACCAAATGGACTCGTTCTCCTACCTACTGTCGTAAGGGTGCCCTCCTCGGGAAGAGTTCCTGTCCAGATGGTAAACTTCAGCAACAGCGACATCTATCTTCACCCTAGGACGCCAGTTGGTCTGCTGGAGCTGTCACCAGGCAATCTAGAGTCATCATCTGAAAAGCATACTGTTAGTCTGGAGGAAGCATACAGTTCGCCCTCCTCGACTGGAGATGTCAAGGAGATGATGGAGAGGATGGAGGTAGACGAGGAGATCAAGGCGTCCCCAGAGCAGCTTCAGGCAGTCGAAAAGCTAATCCAGAAGCACTTTGACAGGTTTAGCAGAGATGACATGGACATTGGGTACTGCGACAAGGTGGAGCACAAGATCATCCTCGATGACGACCGCCCCGTACGCCTACCCCACAGGAGGATTCCCCCACATCAATGGAACGAGGTGAGGGAGTACCTTGAAAAGTCCCTAAAGCAAGGCATCATCAAAAGGTCATCGAGTCCATATGCATCTGCAGTGGTTCTTGTTCGGAAACGTGATGGTAAGCTACGACTTTGTATTGACTACAGGTCCCTGAATGCCAAGACTCATAGAGATGCCTATCCCCTCCCCCGCATCGAGGAAGCCCTGGATGCTCTGAAGGGTGCTAAGTACTTCTGCAGTCTAGACTTGGCACATGGCTTCCACCAAGTTCCCATGGCAAAAGAAGACAGGGAGAAGACAGCATTCCGAGTGGGGACAGGAGGTTTGTATGAGTTCTTACGAATGCCGTTTGGACTCTGCAACGCTCCTGCAACCTTCATGCGGCTGATGGACTTGGCATTCGGCGATCAGAACTTCCAGTCTGTCCTCATCTACATGGACGACATCCTCGTGTTCGGATCAACGTTTGAGGAGACCCTTCAACGTCTAGACATGGTGCTAGGGAGACTGGCGGACTTCAATCTCAAGGTAAAGCCAGAGAAATGCAACCTCTTCAAGAAGGAGCTGCGTTACCTGGGCCATGTAGTTTCTGCAGGAGGAATATCACCCGATCCGGAGAAGGTCAGAGCAGTACAGGAGTGGAACACCCCTCAAACTGAGACTGAGCTTCGCGGATTCCTTGGTCTATGCAGTTACTACCGGCGCTTTGTACCAAAGTATGCTGAAGTGGCGGCATCCCTGCATGCCCTACTGGGGTCAACATCAAAGAAGAAAAGGTCAAAGAGGACTGCAGAGGTCAAGGCTAGGACTCCACTGTCTGAGGCGTGGAATGCGGACTGTTCTAAGGCAATGGAGGACATGAAGCGTCATTTGACGTCAGCACCAATACTGGGGTATCCAGACTTCAGGGAGCCGTTCATCCTGGAGATAGATGCCAGCCATCTTGGACTGGGAGCTGTGATGTCCCAGCAGAAGGATGGTAAGAAGGTGGTCATTGCTTATGCGAGTAGAGCACTGAGGCCGAATGAGAGGAACATGCAGAACTACAGCTCGATGAAGCTGGAGTTGCTGGCATTGAAGTGGGCCGTAACCGAAAAGTTTAGGGACTACCTGATTGGAGCTAGCTTTACGGTGTACACGGACAATAATCCACTTAGTTACCTCAACTCTACTGCAAAGCTGGGGGCCACAGAGATGCGCTGGCAGGCAGAACTAGCTCAATTCCAGTTCCAGATAAAGTACAGGCCAGGGAGGATCAACACCAATGCTGATTCTCTCAGCCGGAAGACTGACCATGGACGTCAACGTGGGAGACTGGAAGAGATGGAATGCTGCCCTGAGACCACGACCCCGGAAAGAGGTACCATTTTGCCGGCTGCACTGAGAACGACAATCGAAGAGGTGGCAGAGTTGCAGTGTCATGATCAAGTTCCTGACAAGGAGGTGGGTTCACCATTCACCCTACCGTCCATCCCCAAGGAAGATCTTGTAAGGATGCAACATGGCGACGCAACTCTCTCTAAGGTCTTGGCTTACAAATCCAAAGAAGTTCAACCTTCACCGCGGCAGTTGATGGCCGAATCAAAAGCTGTCCGAAAGATTCTCCGTGAGTGGGAACGCCTTACCTTCAGAGATAACATCCTTTATCGCAAAGTCCTGATTGCTGATTCAGAATGTTACCAGTTGTTCGTTCCAGAGACCTTGAAAGGACGGGTGCTTCAGGCTGTTCATGACCAAGTTGGACATCCAGCCTCGGAGAAGACAACTGCTCTTGCCCGTCAAAGATGCTACTGGCCCTCCATGGCTGATGACGTCAAGAAATACTGTGAAAACTGTCAAAGGTGCCTGCTGTCAAAGTCCAGTAACCCCAGAGTGAAGACTACAATGGGAGCGCTCATTGCCAAGAAGGCACTCGAGATCCTGGCGATCGACTTCACTATGTTAGAGCCGAGTGGGAAGATCGAGAGCGTCCTGGTGATGACAGACGTCTTCACTAAATTCACCCAGGCTGTACCATCTCGGGACCAGAAAGCCTCAACTGTGGCCAAGCTCCTTGTCAACCACTGGTTTGTCCGATTCGGGGTGCCAAAGAGGATCCACAGTGATCAAGGAAGGAACTTCGAAAGTCACCTCATTCGAGAACTCTGTGCCCTTTATGGTATCCAGAAGACCAGGACAACACCATATCACCCAGAAGGTAATGGTCAGTGTGAGCGATTCAATCGCACGCTCCACGATCGTCTTCGCACTCTCCAACCACAGCAGAAGAGGAAGTGGACCGAATTCTTGCCGGAGATTGTGTACTCGTACAACTGTACACCGCACTCTAGCACGGGGTACTCGCCCTTCTATCTTTTCTATGGTCGGGAGCCGACATTACCAATTGACCATGTGTTAGGAGCAGCCACGCAGCAAGATGAGGATACAGACGACTGGTTGTCCTCACACCACCACCGTTTGCAGACTGCTTTCAATTCTGCTGCTAAGATGACGGAGAAGCAAGCTCTACGACGACAGGCACGGGCGAACGCCAAAGCGACTGATGAGGGCCTGCGTATAGGAGCCAGAGTCTTCCTTAGGAACCGAGTGTTGGGAAGAAACAAGATCCAAGATGTTTGGAGCGACATCCCCTACAAGGTTGTCGCTAGGCCAGATCCGACAGGCAATGTCTACATTGTGGCTCCCCTACATGGTGATAAGGCACACGAGGGAAAGGCTATACACCGCCGTAACATCCTGGACAGTCGGCAACTCGTCCCCGACATTGCACCTGACGTCCCAACGGAGGCAGAGGCATCTCTAGCTAAAAGTCCTGATGTGCCACAACAGGAGAGCGACGACAGCACACCGATGGTAGTCCATGTGAAATTGACAGCGGGACCAGAAACGACAGTCGACGCTACACAGGTGCAGCATGAAGGAGGCGAGAACGATCATGACGACACCAGTAACGACAGGGACGACAATCAACAAGGTGACAGCGACATCGTGCCTGTGGCGGATGACGGCGAAGCAGTCATCATGAGGGAGGACGACCTCCCTGCTTTGGAAAAAGCAGGGGAGCGCCCAGAGGATGGACCAGAGTCAGCTCCACCCCCAAGGCGCTCGGCTAGGCTCCAGGGAAAGCCGCCGCCAACCGTCACTGAGGAGATTCTCGCAGATGTCAGCAAGTCGCACTTGCTACTACTTACTCTACTTTCGGGTAGAAATTAAGAGTCTCATTAATTGACATTAAATGATTTTGTTTATTGGTATGTTGTCAGGGATGCCAACATGAAGCAGGGGAGAGTGTAACAGTATGGTTTTTGCTAAAACAAAAGGAAAGAAAGATTTCCAAGAATGAAAATTAAAACAAAAAGTAACATAAAAATACATTTTCTGGAAAAAGAGTCACCCTGCGTCATTCAGGAAGTCCAATCCTTCCGGTCACATTCTCCACTTTTACTTGCCAAATTTGGGCATAATGTCCACTCTCTGCCCTCCTTGGGTCAAGCTATGACCTCATAGCCAGACATGGCCCTCCACCCAAACAAAGTGGCAGTAAAAGTGACGTAGAACTGTGCGTCGGTGGATTGGAATTTAAAGTTAAAATATATCTTTGGGAAGGGTCCTAAACCCAATAAATAGCGACGTTTTCCTCTCCTCACTTCATATTGGAATCTTTGACAACGAAGAAACAGCAAGATATTGTGAAGCAGAGCGAGTGATCGGGAGTCAGCTATCTTTGTCTCCGGCAGGGGTAAGTTATCTTCTTTGTCAAGCTTAAACTGTGAAGTCTAGTTCGAGTCTAGTATGTTGTCCAGATAGTGTTAGGATTATCTATGAGCTGCTACTTGCGCTATAGATCAGTGATAACATTGTTGCTATTTCAAATAGAGTTGAAATAGGGATCCTCTGTTATGTTGAACAGAGTGATGCGAATGTGCATGGGCACATCATGAGATTTCATTGTCGTTCATATATATCTGACTTCTGAAATGTATGGCTCAAACCTGCCTCAGACTCAGATTGGTTGATATGACATTGTTTATCGGTTATCGAGCTCCTACATTATGTGAGTGGACGTTGAGTTGAGTTGAGTTGACAAATCGGAAGAACTTGTTAGAAAGCTGGTTAAAAGATAGACTTGACAATTTGGAGATATATGTTCATTCCTGCTTTCACAACATCTTGTTAGCTGACATTGTGTGTGTGACGACATTGTGGAGTAAACACTCGTGAATGTAATGTTCTAGTCATATTGGAGTATGCACTGGCTAGGAACCCCCCCCCCCTCTCTCTCTTTCTCTCTCCTTCTTCTCCTTCTTCTTCATTCTTCCTCCTAATTCCTTTCCCTATTTCCATATCTTGCCTATTGAAGATGATAGGAGTGTTTAACGGTATAAGGCCCGGTATTGAATGTACACTGTTGGTTCTTTGAACAAATTGAATCTTGCTATATTATGTTGAGTTGTGTGATATAAGAGAATATTGGATATCATTATCTGGTATTGCTGATTGAGTTGCAATCATGCTAACTTCTTTATATGTGGTATCTGTTAACTACATTTGCTAATTATTCTGCTTTAGATGCATTACTCTGATTTAGCATACTATGATTACTTGTTCAAGTTAATAGCAAGACATTTATGAACTTCAAGAGCAGTGTAAAAGATTCATTGTAGCAAGAAACAATGTGACGTCAAAATTCTAGAAACAGAGCAAATTCACTTTAACCCAGTGAGCGGACTTCGGACAGAAGGTCATTCAATCCTCTCTGGTCAGCGAGAGAGCATTCTTGACACATTTACGACCTAGGAGCTTTCACATAGGACACCTGTTAGAGAACACTAGAGCTACAGTTAAGCCAATTTAAACGCTTTCACATTGGAGTTTGTACCAGAACTTCCAACATAAACTTAAGTCTGTACAGAGAAACCTAATGCGAATTAGAGATTTGCCATTGTAAATATGTACTTATAATGGAATAGCTATAATCATGCAGTGGAAACGATTACTCAATGAGCATAGCATGAACTATCAGAATTAACCATTCACTGTTGAAATGTCAATAATCAATGACTATGTGCCAATTACAAGTTGCAGAAATTATGCTGATGAATATCGATGCAGAGTGTATAACGATGCAATGATGCAATAAAGCATCACGAATAAGAGTGAACACATCTGAATTATAAGACTGTGTATGCTATATTAATGTCAAATATTCATTCATGTATTCATTGACAATACAATGTACTCATTATCCCTTGTACATAATGTTTACATCTTTCAGGGTTTGGGTTCGGTTTTGATGATCAGAACCTGCGAATAATAAAGAACACCCGTAACCAACATAGTGAGTCCCGGCTCTATTTGTTGTCGTTACATATATATATAATTCAAATATTTTGAACAACCCGTATAGAACAAAATGTGTCGAGCCAGCTATCAATCACTGATAAAAGGGCGAAGAGCCCGAGGGGCCGCACGGGGCATTGTGAGCAATATAATTATACATTGTAATACAGTAAATGGAATAACGTCATCTTCCCTCACCGACATGAAGCCGAGTTCAAAAGGATGTGCCTATACCCACGCACCCCACAATATTTCTCAGGAATTCCACGTTGTTGTTGTTGTTTTGTTTTTGTTTTTTGTTTTTTTCGGGGGGGGGGATCAAATCAGAATGATAATAGCGAAGTTCGAGGCTGCTGTCAGGTGGGGCACTGTTACGACAAGGAGTGTCTATTATTATACTCTATACACTGCCTTGTCAATGCTCACAAAAAAAAACAAAAAAAAACAAATGCCGCATCATTCTTTCAAATTCCATCGCACCACACAACCACCAGGGGCCCGTTGCATAAAAATTACCGTTGAATTTCAATGGTAACTACAGTCAAAATTAGGCATCACAGCCAATCAGCATCAAGGATTCTAAAATTTACCGCTAATTTGAAGACTTACCGCTAGAAAGGAGCGGTAAGTCCAGCGGTAAGGGTTTTATGCAACAGGGCCCAGGAAGGGACTCGCTACAGTTAGAGACCTGTCGGAGAGGATAGAGAGTGGAATTGATTTTGACCACTGTTAGACTAAACTTTAACTTCTTGTTTTAATGATCCCTTGCCTCAATATGTGCCTTATTTTGATTTACATTTTGGCAATTATTTCTCACAAAAGTTTTGTCTAGTATAACATAATTATCCTTTGACATCCTTACAAATAAAATTCATAATTTTGTGTACCTCCTTATTATATATATATAGGGATATTATGCACATGAATATATATGATTGTGAATGTATGCATATTTATTATACACAATGTACTAGTATTTGATCAAGATATCTTATATTTTCTTTTTCTTTTATTTCTCTGATGTCCTTACACACACCTATTTTACCCGTGTTCTCTAAAATATTCTTCTTTAAGATCCGAGCGACAATGTTCCATCTTATGGTAAGTAGGCCTAAAACTGTTTGCAGTCGGTGGTTAATATGAGTAATTTGAAAGATTAAAAGAAAAGTCCAGAAGCAGAACATAATACTTTGATACTCGAATCCAAAGACAAAACTTGGAGATTTCACCATTTCACGAGAATACAAAACAACTACAGCTTATTGTGTGTTTGCATGAAGTTACTTCCCGCACGCGTTTGATGCACGGGTGATTCGAAAATCTGAACAAACAAATTCTGTTCTTGCACTGCCACCCTTGCTCGTATTAATGCGTTGATGCGCAAGTAATAGATCAAATCAGTCAGGAATATCCAGCGTTTTGTAAAACATGTTATCCATGGTGCGAGCTTATTCACGGCTTCTATAGCGAGCTACTCAATCAAATGCTGCCAAAAGAAGCCGATCTCAATGAAAACGCAAAAGAAAGCTAGGACAGGCTGGAAAACATCTCTATTATAGGGCCACATGAAATACCTCACTGAATTTGACGAGTTCCGTCCCGCTTCCTCTTATTGTATATATATATATATATATATATATATATATATATATATATATATATATATATATATATGAAGAATTGTTGGACTTCATTCTCACATGAGGACCCACCTTGGCAAATGAGTTTTCTGCCTATACTCATCTGTCGCAACGACAGGAGATTCCAACACACGTCATATCCTATGAATAGTCTTTACTCAGACAACAACACTTACCTGCTTACAGACATGATAGAGGAAAGCGGGGCAAAACGGATCACCTATAATAACCTATAACTTTGGCTCGCCATATCACTGTAATACAAAATGCCCATTTTTTTTTTTTTTTTTCTGGTAACACAGGAAAGGTTTTGGTTTAATCTACAAAGACCTTCAGTACCTTCCTACAGAATCCCTTGTATGTTCAGTTTCTGAAAATGGTGATCATTTTTTCTTTTCTTCTTTTTTTTTTTGTGGGCAAAGGTTCGGTATACCCCAATGGCCAAACCAAGCCTCCCAGCTGGTTGGGCAAAACGGACCACTGTGGTCAGTCAATACCCCTTGACGTAGATCAGAGTCTTCTACTGATTCTGCATGTGATTGAGTGATTACCCTCTTTGCAATTCTCTCCAAGGCCCATATATGAGTAGTTTACAATGAAACAGCATGGATCTACCTTTTTGATAAGCAATTAGAGAGTTTAGTAAAAGAAATGTTAATGTGATAAATGCCTATGATAATATATTATGATATGGATTATCATTATTGTTGGGGATGGGATCGGTATTTGTAAAAACAACAATAACAGCAACCAAACTGATATGCAGACATGTAGATTGGAATGAACGTAACAAAGATGTCATTAGCATCATAATAGCTTCCAAACAAACAAACAAACAAACAAAAAAGTAACAATCGGCATGATAGGGTTGGCACATTTCAGGTTGAAAGATGCACACATGAGTGAGTCCTTTGCTATATGCTTTGCTACATAGGACTTACTGCCATTGGAGCAAAACGGACCCACAGGAAGGAGTGCCAACAACATGAAATTGGTTTATGATTTTTATTTCAGACAGCTATCATGTGGTAATTAAAAACAGATACACGGCTGAAAACGAGCACACTTGTTTTGTCAGACATTTAATATACACTGCACATCCCTGTCAAAATTACGCTAACCTTACCTTGTCACGTTGAAATTCTGTATGCAAAATAGGCAGTAGTATAATACCCATCAATTGGACGCTTTCTTCGAGTGGTCAGTGGTGATCCATCCGGCAAAACTTCTTAAAGTAATGAAAATTGAATGATTGACGACCTTTGTTCATATCACTTTTATCTTAATTAAGTTTGTCTGTATGGGGTTCCTTCCTCAGAGTCAAACAAGCAAACAAACAATTTGACTGCATTCAAACACATGTGGTTACATCGCTTGTCTCTGTTGTCAACCTGACCGTTCTAGTTTAGTACTGCTGTAAACGACCTGCAATATCGTCGACTTTGACATGAATGAACGGAAGTTCTGTGTCGATTTCATCACAGTGACCTGAACAATAGCCACATCTGATTTGCATAACTACCTTTTATTTGCAAAAATAAGCCATCTGACACCAAGCGTGCACTTTTAGCGATGCACTCGGATTGAACCTGCTGTACCAGAAGCACCTCGTTACCATTATCATCGCACGATTAAAAAAAAAAAACAACAACAACAACAACAACAAATACCGAACGCCGAATTTCTGCTAGAAATCAACAGTACGCTATCTCGAGGAATGCTATGGAGTATGAGGATTACCAAAGAGAAAAAATACAAGAAAAAAAACAGATGTTTTTAAATTCACTCCACTAGAACTCACTTGATTGTGATTTATGTATATTCATGTATCCCATGCCTACTGTTCCTTCTTTAAAGTTAAACGAACGAACAACCTATATAGCCGACTATAGTAAATTTCAGTTGATTGTCACTGTCTGCAGTGTGGCTATAAATACAACCGGACTGGAGGCCTTGTGCCGACTTATGTCAGTTTCAGGCGCAGACGTGCAATGCATTCGTGGCAATATCTTACCAGTCTTATCCGCCGAAACACATTTTCTTTTCTTTCTTTTTTTTTTTTTTTTTTACCACAGAGGACAGATTTCCTAAATACAGGATAACATTGTTCGTATCTCCATGGTGACCTGCCTCAACTGACACTTGATGTTTAGTGCTCTTCATTGCATCAGAATTGGGAACAGCCGGGTTTTTTTTTTTCATATCGGATCAAAAAAAAAAAGCGGTATTTTGCCATAATATGAATCTAGGCCAAATGATATGTTTTCGTCTTATCATTATTTTTTGATACAATTATACTCTTTATGAAATGATTTATAGCACTTACTACCAACGGCGTAAATCCATACTGAGGAGTGGGGGGGGGGATGGTCACCATCACCACGATTACAAGCCCATAACCGGACCGGCGCAGCCCTTTTTTTTGGGGGGGGGGGGGGGGGGGTGGGGGGGGGGAGAAGCTTTGTGCCCCCCCTCCTCCTCCCCCCCCCCCCACACACACTTTACAGGGATCGGATGCCCCACTCTTTTGCATGAAATATAAAGTGGGAGAAAAGTGGCAGCAACAACATAAAGACTTTTTGTTCTTGTTGCTTTTTTTTTTTTTTTTTTTTTTGCTTGTCAGACGACTTTCGGCGGAAAATCAGACCTTAAAAGTATGAAAACATTTTTTTTTTAAATATCTGTGAGAGGGAGCGGAACGACCGAACGGGGGAAGGGTGTGTATGGGGGGGGGGTATCCCTCTCCCACACGAGGAAGATTTTGTATTTTCACACCTGAAATTCATCGATCTGGTGCTCACTTGTGGTGAAAATTTTGTTTTCATTTCTTTAAAAAAACAATAAGAAAATGAAATATTCACAATATATTATTGAATGACAAAATCGTGGTATTTCAGCTCTTGCTGTGCGACATCACTGTGAAGGCCTACTAAATAATGGGGCCTATCATCGGCGTAGACAGGATTTGATCTTAGGAGGAGCGGTTATGTGAGGGAACGAATCAAGCGAGGGGGGAGGGTATGGTAGGGGGGTTTCCCCCTCCTACGGTGAAATCTTTTTGCGTTGAAAATTTTGACATTTTTCAGTCCAAAAACTGCCGTTTGTAGCTATATTCTTCGCTTTGGAGATTAAGGGGGGCACACCAGGCGCAACTGCTGTCAATCACTGGCAGCAACATCAGGAGAATGGCATAACGATTGAATGCGAGCGAGCGGAGCGAGCGAGCATAAAAATTTTAACATTTTACAGTCTAAAAACTGCCGTTTGTAGCTATACTTTTTCGCTTTGGAAATTAAGGGGGCCGCATCAGGCGCAACTCCTGGCAATTACTGGCAGCAACATCAGGAGAATGGCCTAGCAGTTAAATGCGAGCGAGCGGGGCGAGAGAGCTTGAAAATTTTGACATTTTACAGTCCAAACACTGCCGTTTGTGGCTGTATTTTTTCGCTTTGGAAATTATGGGGGCTCACCGGGCGCAACTGCCGGCAATCGGGCAGCAACATCAGAATGGCATAACGATTAATGCGAGTGAGCGAAGCGAGTGAGCTTGAAAATTTTGATATTTTAGTCCCACATGTCCTTTGTGGCTGTACTATAGTATTTTTTCGCTTTGGAAATTAAGGGGGGGGGGCGCACCGGGCGAAAACTGCTGGCAATTACTGGCAGCAACATCAGGAGAATGGCATAATGATTTAATGTGAGCGAGCGAAGCGAATGAGCTTGAAAATTTTGACATTTTCCAGTCCCAAAAACTGTCTTTGTGGCTGTATTTTTTCGCTTTGGAAATTAAGGGGGCACACCGGGCAAAAACTGTTGGCAATACTGGCAGCAACATCAGGAGAATGGCATAATGATTAAATGCGAGCGAGCGAAGCGAGCGAGCTTCAAAATTTTGACATTTGACAGTCCAAAAACTGCCGTTTGTAGCTATATTTTTCGCTTTGGAAATTAAGGGGGCGCACCGGGCGAAAACAGCTGGCAATTACTGGCAGCAACATCAGGAGAATGGAATAATAATTAAATGCGAGCGAGCGAAGCGAGCGAGCTTCAAAAATTTGACATTTTACAGTCCCCAAACTGCCGTTTGTAGCTATATTTTTTGCTTTGGAAATTAAGGGGGGCGCACCTGCTCACAATCACTGGCAGCAACATCAGGAGAATGGCATAGCGATTAAATGCGAGCGAGCGGAGCGAGCGAGCTTGAAAATTTTGACATTTTACAGTCTAAAAACTGCCGTTTGTAGCTATACTTTTTCGCTTTGGAAATTTAAGGGGCACACCGAGTGCAACTGCCGGCAATTACTGGCAGGAACATCAGGAGAATGGCATAGTGGTTAAATGCGAGCGAGCGGAGCGAGCGAGCTTGAAAATTTTGACATTTTACAGTCCCAAGACTGCCGTTTGTGGCTGTATTTTTTCGCTTTGGAAATTAAGGGGGCACACCGGGCGCAACTGCCGGCAATTACTGGCAGCAACATCAGGAGAATGGCATACTGATTAAATGCTAGCGAGCGAAGCGAGTGAGCTTGAAAATTTTGACATTTTCCAGTCCTAAAAACTGTCGTTTGTAGCTATATTTTCGCTTTGGCAATTAAGGGGGGGGGGGGCGCACCGGGTGCACCTGCTGCAATCACTGGCAGCAACATCAGGAGAATGGCATAGCTGTTAAATGCGAGCGAGCGGAGCGAGCGAGCTTTAAAATTTTAACAGTTTACACTCCAAAAACTGCCGTTTGTAGCTATATTTTTCGCTTTTGTTTGTCCCACTTTTATTTGAGAACCACCCCCCCCCCCATCGACGCCTCTATACATATTAGGTTGCTTTTGTTGAGTGAAAGATCTGCTGCACACTCTTTGATATATTAGGGAATATACGTCTATGTCAAAACTGTACAAAGTTTATCCCTTATCCTGTATAGCGGACCTTTTGCATGTTCATGATTGCAATACAACGATCTGGTGCATAGTTCTGGCGATATTTGGACAATTTTCCATTAAGAAAGTTCGAGATTTGTCCTCGTCTCGGGAATTGCTTGGGGATAAATAATTTGTCTGTCTAAACACTTCCTTTGGGAAGGGGCAAATGCCCGTTTGCCCCCTATAGATTCGACGTCCCTGATCTTCCCTTGGTATACCCATAGATGTATCCTGACTGAGTCATCAGTCACTGTCGTTTCTCAGGAATGATTCAGGAAATGGAGGGGATTCAATTATGGCGATAAAGTTGTTGTTATTGTTTCTTTGTATGTTTTCGTACATATTTTGCAGATGGTCCCCATTTACTCGCGTCATAGCATGTTTACATGTAGACCTATACTATTTGACGTTGTCAACGCCTGAGCCATACCTTACAGTGTATGTCGATGTTACTTTCTTCGCGAGCGAGCGAAGCGAGCGAGAGCTTGAGAAAATTATACATTTTCCTACAAGATAGAATACTGTTCAGCTCTGTTACCTGTCTGAAGGCCGGCGTACAAACGTCATGCAATATGCCAAAATTGATACAATCACATTTCTGCTTCCTCCATTTTTCCCCTCAAAATTCAGGGGGGGATGATTGTACAGGCCATCCCCCCTCCTCCATTTCAGGGGGGGGGGGATATATCCCCCCCCATCCCCCCCCCCCCCCGGGATTTACGCCCATGCTTACTACAAAATTCCACTGCTTATCTTCAGTTGTGATGGAAAGTTACATAAAAAACAGCCATTTTCGTTGTCTTTCACGCCACCTTTATAATGTGGATGAAAAAACAAATGCAAACCGAAACAAAACCGCGGCACTTTGCCTTAGCAATTTCAAAATGAGATATGTTCTTCTTATCATTATTTTTTGAATACTCTTCAACGAAATAATCTATATCACCTATACCACAAAATTCCACGGTTTCTCTTTAGTTGCGCTGGCAAGTTATACATTAAAAACTCGTTGCTAAGGCAACCTTTTTTGAAAATATCCCAAATTGTACAGTCAAATGATTTTAGCAAGGATATTACCAGTGTATGAGACCGTGAGATGAAGTCAGTCTTTTTTTTTTTTGGGGGGGGGAGAAAGAAATGAATAGAAAGAATTGGATATAAGGATACAAAACATAGAAATAGTTTCAATTGGGGCAAAGTGCAAAATTTTAAAACTTTGTTTGCTTATTTTCTCATTGTCACAAAATAATCATATAAATTTGCAAGATTGATATGCAATGTTTCTCTGTAGGATTCGTTATTTTCTTGTATCTTTATACATGTAACCTGTCAGCATTTCAGAGGATTTTGTTTCATACACAATCACTATAAACCTATTCAGCTTTAAAACATTGTCACCTACGTCAGCCTTAACTGGGGGGGGGGGGAGGGAGGGGGATCCAAAATAAGAAGAAAGGATTATTCCACAGGTCATGCTAAGGAGGTTCAAGACTATGGTCACAACAGCCTTATTCCCCTTGATCCAAAGTTCGATCCCGTCACTCAAAAACATAATTATGAAATACGTAGTAAACTGGATCTGCCCCTCAGGTAAGGAGATAATGAATTTATGACTCACAGCATAATGACTAGCCCCTTTCTATAAAGGCAGATATGTTTTAGTCATGGTGAGTAATTAGTTTTCGCCATCCCTGCTTATTAAAGACAAGCGGTATGCCCTGGGTAGGCCTACACGTTATGGTAAAAACTGGGGGATGCTCGAACAGAAATTGCGCAAAGATTGATGAAATAAAAATAAAAATTTTCGACTGCAGGCGAGGACATTTCGGTGAGTCCGGGCACTAATCTGGAATATCGATTTACAAAGAACTATCTTGAAGACGTACCGTATCATTTTTGTTTTTACTTTGTTTTCTTTTCTTTTCTTTTTGTCGAAATTCCGCGGAAAAATGATGAAAATCGGCTTTCCAGGAGGGTAGGCCTCCTGTTCCAAATACTTTTACAACATACAGCTCGTATTGACACTGTCTTGTGCAGCGCATGTATTTCTCGACAGGATTGACTTTTGTTTTTTATACACTTTTTACTTCGGTAAAGTTTCATTTCATAATCATGATGAATAAACAAGCAAAAGGAATCTGACATTATGTGAGCGTTCAAAATGAATCTTCGGATTGCTCAGAAAGATAGCGCCTCTGGTCAAACGCAAAGATTACGGGCACAAAGATGCACTTGTGGAATTTTTAAAGCAACCAACAGCTGTTTTTATTAACAAGTTGGAATATTCCATCTCTTGAACCTGCCTGGATATGCGATGAGTCAGGTGTTCATTGCTATGTCAATGCCGCTGTTATCAGATATACTGGAACTGGGCCAGTTCTGAGTACCTGACCGAGCAGGCTTGCGATGATCTCTTTTCTTTCTTTCTTTTTTTAACTACTGCCCTCTAGTGATCATTGCTTGTCAACAAGCTGTGACTTTTTACTCAAATTTTCACCAATTCATTTAGGTCATTAAGATTTTAGATACAGGTAGTATATGACAGGAGGGTTTTACCTTTCCGTAAAGAAGAAATAAAATCAAAGCCAAGAGTGATAATAGTAAACACGATATGATAACAAAATATTATTATTATTATTATCAATGATGATGATAATAATAATAATAATAATAATAATAATAATAATAATAATAATAATAATAATAATAATAATAATAATAATAATAATAATAATAATAATAGATGTATTATAATTCAATTTAATTGATCATCATTGCTATTGCTATCATTGCATCTGTAATTATCATTAACAGTATGTTCACAGCAAATATTATAACTGTAATGATAAGAGACAAAACTACTCCGTATTCAACAGTACCTTGATGATTATTACACATTTAAAAAGGTTCTGTTTACCATTGAGAGCAGTGATTAAAAGATCTTTGAGTTATCACATTTGATTAATATGCGAAGGTCAATTGTACCAAAAAACATTCTACCATATAAACATTTTGCAATAAAATAGGGAGATATCAGTATATATTGTTTTCCTCAATAAACCATAACTGTTATAGATAGTTTATTCTAGAAACAATTTTTACATTTTACATTTGTATATTTAACAATACTTTTATTATATTAACATTTTTACATTGGTTGTTTCAATCCGTAACTCACATTTTAGAACTATTTTGAGACACTAAAGCTGGGTTTGTGTTTCATCTGCAAATAGTAGATAATGCCTTTAACCCCCGAGGATTGACTTACTCAGAGGTTAAAGTACAGGAAGAGATATCCAGGCATGTAAATTTGTTATCAATGCAGGCTATTCCTACGGGTTCTAACCATACTATTTGTAATCATTGTACAGTGGTATTCTTGTGAATGCCCTGTGAGTTCTGGATGTCTTCTTCAATGATGGTGTGTAAAAAATAACAAAATCCTGTAAGTAGTATGAACTGAACCATGTACAGATGCAATAACCCCTCCCCCAAAACCCTTATATAATATATATATATATATATATATATATATATATATATATATATATATATATATATATATATATATATATATAATATACTCTCAACGAAAAAAGTGAGTTCCCCTCCCCCCCCCCCCCAGCATTTTTGCATACTTTTTACTGATTTTCATCATTCAAACGAGAATGGATAGGGAATTTTATTAATTTTATTAAAATGCATTTTTTTAACACCAATAACGATATCTGGTGGCAATGATATGCCATTCATGTTGTAATAAAATCCCCTATCCATTCCCGTTTGAATTATGAAAATAGGTAAAATACTTTTTGAGATATATCCAAAAATGCTAGGGGGGAACTTACTTTTTTGGTTGAGTATATATATATATATATATATATATATATATATATGTATATATATATATATATATAGTATATATATAAAAAAGGAGGAACAGTAAGAGGAATAACAATGTCAAAGCTACGCACCGATTTCTCCTCCCTTTCTCATATCTCACACATAGGTATTACTTGGGTACCTAAGGGGGGGTCACCGTGCATCCCCCCCAGGACTCCTCGAAACTTACATTTTCAGGATCCTCATGACATACTAAAACATAATCAAGATGTTAACAGGAACGAAAAGTGGCTGTTCTAGGTGAAATTTAATGTATTCTATTGTTTTTCATAATTTCTTATGTATTTCTTTGTTTTTCAACTTTTTCAACTTTTGTTTTTTCTTTGTTTTTCTATTGGAAATTGTCACTGACCACTTTTCTATCATAATTAGCACAAAACTAATCAATGAAAGTGATTAATTGTAAAAATAATCAATTTTTCATGACTTTCATGACAGAGCACTGTTTTCCATAGGAAATGTACACAAAAGCACAAAATTGTGCCCGTTTTGGGACGACATTCCGTTACAAAAATGGGCGTGACTTCGCAAAAGTATACGCGGATGTTGCAAATTTGGTCTCAAAAGTTGTGCGAGACTTGACCAAACAAAGTCAAGAAGCCTCGCGACAGATTTATAGCACGAAACTTCGAGGGGGGGGGGGGGGGCGGATCCCCCCAACCCCCGTCCTTATGTATGTATGTAATATATAATATGTGCTTACATGTAGGGCCTACATAGTAGGGTACCTAAGGGGAGGAGGGGGTCACCGTGCACCCCCCAGGACTCCTCAAAACTTACTTGACTTTGTTTTGTTCAAGTCTCACGCAACTTTTGAGACCATATTTGCAACTTCCCCGCATACTTTTGCGAAGTCACGCCCATTTTTGTAACGGAATGTCGTCCCAAAACGGGCACAATTTTGTGCTTTTGTGTACATTTCCTATGGAAAACAGTGCTCTGCCATGAAAGTCATGAAAACCTGATTATTTTTACAATTAATCACTTTCATTGATTAGTTTTGTGCTAATTATGGTAGAAAAGTGGTCAGTGACAATTTCCAATAGAAAAACAAAGAAAAAACAAAAGTTGAAAAAGTTGAAAAACAAAGAAATACATAAGAAATTATGAAAAACAATAGAATACATTAAATTTCACCTAGAACAGCCACTTTTCGCTCCTGTTAACATCTTGATTATGTTTTAGTATGTCATGAGGATCCTGAAAATGTAAGTTTCGAGGAGTCCTGGGGGGGATGCACGGTGACCCCCCCTTAGGTACCCGACTATATAGTTTATATATATACAGTATATATATAGTATTTTCTCCACATATTGGCAGTACTAGAAATGGCAATAATAATGTCACAATAGATGAATGATTTAAATGCCAATTGCCTTGATTTTAATTCATAATCTACGATTCTGAATTAAAATCAAGACAATTGGCATTAAATGCATTCCTCTATTGTGACATTATTATTGCTATACACACACGAATGTCCATAACTAACACCCTCCCTCTCATTACATTCAAGCATGCACACACAAAACAAAGTTGTTGAGGATATCAACATTGTGTTCATCATAAGAAGTCTTCAATTGAAACATATTTTCGTGACTCTCCTGGACCCCATTTCATAAAGAGTTGGTATGATAACAACTCTTGCTGGAATGGCAATTGTCATAGTAATGACAAGATAGGCTGTTGGCATGGGAAGTTGCTATTCCAGCACGAGTTGCCATCCTAACATCTTTTATGAAACAGTGCCCTGGCTTGTTTACCTGAATAATTTCGTATTTCAACTTTGGCTGCCTGGCAGAGCCGATGTAATTCAACACATCGTTACAGGATTCACAGGCACACACATGCGCACACACACGCACACACACGTACACACACATACACACTCATCCCTCTGAGTATACTCACGCTAACACAATGAAATAGAGCGACAACAAGCTGTACTAATAATTGAGCCTGGGTAATATGCATGATTCACATCAATTCTTTCTTTATTCACATTTAGATTGTGATAAAACAATGCAAATTTTTAAAATTCCACAATATCTACGCCGATGCACACTGATCTGGTACACCATGGCTAGGGGAGCACAGAGTCAGGCGATTCAGATATTATACATCATCAGCATGCCAGCTTCAGGCAGGACCCCGAGTTCACTGACACACGTCATTTAGTCTGAACGCACCCTCTCAAGAACTCCGCTAGTCACAATACAGCAAATCAATGGCTTCACGGCAAAACATACATAATAAATACTATCATGCATTGTACAATCTATCACATTCTAATCTTTATCCCAATGACTTAAAAACCAAAGGAAACTATGTTGTATTACCATACATAGAGATGCTTATTATCATTAGTTTCTTTTCTATTTGAAGAGCAGTTTGAATCAATGACATCTACTTGACATAATGCAACATAAGGTTATGGGGGGAAACTTACCCATATACCATTAAAACATTGATCAGTTTAAGACTTCAAGAGATCCAATTCAGGGGAGGTTTTTTTTGTTTTTTTTTTTTAAACTGCAAAATCAAAATTATCAGTCACATGATTAGTGAAGTACGGTGTTGGCTTTCAACCAACAAAATTGGAGTCACAAGCCGAAGCTCTGAAAGATCTATTTCTGCTTTTGCATAGAAAGACTGTGAAATTTCTCCCGGGTTAGTTTGTGCAATGGCATCAATGTTGATGTTCAGGAACATATTTGGCTGGAATTCACGAAGTGGTCAAAACTTTATAGACCATGGTACAAATTAAGACCATGGTCTCAAATAAGCGTGACATAGGCATACTTTTGGCATGCGCGTATCGACACGTGTTTGTTACTGGACGTCTCTTGGCATCATAGGCAATCTGTCAATCAGATGTATGCAGAAGAAATTTGCATAAACCATGGTTTAAATTTAAACCACCTTTGTGAGTTTGGGCTATTTTGTGGTGAATGTGAATCTGATAAATACCTATATTTTAGATGTTATAAAATCTCTATAGAATTCACGTCTTCAGAAGAGACCAAGAAGATAATGGATCCTTGATTACACAGGGAAATAAAAATGCACACAGTATGTTCTGCTCTCTTCGGTCAGTCGAGTCCTTCAATTCAGTTCACTTTTTGTCTTTTCTATTTTAGTTCATGCCACCTCCGCGGATCTTCTTCCTCACATATTCCTCCTGCTCCTCCGAGAGCCCGAAATTGGCCGCTTCGGCCTCAAAGTCCTTCAGGCGGCCATAGCCGGCCATGTAGCCATTCAGGCGAGACGCGGCGTGGGACCATACCTCCTCGTTGGGCTTGAGGACCAGGCTCTGGAACAGACTGCGGTGCTGGCGAAGCATGTATTTCTGGTGGTAGCTGGCCGGGAGCAAGAACAGTCATTTTTAAAAAAAAAAGTTAGAAAAAAAGAAACTTGATAATAGCAGCACATGTTGACATGCATGTTGTTATCATATACATATATCTCAAAGTTCAATTATAAAAAACAATGGAAAATGATTACCTTGATAATAGAAAAGAATAATCTCAGTCATTACATCACATGAACAAACATTTTCATACCACTTCAAAAGTCATTTTGTCGTAAGCCATTCAGGTAAACAGGCGAGGTCACATCAATGTCAAGCAGAGTCAGCACTTTTTGATCCACCTTTGTATCCTTGTTTAAATTCCTCATATCTGATTTTACTACCCTTTTTTTTATGGTGTGCCATATCTATCATGGATTTTGTGCCATAGCTACAGGGCTTGTCTTTTAGGCTGCCACAACTTAATTGCACGTTGTAAATATTCAGACTTCCCTGTCTAAATCCATACATGTCAGCACTTTTAATACATGTCAATACGAGGTGATAAACTAAATGCAGCTGGCAGTTAAAGTACCGAACAATATGCCCAGCTCTGAAACTTCTATTCAAGTCCACAAGCACTCATGTGTGAGAACTCGTGACAATGTCCCCGCCCAGTTTCAAATATGAATATGCATTACAGGGACTACCAAAGAAACAGCCAATCAGCTCTCAATATTTTTGCTAGTCGATTGCCGTTGTGGTGACTGTCTTTTGTGAGATAAGGAGGCCACACATGGGGGAAGTACGGTTATGTGATTCATGCACACTGAATCAGAAAGGAGCGCTACTCCATCCAAGGTCACAGATGCATTTGTAAAGGTTCTGCTGCATATTACGCAGAGACATGATTATTTTACTTGAAGGTAGTGAGGAAAGCACACACCCACTACAGAACCCTAGTTTGCAGGCACAAACCCTTGTTTGTCGTAAAGGAGTCTGCGCCAAGACTACTACATGCACCACTTTGGCACTGTCCCATAGGCCCTGTGTTGAAGCTTCTCCGGGAGAGGCTGCAGTGTAGTGGTGCGTGTATTAGTCTTGGCGCATGCAGACTCCTATACGACCAACAAGGGTTTGTGCCTGCAAACTAACAGAACCCTGTAGTCAAGGTCTGGAAACTTTAAGCTACAGGAAAACATGGAGCTACCAGCTCCATTCAGGTACCAAGAATTCAGTGGAACAAGGCACAATTCTTGCAGACCGTGGCCAGACAGAACATTATTCTTCTTAAGCCCTCTCAACTAACAAAGATACAAATAGACAAACAAATAGCCTTATGTTGAGATTGGAATGAGTGACTAAACTGATATTTACCATTGTAATATATGAAGGACATACTAAACTCTACACTATCAAGACTACAAGTACCTTACAGGCATCTACAATGACTCTCTATTCATTAAAAACCCTCCAGTGCTTTGCATAAAGAAATGCACTCCAAAAAAGTTTCCAATTTACAGTTTTTCCTCATTTCACTCAGCTAATTTATGTACTATTTTTCCAGATGTTTTGATCTGCATTTTGAGTATGTTTTCTTTGCTGAAGCATGAATCAAAGATATGCATACAGTATCAAGATTAAAACGTCACATGAAAATGTAAAGGGCATTAAGGTGCCTCGAACACTATGGCTTTAGTGGCAACCTAACGCCTTTACTTACGGCTTTGCAGAGTTAGGTTCTATAACACCTTAACAAAATTGTGAATACATTTGTATTGGTCAGTTGGGATGTCTTATTTGGTGCATAGACAAACAGACAAACACCTCTTACAGTTTCTGAAGCACTTTCTAAAAGCCCTAAATTTTACAAATTTATGCAGCCATTTTAATGACTAACAATTATGTAAATTGCAGTTGATAGTATTTACATTTATCAGTTTGTATATACACAGGTCTTGTCTGATTGTTTCTTTGCTGTTTTTTCCCCTATAGAGCTCTGTACCAAGTGGTTTTTTATACTCCTAGAGAAACAGAACACCACACAAAGAACGACTCTTCCTGTAAGTTCTTTTTCTTTGTTTGCTGTTCCATTTCATAATTTCATTGTTGGATTGTTGTTTTATGGTTTTATTGTTGTGTTTTTGTTAGGTTTATTTTGTCTTGTTTCTGTTCTTTTTTTGTTTTGTTTTTTGTTGTTGTTGTTTTTTTTTTTATATTGCCAGGTGTGATTCAGGAAATGTGAAAGAGAAGTGCACAAACCCCCCCCCCCCAAAAAAAAAAAAAACAACAACAACAACAAAACAAAGCTGCTCAGAAAGTGGTACGGGAAATATCTACGGTCTGGTGCCATATTCCATTCGGCCTTCGGCCTCATGGAATATGGCACCAGACCGTAGATATTTGCCCGTATTTCGTGAACAAGCAGGGGATAACTAATAATATTTCGGTGTCGAAACATAAGAATACCCTTTTGGGAAGACGAGTCAGAACTGTCAAAGTCACTGTATACCGTAGCTCCTCTACCTGATGTGCTGGTTGTAACAGAACACTTGTATGTACAGTATGTAGTTTATGAAACAAGTGATTGATTTCCAGTGATGGTCATATTGTACATGGACACGTATATATTGCATTCTAATGTAAAGCCAGTCTATGCCAAGTGTGTCTACTTTCCTGTATTGCCTGGTTTTCACTCGTAGATCTTTGCAGTGTATGAAAGCAGTTTGAAGTGGAGCGTTACATTATGCTTGAACAGCATAGTATTGTACCCTATTCCAAGAACAGAGAGTACCTGTCATTAAGCTCTGTCCTTGATGTTACAAGTACATATGAGCAAACTATCTGCTGAAAAATGATAAAGGAAAAATCTACCGCAGACAATCACACCCTATGGAGGCATTATTATGGACAATACTCAGAGTAAAACTTCACAATAATAGTTATTCTCTGTTGAAGTGTGAAGATGAACAAAATGCTTTATCAATTGAACAGCCTCCTACATTCTTTAAGACCGAGGCATAGAAACTGGAAGCGTACGGAACAAATAATTTTCAGTGACTGTCACAGTGTCACACTTCATGCTTATTTTTGGGTTTTCCCTAATAGCTTTTTTCCTGATCTCTCCCGATTGGTGGTTAACACCAGCCTATTCATATTCCATGAAAGCTTCACATCACACAAAGAGAATTCTCCAATCACGGAACTAATACCTTCACCCAGTGCTTTGTCCTTCAAACTAGGCATCAGTGCAATTGTATTGCCCTGAATGTGATTCAGGAAAATCTGGCACAGACAGGTGCTGTGTAATGCTAAAAGATGTAAACATTGTTATGGATTACAGTCTCTTTCAAAAAAAATATCAAAGAAAGATTTTGGGTGACAAGAAAGAAAGAGCGCTGTTTCTTAGGGTATTGTCTCTGACACTCTCTGAGTACATAAAGGCCATTCACTTCTTAAAATTGTTTGTTTCTCATGATCATCAAACATTACCGTATTCCTTAGCTAAATTGGTGTAGTCCATGTCCCTTTCACATTAATCTGTTTTGCCTGAATTTTGAGATTATTTGTCATGAACTTCAAGAAAGGATGCACATGTTTGTATGGTTGCACAATGTCCACAGTACAACAGAATGTATTTCCTGTATTAAATTATAGTGGTTATGCACTACTTTCTAGAACATTAAACCCTCAAAATATCCCTTCATATATTTAGTATTTTGACTCAACAAATACATTGTTAAGTGCATTCCATGACCTTCTCCATTAAAACTGTTCATACATGTCAATATCGGTATCAAGTGGTATTTCTTTCACAATTTTTGGTGAATTCACTTCCTCATGCTGAATATAATTTGTCATCCGACAATGACAAAGCCCACACATTCCTGTGAAAGTTGCAGAACTGCACAAACCATGACATTATGTACATAAACCTGTCCACCCAGGAAATGTAGCTTCGACTCTTAACAAGTTCAGGAAATGATTACAAATACTATCAAAACTGCAACTCATGAGACAATTACAACAAGCCGGAATAACAAAGAGGAAACTATGGAAATTGATAGCCTACTAAATATAGTTTTTGTTTTGTTTTGCTTGCACTTATTTTCTTTTTCTTTTCCTTAGATGAATGAAAATGAAAATGGTTGATCTTTATTTTTTGGGCAAATGAAGAGAACTGAGTCAAGAGAAAGGTGTCACAGTTAGTAGATCAATAAAGCTAAAACGAGATGGAACTTAAAAAAAAACAAACTTCCATTAGATGAGCCAACAGATTGTTGAAGATTTGTGTTAATTTACAGTCAAACTTGCCTTTAGAAGTAAAATCTATTTGGACTAAAGACATAGCTTCAAAATTGAGGAAATTGAACTTACATGTATGAGGGATCAAAATCAATAGAATATAAATAATGAGAAGGGGACTCGAAAGACTTACTACTTAGGCGATTATTCGCCTTTAAATGCAAGGTCAACTTAAGCTAAGTTGACTGTATAAGAAATGAATTGAAGTGTTTTAGGTACATCCTGCTAATATGTCTTTTTGTGAGCTTGTCTACATTTTCTGCCTAGTCATCCTAGGGGAGGTAGCATCCATTTATACTGTGAAAAAGAAGGATAACATGTACACTTGTGTAGTGTAAAATGTATGCTCAAATATGGAGTAGAATGGAGAAAGTGCATAGACGTAAATTTGGATAGTGCTTCGCTCACACAAAGACCTGCTTTGTAAATAAATACTACCAGCAGGTCAATTAATACTACACACATCTTGCTGACATTCCGCCCAACTTTACAGATGCTTGTCCTTCTTACTGTGTATTCAAATATAACATGGTCTATCAAACACACACACACACACACACACACACACACACATATGGACACAAGCATAAACATACATGCATTTTTAATAGTAAACTGACTGTCATTGAAATGATGTATTCGAAAAGAGAAGAAAAAAACAAAACAAAATATTAGATTTTTTGCTTGATCTCATGATCTTGAGATTAGGAGCATTATCAAGACTGCACACATAAAGCAGATACTTATTGTCTAACACAAAATAATAATGTATGCTTCATAAGTATAAAATCACAAGAGGACACACTGACATTTCTAAAAAATCACATTCCGTCTCCTTCTTCCCCTCCCCCCACCCCCCCCCCCCCAAAAAAAAATAACAACAAACAGCATATTTATGCACAGTCAATCCTTTGAACTTACTCCTCTGCATCGTAGAAGGTTTCCACCGGCTTGATGAGGGTCTGGATCTGTCTCTTGACTGTCTTCTGGTGCTCCTCCTTGGACTGCTCCGCCGCCTCGCGCTGCTTCTCGCTGTGGTAGAAGATGGCCGACATGTACTGCCGCTTGTGACACACTGTGCTGTCGTGGTTGGCCCAGAACTTCTTGAGCAGGCTCTCGTACGAAGTCTGTGAGGCGTCAAACTCGATCTGCACAGATTCCGTATGGTCCCCACTGTGTAAACGTAGCACAAGCACACAGACAGTATACAATTACAAACCACATGTTTATTAGCAAAATGTAATAAAAAGGGGGCCTAGAATGGTTGAACACTTACTTGGTTCTGATTAGTTAACAGGAAGTTGCTAAACAAAAACACACACCTGCATGCACACACACATGCACATCAGAGGACATTCCTGTTTTACGTTTTTAAAACCAACAAGAACTTGCATGTATGTGAGATTTCTTTTTGTGTGTCACAGAAGTAGAGCGTTAAGTACAATTATACTTACTGAAAACATTCTATTCCTACATTGTCTCACAACACTCAATGATATTTGACCAAGATCCTCTGGGCTTGTGGTATGACTTCTCTAGTTAATTAGGTAAGCCAAAAAGTTCCATATTTTTTGTTCTTTGCTAAACAGAAAAATCAGTCTGTCCACTGGAGTCTTTCATTCTTTTGATTTTTTCGGATCTCCTGTGTATATGACGGGATTCCATGAAGCCAGACGCAGTCGCGAAAGGAACATATCCCCGACGACCAGATACAGACCGATCTTTCGGTCAAGTTCTTCTCATGACAAACTGTAGTACACTCCTACAGTATATTTATATACTCCAAGCCTAACATCAGTTTGTACTTACAGGCTGTAGTACGTGGGGAACTTCTTGGTTCCTCCAGTGTACCCGACCTTGGTACGGACCACCCCCGGGGCACAGCCAAACTGTGCCTCGGGGAACCAGAATCAGCTCATGGCGAAGGTTGCAGTTTCCATATTCTGTTTCTCTATTTTTGGCTCCTCCCGTGGCATTTTGCTAGGGGTAATCTGTCAAGAAAAAAGATTTAAAGAAAGAAATATAACAGGTTAATTTATGTGTTTTCATTTTGACTATAGATACATCTGTATCACATTCGTTACTAGAATCTCCAAACAAATATACTTGTACTTGTCAAAAGAGGACCATGAAGTGATGAATATCAAAATAATATCACACCGCACTGCATACCATTGCATACATTACTGATAAAGTAAGTTTAATTTCAACTGCTACAAGTGTATCATTTTGAATACAGAGGCACAACATCTTACTGCTAACAAGCACAAGCTACCGGGTGTACCGCCTAAACTATGTAGACTTCTAAACTGTGTAGATCTACGTCGTCGACTAGAAGAAACCCAAAGCCTTCTAACGTTAGATTCTAAATTCTAATCTCACTCACATTCTCCTTGCTGCCAGTGTCTCCCATCTCTCTCTAAAATCAGCACTCTTCCCTCAGAACATGCCACAATACCGGTACCACAAGGGCGGAGAAGAGCTAGTGCAGTAACTCGACCCGTTTCCGAGACCTTCACTACGATTCCACTAAAAAAAACATTATGATCAGAACACAACACAACAGTACCACTACGAATACGATTCACCTTCGCAGCCGAAATGAATGCCCAACCGCCAAACTGCCGCGATATATATACCACTTCCCGAAGAAACGATGATAATGCCATAAACCAGTCCTATATTTTTAGTCTGTGGCCTATGTGGTAATGATCCGGAAAACGTAGGTAGAATGAACATGAACAGCCAGTGCAAAGTACAAAACGGCGTCTACCATACCAGTAACGTTAAATGCCCTTGTTATGAAACCTTTCGTCGAGTGAATTGTGCAATGCGGATCTGCAAGTCACGTGCACGCACCACACACACAAACACAATACTAGTATACACGCATACACACGTGTGCAACACTGTCCTTTACCTGTCGTCGTCACACTTGTAATGTGTTCAGGCAATTAATGTTTGCCGAATGTGTGATATCAATGGCTGATATATTATTTTTGAGTCCAGTGTTAAATGGTTAAACTCTTCACGAACTAACCACTTCATTTGGTTATTAATTAAAAATCTTTCAATGCCACTCAGTCTCGTGCTGACATTTGTGTGAAGTTCATATTTGATATATTTCAAATGTCTTCAAAAGTGTTATAGTTAGGTCCCTATCTGAATTGATATCACCAGTCCTCTAGCTTCTTTAATATAGGTTTTCCCGGCCAATTTCGCACTTTTTTCAGTCCAATTCCTAATTTGTGCATTCAATTTAGCACAATTTAGCCTGGATGGCATGTTTGGTATTTCAATTTTATAATCTTTTCATTCAAATTCATTTTGGAGCATTCAAATTACATTTAACATCATTCGAATCAGCACTTTTTCAGTTCAAATTCGTAAGACAAGCACCATTTTGCAAATCGTTCATTCAATTTAGCATGATATAGTCACGTGATCACGTATACGCTGCGCTCGTTCATTCGAATTCATTCTTGGGCATCCAATTTCGCATTTACTGCAGTCAATTTAGCAGACACGTTAATGCATTTATTCCTTTTTTTTTTCCATTTTCATTCATCATAGGTAGTGTTTGCAAGCATCTTAGCATTTCATATTTTCGTATTCATTCTTTATGCTGATATCACTTTGCAACAGTACTTTCAAAATATGTGTATGTGTTTGAAGGCTGTTATCTGAAGGCTGTTATCCCGGCTGCGCGGGATAACAGCCTTCAGGCAGTGATTGCGCAGAATCCAACCAGAACCAGAACCAGAACCAGAAAATGTTCGACAGCATTCGATTTCATTCACAGATACATTAATCTTTTTTGTTTTGAGGAGGTTTCAATTTACATCGTAATTATATATTTCTTTCAGCTGCATGTTTCATTATTTTAATTTGGTGGGTGCTATCTATATTTCATAAATCATTATTATGAATAAAGTTCTTGGATCTAGCCATCATTTGTCAAGGTTATTACCCTCAAATGCTTCTATGATTCTTTCCCTGTCTTCTTGAGAGATACGCCTGTATCTAACTCGTACTGCCATGACTGGACATAAGAAAGTAAAGTAAATCTATGGTACTGGTGCATGTATAGTTCTGATAACATGTATAAAAGAAGAGGGGCGTTACAGAACAACAAACTTGAATTATTTGGGGTCAAAGATAACTTTGCTAGGCCTATATACTTAACAGTGTGTGGATGAAACAGAAATTCACATCTACCCCCTACGTACAAACCACGGTTCTCACCTTTTCAAAATAGAAATAACATTACGCCAATTTCAATGAACATGTTTGGAATTTGACTGCCCATACGCGAAATTGAATGACTGAAATACCACTTTCCGCCAGTGCTGGCGAATTTCAATGACTGAAGAGCACGTGCCAATTTGAATGCCCGTTTTACGAATTCGAAAGACACATGTGCGAATTTCCTTGATCGAAATGCTAAATTGAATGCACAAGTTGCAATTTTGAATGACAGAATGTGCAGTGACGAGGATTTTCGCTAAATTGAATGAACCTTTTATCAAATAGACTGACAAAAGTGCGAAATTGGCCGGGAAAACCTATATTATAGTCTTTCTACTCTTTTTTCGAAAATAAAATTAGCAATGACGTTATGTGCCATCATTATTTCTAATCATTATAACTAGCACATCTTCATCATCGTCGTCGTCTTTATCATCATCAATGTCTACATCATCTCCTCTGTACATTATGTTTTTCAATTGTAGCGCAGGAAGTAGGGGTGAAGCAAAGGATAACGTGCCGTGAGGTCTATACTTTTCGCTTTTTAATGCCTCTATCAATCTTCTGAACCTTGGCCACTTATCTCCGCAGGCTCCTATTGTTCAGGCATGACTACACATCATTGCCAAATATTTCTCATCTTAACGAGCTATATCAAATGCATATGACGTGCAAATATATTCTAACCTGATAAAATCAGAAGCACGAGCGATAAAATCTATAGATATGTATATCATGCCACGTTTCATCATTTTTTCCCGTTGCCAGCGTGTCATCGATGCATGGTCAAGGGATTGTGTATTCTTCCAATCTATGATATAACTTCGTGCAGCAATGACAGGAGAGAAGTGGAAGGCACATTTGACTAACCTTCATCATCATGATCAATGTCATGAACTTATATAGGCCTACCCGTTTTTTTAACTCGTGTATAGCAAAAAGATATGCAGGATTTACATTACAGGAGAATAAGAATTTGAGCAAAGTCAGACAGAAACTACAGGACTATTATGCAAACTCTTGAATAACCAAACTGAATGGGTCCGCCCACACTATAAGCCTACGTGGAATAGGTCTCCCCATGTGTACATTATTATTATTATTATCATTATTATTATCATTATTATTATTATCATTATTATCATTATTATTATTATTATTATTATTATTATTATTATTATTATTATTATTAGTATTAGTATTATTATTATTATCATTATTATTATTATTATTATTATTATTATTATTATTATTATTATTATTATTATTATTATTATTATCATCATTTCGTTTTATTTATACAGGGTGGCCCCGTCAGTAATCAAGTACTTTTTTCACTGATACATTGTGAATGAGTCGCAGCAAGCGCACAAGCATAATATTAATTTGAGGAAAACCGGAAATCAGTTCAAAAGTTGTGAAGGATTTTCTTTTTAAAGTTTTGGTGCCGCCGTCACTGGATGAGATGACTAAAACAATTCGTGACGTCACTGCAAAAAAAAAGATATAAAGAGAAAATGCCACAAAATTTATTCTTTTTTTAACGAAAAAGACATTTTCATTACTTATCAAACTAACACTGTATTTATGTTAAGGATAATAATCATTCCTCTGCTTTCTGAAACAGGTTAGTCAATATTGCTCTTTCATTATCATGGTAGAAAATTTAAATTCTGCAGAATTCTATGCATATCATTTTCTGTTATATCGTTCTGCTGTGACGTCATTAACTGTTGTAGTCTTCTCGTATATGGCAATGGCGGCATCGACACTTAAAGGCATTATTTACCATTTGCAGATGAAACAAAAACCCAGCTCTAAAGTTTCAAAATAGTTCTAAAATGTGAGTTAGGAATAGAAACAACCAATGTAAAAATTTGAATCAGTATAGTCAATGTTAAGTATTTTTAAATATACAAAATGTGAACAATAATTATAACAAAAATGTTCTTAGACTAAACCGTCCACAGTTACGGTTTATTGAGAAAAATAGTGATATCCCCTTATATTTCAGGCTTCATTGCGAAATTTTTATGTGGTGGATAAGATGTTTTGTGATACAACTGACCTACACAATGTGCATCAATAATGTGAGATCTCGAACACTTTTTAAATCACTGCTCCCAATGGTAAACAATACACCTTTAAAGAAAATTCATACTGTAACATTTAAATGGATTGTCCGATTTCAACAAACGTCAATAAGGAATTGTAATGATATCCGTGCACATGTACATGAATATAATTTATGATTATGCTCCACACAGATTTAAAGGGATGATACAGTATTGGTGGAGATGAGAATTGGGCTTTTAACTTTTTGTAAGATACCAAGAAAACACTTATGAAATAGTACAGAGCATATACCATTTTAAGAGGAATTCAAAGTTTATTTGATGAAAATCGGGTTTGGAATGACTGAAACATCCAAAAACAAAGTAAAACAAAGCGATCGCAATAAAATGCGGGTCCCACACTTTTTTTAGAATCGCTCTGTTTTGGATATCTCAACCATTTTAAAACCAATTTTCATCAAATAAACGTTGAATTTCTCATGGAATTACATGCTCTTTTATATTTCATAAGAGGTTTCTCATCTCCAAAAAAAAAAAAAAAAAAAATGTAAGAACCTGAAATTAGGTCTTAGCCAAAACTATATCATCACTTTAATTTAGGAATTGTCAATTGTCAATTCCTATACGGAAATTTTTTGTCCGCAAAATATACACCTTATTATATAAAAAAAAAAGTCTAATTGACAAATGTATGATAAAAGCGAATGAGTTCTATGATTCTATATGAAACAGCGATTGTAAAAACAGACCTCATTCATATTGAAGAAAATAATCAGCAAATATTCAAAGATAAGAGTGTATACTTTCGCGGCATTGGAGGTGCGAAGTCCCTCTGTTTGTTAGCGTGTGCTTGCGTGTGTGCGTATGTGTAGGTGTGTGTTGTGTGTGTGTGTGTGTGTGTGTGTGTGTGTGTGTGTGTGTGTGTGCGTGCGTGCCTGTATGGGAGTAAGCACGAAAGGATTCCATACGGAAAACGGACGAAGTCACCAATATGTTGTTGATTAGCGCCATCTTTTGAAGATGTGTACGTGTTATAATGATTGTCAACTTTCTTCGTTGATGTGTGTTGTATCGATTCACAGATGTAAAACAAAATTAAGTGTTTATGTTTCAGGGTGATAAATGGCATATATATATATATATATGTAAACGAATGACAGCAGTGCAAATCAGATTGTTTTGTTTGTTTGTGTTTTTTTTTAATCTCACGCAATTTTTTTATTTTTTGCTATAATACAAACTTTTTGCTTTGTCAATATACGTACAACGGAAAACTAGTTGAACAGGATCTGCACGACGAAATAGCAATACAACATGTATAAGAAGGCACCGAATATATACAATAATTGATGGTACCCTTGTGAGCCTACATGACGCATCTGTTCGTGAATCTATGTACGCCTTGCATCAGAAGTACGGAATGCCAGCTCTGCTGTTGAAACTGCTGGTGAAATGGACTGTACGAGATGAAGAAGACAGAAATAAAACGAGAGTGAGGAAGGGGGAGGTGAAGAGGGAGAGAGTGAAAGAAAAGAAGGAGAGGAAGAGGAGGATCAGAAGGAGGAGGAAGGGGAGAGATGGAAAACATTGGATTTGTCAGAATGATCGATCTGTCACCGATTTGGATCTCAATGCAAATAGTTAGTCATATAATAATACCAACAATGTTTGCATGAATTGAATTCGAGCTGATGTATTTACGCTACCAAATTAACATCACGTCACAGAGCCTTGCCAATGAAGCCCGTGTCCAGCGCAGGACGGAATATTGACCAATGCGTCGTATATTGACTGATTATATCAGATTACACCAGAAGACCGATCAAGATGCGTCCTTCACTACATCCATTGTCAATTTGAAGAGGTCGGGATGCAGAACACAAGTGGGGCGTCGCGCTGAAATGAGGGCTTGGGGTGTTCTGTTTGAGGGGTGGGGTGCATGGGGAACTTGTTTAGTGTTTTAATACACACACACACACACACACACACTCACTCTCTCTCTCTCTCTCTCTCTCCCTCTCACTCTTACTTTAGGGACGAAGCGAGCGATAGAAGTGCTCGAGAGGAATGAACGTCATCTACACTATCATCGAATGAAACAAAAACAAAAAAGAGAATCGATCTTATCCGCGCACCAAATATTATTCTGTTATATCTACACATAAAGATGCTTTCAAACGAATCATTTTCAATCTATTTTCAGTTTCATTAAAGAGAGTGGAGATGATCAAAGTAGTGACATTGAGTGCAGTATAACTTGGCTTTTAAGTAGCCCTTGTTAATTTAGGGGAAGTATATATTATTGGGTTTTAAAAATCAATCAAACAGAAAAGGTTTATATGCAGATGTTCATTCTAACATTCAGAGCACCGCGTTTTCATCTTTTGTTATCCCTTAGATATGGTATTGTCCGGAGCGAAACTTTAACAATAATTACTTCCGTACTTTTGTATGCCTCTTTCAATTAGAAAAAAAAAATAGAATCATGGTTTACCCTGAGGGAGCCTCAATAGATACCTCGAAAAAAAAAAGGATTTATGGATGTCAAAATCAAACTCACATCTGTATAAGTACGCAAAAAAAAAAAAAAAGAAGAAAGAATAGTATGTCCTGCATGCGCATAGTTTTAGACTGTCACACTGGGGCAGTATTTATTGTTGGAATTATTTTTATCACCGATATCAGAGCGCTTTTACATTTTCCACTTTTTGTTCCAAGTTGTGTCGTTTGTATGCTCCCATTTCACCATCATTGTATTTGAAAAAAAAGAGAGAGAGAGTAAGAATTCCTATCTTTTGACAATGTTCTCCCGGGATTTTCTCTGGATTTTCTTTTTCTTTCTTTTTTTCTCTCTTTTTCTTTTGAGACCACTATCCAGCATGATCTCTTGTCTAAGTCAATAAAATCGCTCCGTTCAACATCATTAATGATCAACTTAGATTGCATCAAAAATGTCAAGTAAAAATTGTATCCATAATCTAAAATCCCCTCTCTCTATGTTGAAGCGTACAAACGTGACTTTTTCTACCAGCCCGTATTGATAATATTCATGTGTTACTCGACTGATTTTTTTTTCTTTTGTATTAAGGACTTGTCTGACATCGTTGCTGCATGGGATATGATTGGAATTCTTCCACAGTATACAGTTATAAACTTGCTGCAGAGGTACACTATGATACCAGCAGAAACAAGCGTTGTTGGTCGCACATGATGTTCAAAAGAAACATACCTAAAACTGCTGGCGTGAAGACTTTTCACAAATGTCGACTATCATACAATTTTGTCCCAATAGAACATTTTGATTGGAGATGCAGACCTCGTACTTTGACGATATCGCGACTTAACGCATGACATTCGTCAATGGGAAGCAAATTTGAGTAATTCTGCACCATCAAAACGACGTGTTAGATTCAGGCTATCGCACAGGCAAAGAAATCGCGACAGGAAAACAAAATCAACAGAAGGCGAGGTAAGAGAAAGGAAAATAGAGAGACAGATAGACAGAGAAAGAGAATATATTCTGATGTGTGTGTGTGTGTGTGTGTGTGTGTGTGTGTGTGTGTGTGTGTGTGTGTGTGTGTGAGTGTGTGTGTGTGTGCGTGTGTGTGTGGTGTTAAAGTGTCTCTGAAGTATAAAAAAGGGATGAAGATGGAGATGGGTAAGAGAAAGGGAAAACGAAATAGAAAGAAGAGAATGTGTCGTTTGTTTTTACCTTAAGTGTACGGACTTCGCCGACAAAGAAAATTTGCTTTTATTATTCATCTCACTCAAATGCATTTGTCTCTGTATTATGCTAAATCAAGCAAACATGCAAGTCTGACGAATGGACTTTCGTCCATTTAAACCGAGCATCATTTTAGGCGACTTGCGCATTCGTTGCGACATTGGAGAGTTAATACATCTAGTGAATTTAAAGGGATGGTATAGTTTTGGTTGAGACCCAACTTCAGGTTTCTAACATTTTGTTGATAATGAGAAACCTCTCATGAAGTATGAAAAAGCAAGGTAATTCCAAAAAGGTTTCAGCATTTATTTGATGGAAATTAGTTTTGAAATGTCTGAGATATCCAAAACAGAGAAATCCTGATAAAAGGCGGGACCACGTTCTATTAGGATTGCTTTGTTTTACTTTGTTTTTTGTTTGTTTGTTTTTTTATGTCTCACCCATTCTAAAACCGATTTTTATGTAATAACCTTTGAATTTCTCTCAGAATGGTATGCCGTGTATAATTTCATAAGTGGTTACTTGGTGTCTCGCAATAAGTTAAAAGCCCAATCCTCATCTCCAGCAATACTATATCACCTTTTAGAGAGCAAATCAATATGTCAAATATTAACATCTCTTTTTCGCACTTACAGACGACAGCTGTCATACACATTTGAATTTTCAAAATGAATTGGAAATGTTGCAACAAGAGAAGGAGACCTTAACCACTGCCATTGGCGTCGACAATGCTTCGCAGCTTTTCTCGCACGAGATTTCATTCCCGAACGCCACCATCCGCCCCGATGACGTCACTATATAGTAGCGGAAGAGCGAAAACTGTCAGGTTTGTCGTGAGACACTGTCTTTTCCGCTTCTCGAGGACGCTCTGGAAGAGAAATTGACATTTCAATCAGCGAAATGATTTATCAAAGTGATAAAATTAATCCATCAGTAATAATTCTACTCTATCACTCGGTCTAGATGAAACTGTGCACTTTCGTCGCCGGCGAAGAAAAGTTTGCCAACCAACAGTCTTTAACTCTATGGTAATGGAGAATGATAAATGATTGATATTTGCGAAATTTGTTTTTGAATAGCACCAAATTCAGTAAGTATTTTGACTCATGAATTTTGATATGTGAAAAATGTACCGGGAAGTAAATAAGTGCTTGGCAGACTATAAGAATTGGACTCTATATTGTATACGAGATTGATAGATACCCACTCATCCTCGGTTACAGCTACATGAAGACAGCAAATATAATGATGTTCATCTGTTTTGTATGATGATCTCTTTAAAAGATCAGTATTAGGCTGTTACACTATTCTGCTCTGTTTAGTGACTGAGAAGTCACTTAGAAGAGGGGGAAGGACTGAGGAGGAGGAGGAGGAGGAGGAGGAAGAAGAAAAGAAGAAGAAAGAAGAAAACTGAAGAGGAAGATGAGAAGAGGAAGGCGAAGAAGAAAGGAAGAGGAGAAGGAAGAAGAAAAGGAGAAGATGAAGAAAAGGAGGAACTGGAAGATGATAAAAAAAGAATTCTATTACACCATTATCTGCTCAGCGTACCAGACTAGACCTCAAAGAAGAAGGGGGAAGGGAAAGGAAAAAGAGGAAAAAGGAGGAGGGTGAGAAGAAGAGGAAGGTGAGGAAGAGGGTGCAGAAAGGGAAGAGAAGGAAGCAGGAAAGGAAGGAAAAGAAGGGGAAGAAGAAGAAGAGGATGGGGAAGAGGACGAAGAAGAAGGAGGAGGAGGAGAAAACAGGAAAATGAGAAAGTGGAAGCAGGAGAGGAGGAAACGGGAAAGAAAGAAGTAGAAGAAAAAGAAGAATGAATAAAAGAAAGACAGCAGAAGAAGGTGAAGAGGAAAGGGAGAAGTTTCGCCATTCCTGCGAAAATAACGTTTTGATCCACATCAAATTACAAGTTATACGAAGGAACGTTTTAATTTCGGCAAAATAAAATTAATAAAAATCATGGAATCTGTCATGTGTTTGACTGACATAATTATCAATTGGACAATTCTATAAAAAAAAAAGTAAATAGCAGCTATAATTTTGTCAGCTATGGTTGCAGACGTGTAGAATAAAGCTACAAATTTTGGAACTAAGCATGGGATGATGTTGACAACGAGTTATCATAGTCAGTCGATAGTAATATTGCAAGACTTGTGAGTACAGCTGTGCCGAGCACAGAGTAGACGATGGTCTAGACAATTCTTTTCCTGCGACAGGTAGCTAGCTGTATTTGAGTAGACAGAGTCAATCGCAATAGCCTTCCTAAAGAGAAAAATTTATTCATACGCTGCTCTGCAGCAAATAAATTTGATTAAATTTCATGCCATAGTAAATCCTGACAATATCTACAAAATCGTCTCGCACGCGAGATTTTTCTCCGAATACCATCGCTATCTGGACACCACACTCGGTAAATCCGGTAAACAGTTCGAAACCTTCCCGTGTGGAATCCAAAGTCCATGTTTCTGTTGCAACCATAACAAAGCAAAAGTGAAACATAGTCACGCGTGGCATTTGAGAATAAAATCTATTAACATACCACACGTCACCTCAGGAACTGCAAATGAATATTAAATGTAGTCATGGCAGTGTGTCAGATTCGCCATGCGAATAGATGGACTTCATAAGGTTTTAAGATAGCTTGTACTGTGCACTATAAAGGTGATTTTTTTGTATACACATTTTGTTTCGATTCACATTTTGTGTTTGTATTTGTGTGTGTGTTTGTGTGTGCGTGTGTCTTCAGTGCGTACCAACGGTCTTTTCCAATCTATACTATACTAGTAGACTTTTCTTCATAGAGACAGAATTAACATCAGTAATCATCTTGGTCATTTGTGTGTGCGGTCATAATGTCCCGTGACAAACACTGGTTATCATGCATGCTTATCGAGGGAAGTTGGAATGACGTCATATCGACCCATTTACTAACATGTAATCTGTCGTCACCTCTCTGTCCGATTCCTTGAGATTTTATTATTATTATAATTATTATCACTTTAACCAGCTCCCCTTCCCCTTCTCTGTTTCTCTCAGTATAAATGAAATCTTCTCTGATATTCATGAAAAAGAACATGATGTACAGCTAATGTTGAAAAAAAAATGAGATGGAAAATTCGTTAAAAAAAAAAGATTGCCTTCGTAATAATATTTGATTTCTTTCCCACTTGATTCCAGTGTTTTCTTGATGTACTTCGTTTTATCATCATCACCCTCTCTTCGAGTTTTAATGACGTTCGTGTTATCCGTACGAGACCATTAGCACCATTAAAAAGAATCCCTGGAATGTATTACGATGGGTTTTTATCCTTTTTTTTTTTGTCGTTGGGTGAACAACGGGCTTTAAAGATATCTTCATGCCGCAGTATGGTGACCGTTGTTGTTGTTGTTTTTCTCTCTCTCCCTCTGTTCTACCTCTGTTTGGTTTAATGGTCATGGTTTGGTCATCTTTTCATTTTAACCTTGTACTTTTGAAGTTTGTAAATGAAAACATTTCGAGGTCATTGTTATGTGTTGGAATGTTAAACTGGTGAGACATAACCCAAAGTGAGAAAAAAAAATCCTTCGTCTACACGGTCGGATACTCCAACAACGCACGCACGCACACACAAGCACGCACGTGCGCACACACACACACACACACACACACACACACACACACAATGTCATCACACTCTCTTGACGTTATAAAGGTACAGTACCCAAATAGCGATCTATTGAAATATTGAAATACATTCAATCTTTCAGAGACTGTCACTTTTTTTTTTTGATTGTCAACATGATTTTCATCAAACTCTAATTTTTTTTTTGTTCATTGCTTGACATCGTACATGCACACTGTGAATGTTTGATGAAAGCAGTAATGGTGTGTTTTTTCCCCTCCTATTTCGTCACCAAGGAAGCATGCACGTAGTATGTGTGTGTTTGTGTGCGTTCATCTCTCTTTTAGCATGTATCCATCAAGTGCGAGATGCCATCCTGAAAGCAATTATACTTTAGGACTGATTACACAGTGTAAACGGGGATATGGCTTACATACTACCTCCCTGACGTGAGCATTCCGCTCATCTCCTGATACAAACAAGCTAGGTAGGGAAATCCTCCAGCAAGCTTTTGTATGTGATTGGAGCAACTGTCGTGAACAAAGCATGCATAAAATCGGCATATACGCGCTGTATACACTACAGAACAAGTCTAACGTCATGTGCGTTGAATGTCAGTGCATAAATAATATATTGTTACTGAAGTCCATTATAGAGAGGGCATATGGCTAAAATAGACATTACAATAAACAAGAGCACCCAAAACGTACAGGTCTATCGAAGGAGTGGAATCTCTTCCCAATAGACCATTTCTGTATGTATCAAAAGTCATATACTTCTTTTACCTGATGCCAAGTAATGAACCATTTTATTCACCTTCCTCCCTCCAATTAAGTTCCTTAGGGAGGAATTCACTTAGTTGTTGAGAGGTAGGACAAGCCTCCGGCAAGCTTTGTGGTTGTTAAGGGAAACTTTTGTGAACAAGTCAAAACATGCATGAAATTTGAATACATTATCGAAACGGTATATGTTAACGTGCAAATTTATGCGAATAGGTTCTACCGGACATTATCTTATGCTTCGCATTTCACTAGCCCGGGAGCTCTTCCAAAGTTTGGATATGGCGACAAGAGAAATAGTTCTTAATCTATGAAAAAAATAAATAAATGAATAAATCTTTGTCACTCTAAGGATTTGTTTTGTTATATTACCACCAAGTTTCATACAGGATTTCAATATTCCCTTTGAAATATATACCGGAATATAAATTTTTAGCGGCCATCTTGAATATCTCAGAATCCTCAAGAGTGCAAAAGTTGCATCATCCAGATTCGGATTCAGCACCCTTGAAATACGGTAAAACTTCATTTTTGTGTCCAATCTTTCACCATTTTTAACGAAATACGTAGGAATTTTAGATTTTGGCGGCCATCTTAAATATCTCAAAGCCTCAAGGAAGCAAGGGTTGCATCATCGAGATTCAAAATCAGTACCCTCGAAATAGGGGAAACCATTAAAAGGCGGACGGTAAAACTATAAGGTTAGGCCCAAAATGTGACATTGGCACCCAGACTATAACTATCATGCAGTCGTTTCGTCCTTCCCGTAAATTTGTTACTTTAACATGCAATTTGCTTAATGTTCTTTATTTGGATTGTTATTATCATTATGCTAGGCTTCCTGATAATCCGTACAAAGAAAGTAAAATGATATTGTGATAAAATCCTGCAAGAAAAAAGAAATCGGATTGGATGGAGCATGTGTAATGAGTAGGCTTTACAAATTACTGCAAATATTAAGCAAACATTGGCTCTCGCTCCTGGTCCTTGAAAGCCTTTTTAAATTTCGCATGTGATTTCACCAGACATGCATGTTTATTTGAGTGTGTGCGTGTGTGTGTGTGTGTGTGTGTGTGTGTGCACTTACCCATGGTGTTTTTTTTTTTTGTTCATACAAAGGAAAATCTTTTTGAGTTTGGTTTCGTTGCAAATAACACTCATCTGATTCAGAACTGGCGCACAGGTTCAGTATATTCTTCATGAAGAAAATCGATGATATTGTGTCTTCCTTTGTATCTGACGTGAACCATTTGGAGTTATCCGTCCAGGCTCCTGAGAACTCTTTGAACTGCAGCCTGAGCGAGTTTAATCCGGTCACTGATGAACAGCTTCGACGTCTCATCATGCTATCTCCACCAAAATCTTGCACTCTGGACCCTCTTCCAACTTGGCTGCTCAAAGAGTGCCTTGATGAGCTGCTTCCGGTTCTTAAAAACATCATTAACACATCATTGTCATCGGGTACAGTTCCAATACCTTTCAAGACATCTCTTGTTTCCCCTCTGTTGAAGAAACCGAACCTAGATCCCGATGTCCTGAGCAATTACCGACCAATTGCCAATCTGCCATTTGTGAGTAAGCTTCTTGAAAGGATTGTGTCTACACAGTTAATGTCTTATGTTGACAGTAATCATCTGCTTCCTACAAACCAGTCAGCATACCGCAACCTCCACTCAACAGAAACTGCCTTGTTGAAAGTGCTCAACGATCTCCTTCTTGCTGTCGACAAGGGCAATGAGGCTGCTCTTCTTCTTCTTGACTATTCGGCTGCGTTTGACACGCTCGACCACACGTTGCTACTACAACGACTTAGTAATGACTACTCCATCACAGGCACTGCCATCCAATGGATCAAGTCATATCTTCAAGATCGCACTCAGAGGGTGATAATCAATGGGACCTGTTCACGTCCTAGTCCTATCAGCTGCGGAGTTCCGCAAGGATCCGTTGCCGGCCCCCTTCTTTTTCTCCTCTTATACAGGTCCACTCACCAGAATCATCAATTGTCATCATGGAGTCAACTACGCTATGTATGCTGACGACACTCAAATTTACATAACTATGTCACCTGGCGATAGGATTGCTGCTGTTAATTCACTGAGAGAATGTCTCAACGACATCAAAGCCTGGTCCACTGCCAACAGACTCCGTCTGAACGAAGACAAGTCTGAACTCATCCATTTCTCATCACAGTTTAGGAGCACAGTTCCTCTACCAGATCTAACTACTCGGGATGGGATTATTAAGGTCTCTGACTGTGTTAGAGACCTTGGCTTTACTTTGGACAAACACTTAACTCTTAAACACCATATCACAAACATTTGTAAGTCTGCATCATGGGGTATTTTCAAAATAGGGAAGATCAGGCGTCTGCTTGATCAATCATCAGCTGAGCGGCTTGTCCATGCCTTCGTCTCCTCCTATCTGGACTACTGCAACTCCCTCCTTGCCGGCCTCCCTCTTTCTCACATATCCCCTCTCCAACGTATCCAAAATTCAGCCGCTAGATTAGTCTCCCTTAGTAGGAGACATGACCATATATCTCCTGTTCTCCGCTCACTACATTGGCTTCCAGTCCATTCCCGTATTACTTTCAAGATCCTACTTCTGACGTACAAAATCACACGTAATCTTGCACCCATATATCTTCAAAACCTAGTCTCTCTCCGCTCCTCCTCTTCTGCCAGACCCCTCCGTTCATCTTCCTCTCTCCAATTACTTCATGGCCCACGTACAAAAACCCGTTATGGTGACCGAGCCTTCTCTTCCATTGCTCCCACTCTTTGGAATAAACTCCCTCTGTATATTCAGAATGCCTCATTCTGTCGAATCATTTAAAATTCTTCTTAAAACTCACCTGTTTAATCAGTTGTAATTTTTTTTTCTCCTGGAGGCGCACACAGTTATCAATTATTGTACCATTGTATCACATGTATTTTTCTTTTCTTTTCTTTTCTTTCTTCTTCTTTTGTTACTGTTAACGCTGATTTTGTTAATGTTATTGTGTTTTCTAATCTATTTGTATGAGTAGCAAAGTGCGCTTAGAAACGTCTGTATGAAGCGCCATATAAATGCAATTATTATTATTATTATTATTCTTTTTGTGAGCAATCGGTAGAAACATATTATAAACATTTATTTTGGGATTGTGTGTATGTTAAGAATTTGTGGCAGGAAGTGATAGATAGGTTAGAGATGGCAGATTTTCGAAATATAGAGTGGAGAGATGTTCATTTTGGTGTTACGGGAAGGGATCCAAAAGTAAAATTTTATAATACAATAATATTTATTTTGAAATATATCATTTTCAGATCTAGGTCGGAGGGAAAATTCCTACTTTGGAGGAAATTTGTAGAAGAATAATAAGTTTTCGGGATGAAGAAAAAGAAATTGCTATAAAAAGAAATAAGTTGGGATTACATTTGCTGAAATGGGAAAATGTTTCTGAAACGAGAGCTTAAGTATTGTTTTGTTTTCTTTTTATTTTTATTAGTACAGTGTAGTTATCAGTGGTGAAGGCAATATAATGTGTCATTGGCCGTGTGTCATTGCATGCAGGGGTACATGTTTGTAGGTCCTCGATTAGCATTATTGTAATAAGTCCTCGGTTGGATGGTAATATACGAATGAGTCATCGGTTGACAAGAGTCCTACCGACACACAGGTCCTCGGTTATGTGGTAAAATTCTTATTGGTAAAACAACTCCCCGGTTTCCACCATAGACGCGTGTTTGCATACGTGCTTTGTTGAGTTTGATTTTTTACGCGAATCGTTCCGCTGTATAAAGACATAGGCTTGCAAGCAGGCAATTTAGAACATGCCTAAAAGGATTGCTCATTCAGCGATTCCATCCGTAAAGTTGACCTTGTGACTAGGCGTTTTGTCAAAATATGTCAGGTATCTGTGCCAAGTGGGCGACAGTCAGAAGCATTTGCATCAAAATCTTATCTTACCCACTAAATCACTTTGGCAATGTGCTTTACTTAGAATGCTTTTTGCAGAATTAGTCCAACCTTATTTGTATTGATGTGATGGAAACCTGTCTGTCAATGACATGACATTTAGATTTATATTGGAATTAACAAACCAACGAACTAGCAACCAATCAAACACCCGACCATTATAAAACAACAAAATCATTCCTATGAGTACTTAAGTATTCTCTTGCTGTCGTGATGCTGCCAAAGACAGTGTGTGCACGCACAATAACCCTATACACACTCACACACACACACACACACACACACACACACACACACACACACGCACACACACATGCCTTTCGAAGAATATAAACAAAAAATCCGGACATGATGATAAACACTGACAAGCCATTTGAATTGTTTTCCAAATTAATAAGCTAAAACTTCGGGCGGCTTTTTATGCATCAAATATTCAGACTCTATCCCACCACAAAAGATCCATGCATCCTATGATGCGAGCTTGATATCTTCTTCGCACATGTTACCTTTGACATGTTGATGTTTTGTTGTTATTTACTGTTCTGTTCGACTGATTTGAGAGCTTAAAATAACACGAAACAAAAGACGGCTCCTTTTTTGTTTTGTTAATTTGTTTGTTTTTCTTTTGCAAAATAAAAATCACCGTGTCCTTCACAATGTCGATGTTTGTATTGATGCCTCTGTTTGGTAATGAGAGTTAAACTTGTATACTTGGGTAATGTGAAACAGCTCAAAAGCATTTAAGTGCTTTTAAAAGCATTCACACTTAAAGCTCACCTGAATATACACTCATACAAAGAACAATCAACCTTAGAGCAAGGAACCCTGTCTATTCATATATTGTTTATCTGGTGAAGAAAAAAAAATGAAAAGTTCTATTCAAAGAGAGAGAGAGAGAGAGAGTTGGTTTATGATTACCTACCGTAACTCGCACTTTACTATATACCTCTCAGGTTTCAATAATAAATATGTTTTTCAGTTGACCTTCAGACATTCGTGTGGTAAAAGCATGTTGAATTATTTCAACTGGTGCCGCTGAATAATTCAAATACTGATTTTGGGGACCATTCTCATCGAAAAAGGAGGCAAGGCCCCAAAACACGCTTTATTGCACCAGGAAAATTTATTACATTACATGGTTCTATACTGACGATGACATCATTTGAAGCTCACACTTATGAATATTATGTTTATATGTTTTTTGTTTCGTTTTTAGATGTGCAAAATCTACATCTTCACAAATGACCATCTTCATGGACCAAAAGTAAAGTTCAACTCACGCTCTCTTGCACAAGAAATACAAAATGGTTATAGACCAATGCCATTTTAGACAGTAATTTCCTTGTTTCCTATACAATACATGCCAGGAGACATTAATTATCTAAGTGGGTCTACACTTGATAGCAACAGTTTAGATAGGTGGCCGTGACGCGAATTATAAATCCATCATGCATGAAGTTTAAAGTCACTAGACGAGGTTGATGTGCCCGATACAGTCATCAGCTGGTCATTCGGCATTGCATCTGCACGTCTAAATGATTGGGGCGGTCCTTTGTGCCCCCCCCCCCCCCCACGAAGTTGATAAAGGGAGCCACTAGAGAGTCTGTTCATCGTCCGTCATGTATGTTGTTTCTTCCGTCGTCCGTCACCTGCACGACTCTCTGTTGACAAATGATTTTCCAATTTTTACTTCAATTGAGACCACACTTAAAGTGAGAGATGTACTTCGAAAATCTATTAATTTTGTTGTGCTGTACGTTCAAGGTCACATGCTAAGCTTGAAGGAGAATTGGGGTCATAACTAAGTTAACGTTAACTCTCTCGTGACAACAAATATTAACAAATTTCAAGCCGTTATTCTAATTTTGACCAAAATTCGGTAGGACATGTCCAAGGGAGATCTTTGTCAATGTATACAGGTGTACAAGGTGATGGGCATGACGTTTGTTTTTCCGAAGGTTCGTTATTCCGAAACCCACAAATCCCCAATATATCCAGACGTTCGTTAATCGAAAAAAAAAAAAAATTCGTTGATCCGAACAGTCGTGGAGTTATTCCGAAAGTTCGTGAATTCGAAAATGAAATAAAGATCGAAGGTTCGAAGGTTCGTTGATCCAGAAAAAAAAAATAACGTTCGTTAATCCGAAAATGAAAAAAAAAAAAGGCGCGTGCTATATAACGTACTTTCGGAATTACGAAATCTATTTCATTTTCGAATTAACGAACCTTCGCAATAAAGAATCTTTGGAATTTCAAACTGAAACCGTATAAGGTCACCTGCGAAAGATTAACATAAAGGTCTGACATGTTTCACTTCACTTATTTGCAATATCATTATTGCTAAAACTCTTAAATGCAGTAACCAATTAGTTCCAGTCTATCAATAACATCTCTTGTTTTGTGCCATTTATTATCTGTCACTTTCCAGTTTAAGCATCTTGGAGAAAAATAGGCAGTAATTACCGATTAGAGTGGTTTGCGAAAAGTTTTATTGTTGAAACCCTGACATTCTTCTGTCCAATGTCTTCTATTTTAACCCCCCCCCCAAAAAAAAAAAAGAATTAAAAGACTAATCATAAAGCCATTGTCACACACATTGATGGATATAAAAACGAGAGTATGCTTTGAAGTGTATAATAATTCTGCCTTTTCTCCTTGCAGCTTATAGCTGCGGCCCTTCATCACATTTTTTTCCACCATGAAGCAGGCTTCTTTTCCAATAACACAATGATTTCGAATGAATAGTTTAACATTATGATATGCGAGTGCTCAATTTCTCTTCCGCTTTCAAATGCACGTATATATTCCAATACTTTGAATAGTTACTATAAATCGAGACTATATAAAACGAATACGTTTCTGTCAAAAAGTTCAATTTGATAAAAAATGAATTTAACCCCTTTTCTTCATATAGAATTATATAAGTAATTGTTAGGGAGAGGCACTCGAAAACATTATTATATGGGTTATCTATTCCTTAACCACAACCATATACAGTGAATTAAAAACTTTTTTGGTATAATTGTTATTATTAGTGCTATCACCGTCATCAAGTTACGTTTGCCAAATAAATATAAGGAAACGAATCGAAAACAAAACGAAAGCGTCGAGAATTAAGATCATTGACTGGAATGAAGAAGTAATAATTCAGATGTAGTACAAGTTTAACGTTCGTGCTTGACACATATAACACATATAATTCTCAAAATGAAGTAATCATTCCCCCTCCATCATGCAATACGATGATAAATCACAAGCTATCTAGTTTGAAAAGGACAAGCATACGTGTTTCTAGTGGCAGATTCTACTGATCTGACCTTCATAACAGCGAACCTTAGTTCATTTTCGGATTCACGATCTTTGAGAATAACGACCTGTGATAATGTTTCTGTCGATTCTTCTGTCGAAGCATCAAGCGGAAATAATCCCGCCATGGAGAGGAAGTAAATCATCATTTTCGCAATACGTTGTTATCATAAAATGATACTAACACATGAAATGAAACTCGAAACATTGAAAGTATAGCATTATATATGTAAAAAACTACAATATGATGTTAAGTTGGAAAGTCAAAGCACGTTCTTTATAAAATAAAAAAAAAATAAAAAAGGGGAGGGGGTCAATCTGAAACCACTGCCACGCTCTCTCCGGAGCCGGTGATAAGCACTGACCCGCAAGACTGGCTTTTTTGCTGCCATCTCATTTTCTATGATAAATTTTCAAGTAATTCATTCATTCGACTACACAATAAGCGAGTTTTAATGAAAAGGTACAGTGTCTCTCATGTCACATCTATTTCCCTCTATTTTGATGGACTAGTTATCCCTTTAAAAGAAGAGCAAAATAAAAATGACCACGACCCTCGCCACGGCCAAAGTCAGCGGTTAAATCTAAAATCTTAAATCTATCATCTGGTCTTTTTATATTTTATATCTCACTTTCCATGGTAGCTGCCACGTAACAATATAGAGTACAGCTCTATGTCCTTAAACAAGCACAGCCAAACATTATTATCTTTGTTGTCAACATTTTATATCATTTCAAGCTGCAAAACTTAGAGAGACATGTCTTATGTCATGTATGGATAGTTATATCAGAAACTCTGCTTGCAGCTCCTTTCCCGCAATATACTTCTCGCTTCCCTGGTGGTAGCGATGTATATGATTGGTCTGATCCAGCTGGCTGCAGCACCAAACATCTCCAGAGGATCGAGAGCGCCAAGAAACTCTTGAAACACGAGGTACATGATCCAGGGGAGCCAGCACACGTAAAAAGGGAAAGTGAGCAAAACTACAGTGCCAATCCCGCGAAGCAAGGTTCTTGGACGCTCGGGAAAGTCTCTCCTTCCGATAGCGGCAATGGCCCGTGACTGCTGTCGAGCAATGCGGAGGAGCGCGAGGTTGCTGATGGTGAGGATGACCATCGTGGCGAAGATGGGCGCGACGATGAACACCGTCGTAAATTTGTTAGCCCAGGTTCCCGTCCAGAACGGGATACTCTGATTGATGCAGTTATTGATGATGACATCGGCAAGGATGTGAAACCATGGAAACGGGATGTGGGTGGTGCACATCAGTGCAATGGTGGAGAAGGCGACAGCCAGGCCGATGCCAGCGCGACGACGGGTCACAAGCATGGGATAGTGAAGTGGCTTTGTTATTCGGAAATATCTGTCAAGACTAACGAAGCATACTGTGAACAGGATACAGATGGCTATTGTGCGATGCAAGTAGACGAAAACGCTTGTGAACCTTCGGCAGTTCTCTTCGGTGCCGAAAGCCACCCACTGAATCATCCAGGGGTTCCAGGAGATTCCCATAGCGAGGTCGAGACACGTGGACACGTGATACAAAAACTTTGAGACGTCGTTGAGATCCTTCTGCCGATGCAGAATGACGATCACGAGAGAATTCAGCGTCACGGTCAGCACGAGGTTTGAGATAGCTACAGAAACGAGGACGTTAACTAGTGCCTGTGGTAAGCTCGTCATAGTACTTTGTGCTGTCCAGCTTTATAAAGCGACGAGAAATTACGAATAAAACATAATAACAACGGATTCTTCCCTTTTTTCCTCTCTACTTCGTATGATCATGAACGCTATTTTCCAACTTCCAGACGATGTCTTTGTATTAGACAAGCCATTGCATAGCATAGAGAAGAGGTGTGTCAATTTTTTTTTACCAGTAATGGAATGACCTGTTCCACGGCCATGCTATATAGCCAGTTTAAATTTACTTTTCGACGAGTTCGTCGGCTGACTATAAAGTAATCAGCATCGTCGGTTGATTAGAACTGCCACTGTTTAATGGCTTAGGCACTCATACTTTTCGTCGCATTCTCGAGAAAGTAAACCGCATTAATGTACGCAGCATTTTGACGCATTCATAATACAACTCAATCGTCCATCCACCCTATACTGATACGCTGTTGAGCCCGGGAGCCGACGAAATGAAAAGAATTCGTCGCTGTTCGAGAACGTATATGAATTCTCGAGCTCGGGCTTTTGGGAGCGGAAATGCAATCCGCGAGATTATACTACGTTCGGCATAAGAGCATGCCAACGCAGCTCTGCGCATTTATAAAACAAATACAGCGCAACATCGTGTCATCACTTTGCAAACTCAGATGCACGGCATGGGAATCCATAATGCATTTATCTAATCAATGGCAGTATGCAAATACAATATTTGATTATTTATTTCCCTTTTGTATAGACCAATAGATCGGTGGTTCAGAGTCATGCTGCGGGTTACAAAATCAAGCATTCTAATCTAAAAAGAGGGCTCCAATCCTTGTTATCATGCTGAACGTTTCGACAGAGTTATGCTTAAAAAAATGATGTCTATACCATTACTGGTAATGTTGGAATTGATCATGCTGATGACAAGATGAGCACTATACGAAAAAAAAAAAGACGAAGAGAAGGTGAGAAAAAAGGGAAACCATAAAGCTATTTCGGTCCCAGTCTATATTTGTAAGGATTGTCTGCTCTGTAAAAATGCGACAAAAATTTTTTTTTTGAAAGTGTTGACAAGAAGTATACATGAAAAAGGGGTGCGAGATGAAGGTATAATTATGAAGAGGGTGAAAAGAGGAAGAAGGGAAGGAGAAAACGAACAAAGGGAATTAAATGGCGGACTAGCAAATCACATGACATTTTTGGAGATTACCTCATGAGCATTGACAAACGAATATTAGAATGTACAACGGATGGCTTGAAAATCATCTAGGGTTCTACGTTACTCTTGTTAAGGCATTTATTTCAATCATCTGCACCAGATAAGGATGATGCAGTTATTTATAGGTGCTATGTTAAGAGTTTACCATCGCATTATCATGATACATTCAACAGTGAATCATGCCAAGAGGCGTAGCATGGTCGTCAGGATATGTTTCTCCGATTTTGTTTCAACTTTAATTTCAAAGTAGTTGAATTCGAACTTGAGGGAGAAAGAAAAACCTCTTTTATCCTTACAAAGATAAGTATAAACATGATAAATCATCATGCATTTCTTGTAGGCGGCCATTTTTTAATCTAAGCATCACGCGCGTACACACACGCTATCAGATGCACACCACCGCGATCTTTCGCTTGAACCAAGGAGGTACTTTATAGACGAGCTTGGTACTTCATTGCTTGAATTGGTTAATGTAATAATTCTCTGTGAAACGTGAGGAGCAAATAGTGATTGTCAAGTCAGTGGGTTCGACATCAAAGTGGTTGAAGCGCGAAAATTTGTAGTTGTAGGACATGATGGAAGAATACATACCTCTTTCCGAGATATGAAAAGGGTGTGTAATGGGCGAAATTTCTATTCCACACATGACTTTAAAAATAGGCAGTTCCCTTCCGTATGTATTGTATTCCTCATTCTACACGTATCGGATGTCTCTTTCTTTTATCACCCAATGCCGAAGCAGGAGGATACAATGGAATTATGCAATTTTGGATATCAATTCAATTTTCGAAAATAAGCGAGTGTTTGCATAAGACAAGTTACCGTATCACATGATCGTTTTACTTCGTTACACCTGCGATGTGCGTGGATGGCATATTATCATATCTCTATGATTGTTTTCTTTTCCCTCTCCTGCACTCGCAGAGAAAAGGCGATGGACGAGTGCAGTGAGGCGACGACGTGACAATCACATGAAACTGTCAACGTGCCACTCACTGAACGAGCTCACATCCTAAATGCCCCTAAGTTGTTTGAATTGACCATCACAGGGGAAGGCAATCACGTGTTTCCACAGAGATTGTGACGCACTGTAAACTTAGAGATAAAAGTGCTTATGAATGTATATTAATACAATACACACCAGAGACTCCAACCCCAAGCACCTTGTGATCTGGAGATTCTCCCGCCTGAAACCCCCATAAACAAACGGGAGACTCCAATTTGATGTGCGCGAAGCACGAATTTCCTTGCGGCTGGGGCCAAGTGCCCGCTTAAGGGCCCTGGAAACTCTAAGGTTCTAGATGCTCTCTTGTGCTATCTAAGGCTTATTTTTCAACATACGATGACACTATTATAAAGTAAGAAATCATTTCAAGCGGGAGACACAGAGCCAGGGCGGGAGAAATTAAATCTCAAGAGGGAGAACGAGAGATTCTGCAAAAATGGGCTTTCTGCGGGAGAGTTGGAGTCTCTGACACACGTGTCTACAATATGCAAAGATCACGAGGACAAACCTAAGAATCCTTTAGATGACTATTTACAATTTATGTATTTTGTTATTGATTTACTTGGGAACGCAGGGATTGTTGACTTAATGAGAAAGACATGTTAAATCAAAAAACAAATAAACAAGCAAACAAACAAACAAGCAAACATGTCTAAGCAACCAGGGTGAGGCAGGCTCGACCCATATCTGTTTTTGCTGTTAAAAAGAAAGATACGACTTTACCCTCGTCAGATTGCTGATCTCATTTTGCTTGTGTGGGTGATGTGCTTGTTTGTTCATTGGTGCTTTTAAAGCGAAGAGGCAGGACTACCCGGTGTACCGCTATTTATATATTTAGAAACAATAGACCATTCAGTGAGAGCCGTTAGTTGAAATTATGAGTTCCAAGAGGAATGGAAAAGCACTCTTTCCGCTAGCTTTATTTGTTTACTTATTAAAAGTTACGTTAGTGTGTATAAACTGAATTGTTGTTAAACGCGTGGTCATTAGTTTGTTAATGTTTTTTTTTCTCTGTTTTTGGGGGTTTGATATAGCGGATGATGGTCAATGCAGTTTGTTTGTTTGTTTTTTTGTTAAAGACGAGTACTGTATATCCTATATAATAGGATCCTGTAGTTGTTTTCTATGTTGATGACAGGGGCGGTGTTAAATTGCTAATGATTTGAGGGGGTATAAATTGTTGTTTTATGAGGATGAAGGTCTTCAATAGGGACTGAGAATGTTACTCTTGATTCGACAAGGACGAGAGTGACATAACAAATCAAGCCATTTTTTTTTGGGGGGGGGGGGTTACATCAAATTTAGTATATTAAACACACTCCACAAAGGTCATTGCGTACTGTAATAACAAAATTCCATCCAACAACAACTGCTTCATTTATGTATTATGTACACTCACAATTTATTACACCTTATTTTTATTACACTTTATATTTATGATAAGTTCAAATATACAAGAGATGTAAATTCATATAGCACTAGACAAACTGATGATTGTTATTTACCTCTTCTATGATACGCTATCCAACGCATAGATTAAATATCAAGGAGTGCAAGTGTGGAATTCTGTGCCCCGGAAATCTAATCATGTCCATCCTTCCTTTGTCTCTTTTGAGCGTAGATATAAGAGATTTTTGACGAATCATTAGCATGCCATGAAATGAACAAAACTACTGTGTGTGTTTTTTATTCCTGCAATATGTTCAATTTTACCTTCATGTTTCCTATTTCTCTAAGTGTATCTTATTTCTAAAAATGTATGAATAAGAAAAAATGACCTTTCAATCGCTCGAAGAAATTCCTTTGCTAGCTCTTTTATGACCTCTTTTAGAATTTTCTGTTTTCTCTCTATGTTTAGTATCTTAGTTTAATGTTTGTATATATTCCGTGTGCTGCTATATTTTTTCCTCTGTTGTTCTTTTGCATTTTAATAAGAATCTGAAAATGAAACAGGGCCGGCAGAGCGTTTCCGAAAGTGGGGGCCCACTTCCGGGTTTCATGAGCTAACAAGCAAAAAAAAAAAAAATTAAAAGGTCTTCAGCGCAAATACATAACCTTACCGCCGCCCTCACACCTGAAGATCTCTATCTATTTTTTTTTTTTTTTTTTTTAAGGTCGTTACGTACTTCCGGATTAAAAGAGTGGGGGCCCAAAGTGAAGACACCTTATTTATTCCTTTATATGGTCCACAAAAAGTGGGGGGCGCAAATGAAATGAAATGAAATGAAATAATCCTTGGTGGGCTGCCCCTTGCCCTGGGCCCCGTCTTATAAAGCCTTCAAATCAATCACAAGTCCGCAAATCAATCGCAACTTGCATCGCAGCTCACAAGAAACTTTGATTGATTTCTATCACAAGTCTTTATAAGACAGGCCCCTGGTGTAGCCTGTCACGTTGAAAGGTCAGTGTTTCATTGAAATTTTTGTGTGTTGAAGGAAATTCTTCCATGGGTACTCATCTATGACGTCTTTTATCATATTCATAAAAGAAATGAATAAGTTAGATGCGATGTCGATTAGAAAAAAGAAAGAAAGAAGCTTTTGACATCTTGAAAACTACATGATGTCGTAGTTCCAACGCTGCTTCTTGACATAGAGGGCGGACTTTACTACGGCACTGATACACTGCTGCTGTCGGCGTCGAAGAAGAATGGCATCCCTCCTTTCGAGGTGCGCTTCATCGCTTAGAAACCTAAATGTAGCCCATGGTATGTATTTTTCGGTGATATTATGTTGCTTTATGTCACATTAATGTTTCCAATTGTATATCTTGTGAAATGTAGCGTTCTATATGTTTCCATTCAGTTGTTGGAGACGACTGTTCTGTTGAGTGTTTTGTGTTCTTCATATGCATGTAGCGATGACTTTATGTGCAGTCCGACTTATTCATAATGCTGTATGGACAATGGAGATCTGTATGAGACTATTCTTAGATAATTAACTGCCTAAACTGGTCTTAACTAAGCTAGCAATCTCTGCTGGTAAAGTGGTAAGTGTGTCTTCTCTTGCTTATGACTGAGCGAAAAGTCTCTCATAAGGCTTTCATGAAACGGGCCTCTGACTAGATCTCTAGTTCTGGTCTAACTCATGTCATGATTAGAAGCATTTTGGCATTTATGGTACTAAATAAAGATTTATAGAAAGCTGAGTTGATGTAGCAGCGCACAGACTGCCATGCTTCTCTTTATCCTTTGCTTTGGGATGTTTCCATATCAGTGATGAGTCTGGTTCCAGCTAGACGAGTAGGCCTAGGCCTAAAGCAGGCCACTGATAATTCAACCATAACGCCGTCCAAAATTTGCAAGCTACATGTTGAAACGTATGCCATTGCGTGCGGTTGAATTTTGGCATGGGACGTATTACTATAATGGTGCAGGATTTTTTATCAAAGGGAGCCACACAGAGCTACATGTATTTTCAAATCCAGCCCTAAAATCCTTATTTTTGTCTTTCCCTAGACTAGCTAGAGTTATAAAAAGAAAGCCGGAAACTGATACATTTGAATTTACTAGATTTCATGCTAGAAGTACAACATTGACATGACAAGTTGGCATTCATACTGTGGATGGACTGTAACTACATGTACATGCATTAATACAGTGTACATCCACAGTATACCACTTGTGAAATTCTGTGCTCTTAGCTGTCAATGATTTGCTTGTGATGTTAAGTGTTTTCATATCGCATTAAGTGTTATGTGGTGAATACATGGGTCGGTACTACTATTGAGATAATGAGTATTAAATGCATGGACATTCATTGATAAGAGACCTCCCAATGTCAGGAGTTGCAACTCCTGTCAACATTGCAATGTGATCTTTACTGTATGTCAGTGTAACGTGTTTGTCACTTTTTTGTCTTTACAGGTAGACTGTTATGCCAAAACAGTGCACGGGCATTATGTTCAGGCACAAATAAACGTAAGTTGATATCCACTGCAATCTCCCTTGGGTAATAATTCTGTCTTACTTGATGTATGCCCAATTTTATCTCCCTCCCTCTCTCTCTCTCTCTTGTTAATTGTATGATTGGGAAGTTATTAGAATCTATACACTGAGTATCAGAGTTGTAGATACAGTCTGTGGCTTCCCAATGTACGGTGATGTGTGGCAGATGTTACCTTTTTCCATCAGATATACATGCATCTTCTTGTATTTTTCTTCATATGAGCTGAATTGAGAGGGAATATCCTTGAACATTTGTGTTTTTTTAATTTGTTATTTTTTTTTTGTTTTACCTTGCAAAATTTTAAGCAGAAAAAGATACTTCCCCATCATCCATATAAGATTTATATGTATGCATCTCATCTTTTTGTGCCCTTTGAGCACTCAGACTTGGTGGTAAGGAGCACTATAAATGCTGCATATACTGTACCATATATTTCCCGAGGTTTTTATTTTCACGATTTATGCGAGTTGGGTGTTATTCACGAATGTAACAACATGTGAAATTATTAACTTTGTGTGTAGGTATGAATGTGACGTGCACATGTACATGTCTCCATTTATTTTTGCACTCCATGATCGCAAATTTTAGCACTTGCAAAATTGTTGGGGGTCCAGATTCACAAAAAAAAATTCACTCACTAAATATGTGGCCTATACAGTACCCCATTATAATTATTATCTCTCATAATTTGCGTTTGGGTTCACCCTGCTTTGACAGCCACCGTACGACCCAGCAATGAGCTGCAGAAGGGAAGACTGGAGGAGTTTGGCCAGTACGTAGCCGACTGCCTGCCCAAGTACGTGCAGGAGGTCCAGGTGGCCTACCACAATGAGCTGGAGGTGATGATCCATCCGGAAGGCATCATCCCGGTCATGACCTTCCTCAAGGACCACCACAATGCCCAGTTCAAATCGCTGGCGGACATCACTGCTGTGGATGTGCCCACACGCTCCCACAGATTTGAGGTATTCTTTCCTCGCAAGGATTGGATATTTAAGCTCATGAAGTCTTATTCACCTCTCTTTAATTCCTAAGAAACTGAAAACTTTTTTTTTTTCATCAAACATTTTTAATTAAATATTAATAAAAAAGGAAGTAGATGTAAAATGATCTTGAATTTAGCAGCATTTCAATTATCTATCTCCATGATCTTGTAGTACCACTGTTGATGTGCTCTTATTTTGTTGTTGTTGTTGTTGTCCACATATTGTGTTCATGCTGGTGAACAGATCTTTTTGATATCATGCTATTGTAGTGCTCACTGATTTATGAATAAATGTATTTCATGGATTTCCATTGTGAAATAAGACATGGTTTTGAAGTACACTAGGTTCATGTGAGACTGAATCATGTAATCAGTGATTTATATGTTGGTCCTGAAGTCTGCAACATCTATGTGTTCACTGCCTGAATTGACTTCTTTCTTTTTATCTGTGCAGCTTGTGTACAACCTCCTGTCACTACAGTACAATGAGCGCATTCGTGTCAAGACCTACACAGATGAACTGACTGCTGTGGATTCTCTGTACTCCGTGTTCAAGGCTGCTGATTGGTTGGAGAGAGAGGTGGGGTCAAAAGTGTCGGTGACATGCTGAATCGTAGTGACTGGAGAGAAACCTCCATCTGTGTAGACAGACCTTTCCCCGTACACCCAGATCTACACGCATAGGTGCTAACTCACAGAAGCCTGTGTTGATCGGAGACCCTGTGTGCTTCATCTGATTTTGTGATTTAAAGATCTTTCTTCATCTAATGGATCAGTGCAATTAAAAAGATAGATCAAGAAAGAAAGCAAGGAGTTGTTTTCAAAGTTGTGTCAATATCTTACATCTACATGACAAACCAGTGGACACCACAGAAGATGAGTTCTGGCTCTTTTTCAGACCAAAAGTACTGTAAAAGCTGTTATTTTCGTGAGGGTTTAATTTTCACGAATTTCAAGAATCACTGCTAGATCACGAATTTAACAACATGCAAAAATGTCACTATATGCTAGGCTAATAGTGCACTTACTATGAGCCTCGGTGTCAAATCACGAAAACAACATCTCACAAAAATGTCTTTGACCTCCCCATTCGCAAAAATATCTGTACGCGAAAACAACAGCTTATACAGTATAACTCTGTTTTGAATGTATACAAAGCATTGTATTAATTTTTTTCTTTATTTTGGTCTTAGAGAAAAAAAAAAAAAAAAGAAGCTAATGATAACACACCTTTGAGTGAAGTTGTATATTGAAAAAAAAACCCAAAAACTGTGTGAGTGTGTGTTCAATATTCTTCCAGTATCTTCCAGTATGTTACATCAAGAACTCACAATTTAGCCTCTGGGCTGCTTTGTATTTTCCTTTTAATGAAATAAACCAAGATCTATCTATCTATCTATCATTGCTATTCTCCCTGTTCAACCAGATCTGGGACATGTTTGGTATATTCTTCTCAAACCACCCTGATCTGAGGAGAATCCTGACAGACTATGGCTTTGAGGGTCATCCGCTCAGGAAAGACTTTCCCCTCAGTGGCTTTGTGGAGGTGAGTGGCATGTGGTGTAAGGCGGCGTCACACTGCCCAAAATACTGATTGATGGTTTCTAGAGGGCAAGGGATTATTGCGCCATCTTGCAGTGTGACATCACGAAAACTGAACAAAAATATCACAATCCATTTTTGCTGTCCAAATCTCTGATTACAGAGCAAGATTTCTTGTATGTGTTGATGCAGATACCCAACCCGCATTCACAATTACACTGTACATGGCAGCAATACAGTAGCCACACACTCTCATAGCTAATGTGCTAAAAGTTTTTCATGATGTGTAATTAAAGGGCAATTTAAGGTTGACTAAATAATCAAGCTAACACCTAGCAGGATATGTGTCACATTACTTAGAGTGTACCATTGCCTGATAATGTCTTGGTCAGCAGACAAGAAGTTACAAATGAAGATTTTCAGCTCTAAACTGATTTTACTTAACATTGGCCACATTGTCATTGATGTAACATTGACACTACTGGAAAGATAATGCAATAAAGACTTCTGAATACAAGTTCTTTTGCAGGCAACTTTTGCCAAAGTTTGTCAAATTACACTTGTTAAAGGAAAATGCTGTGGATGAAAAGCTGCATGGTTATTGATGACCCCCTGGTAATTACTTTGGAAATGAAGACATGCATTTGTTCTGATGCCCATAAGGTGGTAATATTCTCCTTGTTTACGACACACATTACAGAGGAAGTAATTTCTTTCAATTTTAGTGAACCATTCCATGATTTTCCAGTCGTTGGTAATTTGTGTCCACATTTTGACCCACCAAGCAAACAACTTTATGCCATTTTCCTGTTCAAAGGTTCGCTATGACGACGAACTGAAGAGAGTTGTGGCAGAGCCACTGGAGATGACCCAAGAATTCCGAAAGTTTGACCTGTCCAGTCCGTGGGAGTCCTTCCCCCATCACAGAGAGCCCGCCCCAGAGCAAGTTGAAGCTGGACAAACAGAGGAGAAAGCTGACAAGTAGAGTCATTTAAATGAAAATGTGTGTACAGATATAGGTTATCAAGGGTAGTGCTGCAGTTGCTATTGCAGCATGTATTATCAGGAAAAGATGACTAGGCCGTTTGGATGAGATTTGTTATAAACAGTATGGAGGTAGCTCATTCTACTCCTCTTATTGTAAATATTGACACTGAGCAGACCACTGTTCATTGCAAGTGTAAGAAAGCAAGTTTGGATGGTTATGAATGTTGCTACCCAGTGGTATAGCACCATAACCCCCTGATGTGAAGTTGTTATAAATCCTGAAGATGCCATTCAAGCCAGTATCTCCAAAGCTGTATGAGCCCAAATTTGTAGGAAATTAGTGGTCATTTCTCTTGCCTGTTTGCCAAGATGTTTTGGATGGTTTTCTCTTCAGACCCAAGGCTAGGAAGAGGCATGAAATGATACTGAAAAGTTTTACCGATGGACCCCCAACTAAACCCTGTTCTCAATTATATTTGTAAAGTGATACTGGTACAACAGAGTTGCAACATTACAGCTGTATTAAGATTCAACTTTTGATCTAGGTTGATTTCATGCTAACTTATTGACCAGGCTTCTCAATGGATTTGTTTTCTCAGTCCGAGCCATTACAGAACAGCGAGGGAATGCTTTTCTCTGCAGGTTATGTAAGAATTAGGTACCTACTGTGGCATCAATACACAAAGTACTTAGTATGGCTGTGATTTGTGGCAGAAACAATAAAAAATAAAAATGATCCCATCAGAAGTACATGCATTTCTCCCTTGTTATCATTGGTGTATTTGCTGTTAAAGATCGATATACTGTTAAGCAAGATATTTTGCAGCATGAAATATTCACAAATTAGAGCCGATGACCTTTTTCGTTGCATGAAATTTTCATAAATTGGCACTGGCATTCAATGCAAATAGTGTAGACAAGAACTTTGGCGTGCATTTTGATTTTGCAAATCTTGGTCCTTGCGAAAATTGTGAAATCAAAATGTACACCAACATTTAATTTCTGGTTTTTCAGTAAAAGAAATCAAATTTAAAAGGTAAATGTGTGTGGACATTTGTTTGTGTGTGTGTGTGTGTGTGTGCGCGCGCGCACGCGCGCGTGTGTGTGTGTGTGTGTGTGTGTGTGTGTGACAGATGTCCTTGAAGTATTGGATGTATTTGATTTTTCCAGGAGGCTGCATATCTGTTACAATGCATAGGAGTGAAGGTTCACAGCATTAGTGTCAGAAATGTGCAGGTACAGTATTTAAGTCCTTGGATGGTACTATAACACATTTTCTGTATGTGCACTTAGATCCATGGTTGCAAGGCCGTAGAAGTGTGTGTGTGCATTTTTAGATGGCTTTGATCATTTACCACACTATGAATACAGAGTAGGCCTATTGACCGTGACAAAAGTTGAATGAAACCATACATAACATCAAAATGAGTATTTGTTATAATGAAACCTACCATAGGGGCCATATGCATACAGTAATTCAGCCACTACGCCTGCCTCAAACCCCCAACCCCCATGATCCAATAAGCCAGTTCGGAGTTAGCTCATGGGCACATTGGTCCGAATGACCTTTCGTTTTTCTCAGTCAGTTAAGGGGCTCTTCACTCGTTTTTAGAGCGACATAATGCATAAGCTTTACGCAACGATTTATGGTGTATTCATCAATCCTACTTCAACAAAGAATGAACTCGCATAGACCAGATGACCAGAATGATCCGTCGATTAACACTTGGGAAAGCATCCATTTTATTATCTTACATTGAATGTAAGAACAACCTCTTTCTATCGATATTGCCAAATACCACTTTTGCTGTCAGGTGGATGTGCTGGCAAGCAGCAGTTATAAATATTACATGAATAATCATTATACATAATCATACATCACAGACACTTATCCTAGCGACTTTAAAAACCAACGTGCCTGTTGGTCCGAATGACCTTTTTTCTGCTCATGCGCAGAGTGGAACTCCGAACTAGCTTATAGAGAAGTGATATTTGAAAGACCCTGCATACAATAGCCACTCTATAGAAACCGTAGTTGTTTCAAAGGGTCAATATTTCATTCTGTGTAGTTGCCACTGACGAAGCATTTAGAATTAGTTTTCCAACAGACGAGTTTTTGTCCTGTCGGCTTCATTACATAACACATAATTTCACAGGCAGACCTTGCTGACTGAACCATCCCACAGTATTGCCTAATCAACAAAACTACCTATAGCACAAAAATTAAGGTAGACCCCCCCCCCCCCCACACACACACACACACACACACCAATAATGTACAATCGCCCACCTCGCAGATATACCACACTTCCAACTCCTTCCCTTCAACACACCACATGGTGGACACAACTAAAGATTTCTCACCACCCCCCCCCCCCGAACACCAGACACCGAGAGAGAGAGAGAGAGAAAGAGAGGGGGAGGGGGGGGGGGGGGGGGGGGGAGGACATAGGCAAACACAAATTACACCAAACTGACACCAAAGCTGCAAGGTACAGTTTGTAAAGCATTTTGTCGAAGTCCATTCATTCTCCATCATATTATCGTTGATGGCGCTCTAACATGACTACTGACGGCACTGTCTGACTCCTGAGTACCGTAAAGCCGTGAGAGACTCGTTGGAAGAGAGAATCAAGCGAAATGGGGAAAAGGTTGTCAACTGCTCTAAGCAAAAAATTGCTTAGTGATATGGATTACGTAACACACAAAACTACCGTTACTAAAGTTAAAGAATTTATTTTTCTACAGGATATTTTTAGACATATCTACTACAAGACAGTACTTTTTTTTCTAGGTTGTGGCGTACATGTTGGAAGTTCGAAGTGAGCATAATGCAGCTGTCATTTGTATGACGCACCTCTTGACCCCCGGGATAGGTGCGTCAAAGTACCAATGTGCGTCATACCTTTTAGGTACCATGACGTACCCTCCGTCACAAAAAGTGACCCACCTCTATGAGACATTGACGCAATAACCAGTCAAAATGGTGACGCACCTCTTCGTGAAAATGACTGACCCTTGACGCACATGTTATTCGCAGTACGTGCCAGACTGGAATGCTGCAGAGCTCTGTGTGCGCTCACGCAATTCGCTGCCTGCGAACTGTGTACACCGAACGGAACTTCGCCCGCGTGAATCCCTGTCGCCTACGGACCCTGCTGGATGTTTACTTCGATCGCCGTGGTACTGTATCCCCATGTTGTGGGCGGCTGGGGATCCGAGCGTTAGTATAGTAGCTTAGCTGCACACTAGTCCACTGTAGCCAGCTGGCTGCCACTACACTCCAGTACCCTGTTTCGATTCGAATCGGGGTAGAAGCGTTCCGTTGTGCAATGTCTGCTTCTTTTTCTCTTCTTCTTCATCCGCTTGTCCCTTGCCTCCCAAGTATGAAATGATTTTTAGAGTGTTGTGTGTGTTTTTCGTAACGTTATTGCATCATTTTTCTGCAAGGAAGAGGTGAGTTTCTGTTCGTGTATTGATGTGCACTGCAGTATTTGCAGGTGTAACTATACACAGCCCAGTCGCTGTACATGGTACGTCGCATAGCGTAACAGTGTCTGGTCGGGCTAGTGCAGGTGAAAAGCGTTCGAACTGTCTTTCCCGAGTATCGTGGAAGCTCGATGTATTTCTCGGCCTATCAAAGGAGATCTCATACAACAGAATACTTATAACAAACTATTTTCCGGTCAAAATGAATTGATTTCCTTTGTTTTGTATCGTTTATTGACTTGATCCTAAGGATCTTGTCGCAATACCGAGTTTCCAATGTGTATTTATTTTCACCTTATTTTCGCTTAGCTTTCGGTGCTGTAAACTGTTGCTAGGGCCTAAGCCTACTACTAAACTTACCGTTCTCCACTGTCGTTTCTCACACATCGTTTGGTACGATTTCTTCCATTTTATATCACTTTATCCGTTCCCTTTATACTTTGAAGTATTTGACGTAATTCTTTCAAGTGTCTCGCACTGCTATTTTCGTAACGGCGATTTCTCCGCTTTGCTGCAATACTTTTTCGAATCGAAGCGACGAAGTTTGATACCAGCCGCTGTAGTGTGCCGTGTGTTGTCTTTTCTAAATATTTGTGTTGTTGGGAGGTGTTGATACTTTGTATTTGTTATTTATTTTTCTTAATGTTGATAGGAAAAGGCTAAAATGGTCTGAGTGATGTCTGATGGTGATGATGATAACTATGCTGGTGTAAAAAGACGGCTTACTGTGAATGCTGAGCGTACGTGCCGTTCGTTCCATTTTACTTTCCCTCTTATTCTTCTTTCCCCCTTACTCTTCTTTTCCTTTCCAAGAATGATAAAAAAAAAGAAATTACATACACCTCACAACAAAATAGAACCACGTGCTACCAACCTTCGTAAAGTTAAATCTAAATGTTCAATATCAGCAAAGAATAAGGGGAAAGCACGAATGACAATAAATTAGAGCGAAGAGATTGTTTTACATGCAGTCTCTTCGGCTCGAAGAAACTTGACACCCCACCCCTCTCCCCTTGTGGAAATTTCCACAAAAGCAGGTGCCACACCCAGGTGCGTGCCAGACGGAAGAATGCGCGCGCTGGAATAAACAGCGTGTAAATATGGAAATATCGATCGAAGAACCAGCTCATTAGTTGAATTAAAGGAATCATTGCAAAGATATCGTGATTCTATAGAAAATTCTAGCCTTTCTTTTGGCGCATAGTAGGAAACATCAAACAGTCGAATATAATGTACTTGATCGAATATCTTATGTTCCCTGAACAATAAAAAAAAAGATCGATTAATCAGTCAATTAAAAATGCAACTGAGCCAGAAATACTTAAAAGGTCTCGTATGCCCAGAGAAATTCACTACGAGTAGGTTCAATGAGATGCAGTCATCACCTGGTTAGACAACAAAATCATGACAATTAATTTCAGTTCACGCTCATGATAACTGCTTATTACTTATCAAAGTTTTGGCTATCAACATTCGTTCGTAGGTGTTTTTTGCTTGTTTTGTATGTTTTTCCTCGTGAAAGACGTAATGATTTCTTCGTATCGAACGTAGACTGCATGTTTACCGTTTATCCAAACATTAGGCGCCTAGGCGTACTTTCTGAATATATTCAGAAATTTCTATCAACAATTTAAATATATTACAAGACTCCCAAATACCAGTTGAAAAAAATTAAGAAATCAAATTTTTTAGATATGAACAACAAAAAAAAAAAAAAAAAAAAAAAAAATGCGTAGGAAAAAACCACTTCAACCTCGAATGACTTCGAATTTCTCTAAACCGTTCCCTAGTTCATGGACATCCCATAGAAACGCGTGTTTTGATATACACGTTGCTATGGCAAACTATCTAGTTTCGCGAAACTCTGGCCACAGTAATTTTTTCCGTAACCTCCCGCCTCCCCTTCCCCGATTCGAAAACAGCTTGATTGAAGCCCCTGCCTATTTAAACACGAACCTTATTAAACCCAAGTTAGGTACATGGTTTATATGGCTAGTGTTTAAATAGAATTTACTATTTTAAGTTAATGCAGGTTTTAATAGACTCTCAGTAATGTTAGTTCCATAATCGTTTGTATGTGTTTTGGGGCCTGGCCTCTGCCATGCCTCGCCTTCTGTATACGTATGTACGCGTGTACTGTATGTATACATGTACCACATGGTCGACATCACGCACGTGGTTTTGCTGCAGGTTCCACGGTCGACGGTCGATGCTACACTACATACAGTGAATGCGATTGAAGGATAGCGAGCTTCGCGATGCCGCGGGCTGTATGTGATGATTTTAATCACAAATCGTGTTTGGTAGTGTGGTTTTGGAGCAAATTTGTACTCAAACTTTCTGAAAAGACCTTTAGTCTGACATCAGATAGAAAAAGAAGACATACGAGAATGAAGTGAGTATCAGTATGTTACAATAAAACTGATTGAAAATTGTGTCATTTTCGCGTTTCCAGGAGCCGGTGAATTCGGCCGACTCGCGATCGCGAGTTTGTTTTATTCTGTTACGGAGGGATACCATGCCCCAATAAGGCATGCAAGAAGCCTCGCAAAATTACATGACGGTCCCATTAACGAACCTTTTGACACACTCTGGTTAAATGACCGACTATGACGCACATAATGGGTCAGTATTGTGACGGACATTTTGCTCCCGTGACGGCACCACGCGTCATCAAATTGGTGGTACTTGACGCGACCATGACGCACATTTCCCGGGGGTCAAGAGGTGCGTCATACAAATGACAGCTGCATAACAATAGATGGGGAAGTACAGTCATAATAATTATCCCCCCCCCCCCAAAAAAAAAATGCATTATTCTCGTACATAAATCTCCTTCGTACGGCTTTTTCAAGAAATCCTAAATAGCACAAACGGTCAGTATGCAGACAATGACGCCAAGAAGATATTGTACCATTCTCCTATTGCAAGGTTTTTAAAAATTACTTGTGAGGATTGCAATAAGCCGGTTCGGAGCTATAATCTGTAGCTCGTTATGTGCACATGGTACAAATAACCTTTCTTCTTTTTTTTTCTCAGTTGGCTAGGCAACTCACTCATTTTCAAAGCGACAAACCAATGCACAAGCTTGCCCGACATGACAATTTACGGAATCCTTTAGTCATGCTCAACTATAATTAAATAAAAGGACGAACTGAGAATGGTCCATCAATCAACATTTGAAAAGCATCCATTCCCTCTTTTTTTAATGCATTAACAGTCTTTTCCCGTTGATAGGGCCTATTGCCAAATATGCTGTCAGATCAATGTATACTGCCGAGGAAAAATTATCACTTTGTTTATTGGGATGACTTGAACAATCATTACAAAGTAGGCCAAAATGCTTATCTCCGATTAATTTTAACATGTCCTGTTATTTGGTAACAATGACCTTCATCTGCTCCAACTCGAAGTGAAACTCCGAACTGGCTTATTGAGCATCAGAGAATATGCATGGATGCTTCTCATGAAATGACATATCCTGGTGAGTATTATAAATGAAGATCAAAAGGAAAAAGTCACAAAAGAAAAAGAATAGAATCTGCTTTTGAGTCGCACTCAATTGACTATTTGCGTGTTGCTATTGCCAGACATTGCTTGTCTATTCGAAATCAATTATGTCACGCAGGTTATAGCAGAATTTGTATATGAAAGGGGAGTTTACCCAAAAACACTTTATTGTGTATTATGTGTATTGAGTAATAATGGAGCAGTATTAAAAAAACACACAAAAAAAAAAACGCACACACAAACATATACACACACATCAGTAAACTGTGAGGAACTACAGAATTGGGCAGTCTGTTCAAAGTTATCTTTTAAAAGTCTCGATACCACCATTGTTGGATATCAAAGAAGACAACCACCGGAGCAGCGGAACATTATTTGATGGTGTGTGTGCTGGGGGGGGGGGGGGGGGGTGGTGTCAATGATCAATGGTATTCAGAACGTGGTATATGTATTTATGAAAGGTCACAAGCTCTAATATTTGCTAATATTGCTGTTGGTTTTATTTTCAATTAAATAAGTGTTTATGTTTAAAATGTGGCAGATATCTTTTTGTGGATCCCATGGAAGAACAGATGGAACAATGAATCCGATATGGGCAATCCATCCATTTTGTAACCTTTCTTTGATTCATGTATAATGATTTAGGTCATTTATACATTGTTCTGTATACTTATTTGTAATGTGAAATGGAGAATAAAAAAAGAGCAAACATCACATTCAAATTGTAGAGGTATATATGGCCTATATGTTTGCTTTTTTTTTCTCTCTCTCTCTCTATAAGACAGGGAAGTAACGGATATAAAGTACACAGTCAGAATACAGGCCTTGGATACTGTGAAACATGATATATGGCGGCATGACTTCTTTTTTTTTTTTTTTGCGAATTGGAGCCGACAGCCTTTTTTTTTTTTTTTTTTTTTTTGCGGCATGAAATTTCCGCGAACTGCCAATGGCATTCAATGCATGTAGTGTAGACAAGAACGTTCGCGTGTATTTTGATTTCGCGAATCCTGACGCTCGTGAAATTCGCGAAATTAAAATGCACGCGAACATTCCTCGTTCTATACAGACTTCTAACCTTGGGTTTTCCCCACCGAGAAATCCTGACTTAAAAAAGAAACACTGTGATACAATGTATCTAATTATGAGTCTTCCACTAGTGAACTCATTGTATTCGGAAATGATAGGCACAAACAAGAGATTGTATAGAGCACACGAACGTTTGCTCTGAAACTTCTGCAATTATCAAGACATTTCTTTCTTTAGCGGTTTATTTATTGTTATGACATAACATTTTGTCTCATTACCATCTTTCACTTCTGAAAGTGCATATGGTACACCATGTGTATACACCAACTCTTAATATTCTGAATAGCTATACAATCCCTATATTGCTGTACTCTCCCCGCCGGGCACAGAAATAAGTCTATTTCATTGATTTCACTTCCAACAACACAAAACATTTACATATAGATGCACATTTGTATAGATACGCAAAATCATTACAATATATTTTTCGTGTAAAAGAGTACATGTATAAAACATACACATATGAAATAAACACAGAGACGGAGGGAGATAGATAGGGGGACAGAGAGACAAAGCAGACAGACAGACCGCACAGACAGACAGAGGGCAAAGGGGGGGGGGGGGGGATACACAACCATAGTCAAAGAATCTATGTTTATATAGATTTTCAAATATATTTTCAAACAGCTGTAGTATACTTTAGGATTAAGGTTTCCTGCTCCTTTGGTGAAAAAAAAAACCAGTGCAAAATGAACTCTTTTTTTAAATGGAGATTTTCAACAGAATCTCTGTCATGACAGGGTGGAAATGTATCAATGATGAAGTAAATAGTAACGACATGTTCAAATCACATTAGGAATTGTTAGTTAACTTAACGAGTCTTTGGAAAAGAACGAATGAGAAATATTTTATGACTATATGAAACACACAAATAACAACGCGCTCAGAGTTTGTGAATGTAAGCACGAAGGAGGCTGACGATGGAAATGAAACATAGCTATCAACATGGAAGCAGCTTTGAAAAATAAAATTTAAATGACTAGGTCTCACTTGAAGAGGGCTTCTAGCTATTACTTCCAACTCGGGCACGATCATGGATAGACATTTACGACATCGGGCATATATTCCTCTTACATTCATTATTCATAATAATGAAAGAAAATAACGGAAATATATTATTTTCATTGTATATCTCGTAATGTATATAAAAAGAAAACCATACAGATAGGCCTATGTTTGTCAAAAATAAATAGGCTATTCATTCCGCGAATTGCTGATGGCTAAAAATGTGTGACAACTGGATTATGGATATCTTTTGCATGCCTGCATTGTCTATAAAACTTTAAAAGTACGCCTACAGCATCATCGTGACTTGACTCAAAAGTTACTATAAATAAGATTCGCTGGTGTAAAGAAGAAATAGCATATACGAGTAGAAGAAGAAAAGGAAAGAAGAAGAAGAAAAAAAAAGAAGAACACGGAAAAGAAAAATCCGTCCGTTCCTCAGGTGCAGACATATGTACTTCCGGTTAAACTTCCCCACGAATGATGATATTACAAACAATGTCCTTTTATGGCACACATTGCCCCGCCCTTTCATTTACCATTGTATGGTGTCATTGGTTTGTTGCGAAATTATGTACTGGAGCGAGAGCCCCTAACCCTAGAGTAGATGAAAACAAAACTCAACCTTGCATCTAACCGTTTCGCTTGTGCGGTTGATAAAAATATCCTACTGGCTATTTAAAAGTAAATAGCAGACTCTTGAAGGGACGGGTAAATGAAAGTAAAATTTGTACATTATTCGGAGATGTAACTTTGGAATGCGAGCAAAACTTCGTGAGCCAGTCTGTTTGATGGGATCACTGAATTTCAGTGGGATGTATGGATCGTAAAAGCCGTTGTGAGCTGTACACTTTGGAATTTGAGTGTCGTCGATGACGCACACTGTGCGTCTCTCGTGCGCTACATACAGTCTGTGATAACGAAACTTACGCACACACGCACGAAATCAATCTGACAATAATCACGGAATATAGTGCGAGAGGGAAGGAGGATTCGAGGAGACAGAGAAGTGACATCAAATTGGGGGCCTGTTTTCACCAAAGTTAGTTAGCCTTGTAAGTATTTAACTCCTAAAAACTACGAACTAGGGTTTTCATTTCATAATCATGCGTTTTTATGACAGTAGCATGAATGCTTTGACAAATTTTGTCGAGTGGATGTTCGACTCATCAGCTTGGCACTGCCGGTTTGCCCGTTATCTTTCAACGGACGTCGCATTGCAAGCGGGCCTAGTGCAACGCCAACGGGCTCTCGCTGGCACTCGCTATACCGCACAACCACAACTTACAAGTCAAATGGAGTGTAGAGCATACGCTTAGCTTAGCATACATGTTCGTAGTCTATGCTAGCTGTATTTGACTGAGAAAATGGCAAATATCATTAACATTTGTAGAAAGTTACTGGCCAGATTATTACTGGTCATTTCTACTCAGATAGGGTTGTAAAATCCTTGAATTCGCTTCCTTGATGGGGTCTACAATGTAGATCTCCTCCATCACAACTCGCACAATTCACAAGTCACAACAGCTGCAGTGCCAGTGCTGGCAGTGCAATGGCTTCAAATTCAACTTTCAACAATTCAAGAATATCAATCATCATAAAAATAGTAATTCATACTCTAGATTGAGAGCCCTTCTCTACATTTCTAATGATCCAAATTCCAAGTCAGGTAGACTATCGACATTGGCCATTACTAGTATCAAGTGCAGGGGAATATGAGCGAGAGTCAAGTCATAATAAATTACTAGGACTAACCATACTAACTGAGTGATGGAAGGTCCTGGCTTGACTCAGAGATGTACACAATATTGCATAGAACTGTCTCTCGTTCTACTAACAAACACAATGGAGGTGAGACAAGGCACTAATACTTATACTAGATTCTAGTAGTATTAAAATACACTCTCCATACAGTGAATGCGAGCAAACATGGTTATAATAGTGATTTTTTTTTTTTTTTTTTTTAAACACAACAAAGTAAAAAATCGGAGCCTTTAATTACTAGCATTATGTAGAGCGGGGATCCACTAGTTTATGGTACAAAATTCCCTTCACTTGTGACTAAACAAGATATGTTAAAATATACAGACAAAATGACAGAAAATTGCTTGTCATGAGGATTGGTATAAAGTGCTAACGCCTGCAATGGGAGATGTCTGTGTACAATGTATTGTGTACTGGTAGACAGAAAGATCAGTCTGTATTTAATCATTTATCGTCGAGGTGGGGGATATGTCAATGTATTCGGCAGAGACTATTATGTCTGGCTTCATGGAATCCCTTCTTACAGAAAAGTGTCTCCAGAGGAGAACCAGATGAAAGTAAGACAAATGTTACATATAGAACTCTTTAGACAGACATATTTTACTGTCTAGGAAAAAACTAGAAACGTAATGTTGTGAGGAGCCAAGATTTGCAAAAGTATAAAATGCATGTGAAAGTTTTTTTGGCTGTTCAAAAAAATTTTGTGTCTGACCGAAATAGGCTGTCAGCTTCAATTTGCAAAAGTTTCATGCCACGAATGTTTCTGGTTTTATATTATGTTTTGTTTTTATTTTTATTTTTTAAATGCAGCTCAGATAAAGTCTCTACAGATCTACAAACTGTATCTATGGTACACCATACCGGTACTTTTCATTTAATGTACTTAGGCTGTGGTTTACAAAAAAAAAAAAAAAAAGTCCTGTTCCCTATCATGAAATGTCATTTGCTGCACCAGGGTCGTGTATTTATCTTTTTTTTTTTTTTTCTTTTTTTTTTTTTTTTGGGGGGGGGGATGCTGTTACTGAAGTGTTAGGTGAAAATGACATGGTCTGACATAGTATGAGAATGGGTGTGTTTTCTGTGGATTAGCTAATACACAGCAGAAGTGGTCATGATAGGGATGATGCATGCAAAATGTAGTCAAACATGGGAACAGTGGAAAAAAAAAGAGAAATAAATGGGAAGCATCATATTGTTTGATTGATTTTCAACAGTTGGTAAAGATGGATTGACCCTGTTCCTGCTTGATTGTTATAATTCATAGATCTTCATTTCGGTCAATCAAATAGAGAAAAGTACTTGTTTGAGTCTTCTGGGAAATGGGCAATGAGAATAATTGACACAGCATGTGATAATATGCAGAGTCAAATTTTGTATCTTTTTGTTTCTTTCCAGGTAAATAACAGGCATATTTATGGATATCGGATATGTGGATATTCTCAAGGGTGAAACATTAACAAGGTGGAAAAATACAGCGGATACTTTGAAGATCAGAGGACGAGTGAATAGTGACAATTGAACAAGCAATGGCTGCAAACTGTAAACTCAGGTCAGTTGACCTGTTGGTTATTTTTGTGATATGTATCTTGGCAATGACGCAAATGGCGCTTGGCCTACACCTGGGCTTGCCTCAGTTCACTGTGCCTTCCAATGCCTTGCCAGGACACAAAGTGACTGATGTAATCAGAAAGGGACAGGTGTCAGAGATAATCTCTGAGCCACACTTGAAAGACCTATTTCAGTTAGCTGAAGATGGTGCCCTGAAGATCAGGGACTCTCTGGAGCACCTTGCAAACACTGACATTGCTCTCAAGTTGAGACACACACTGGGGAATCACACGTGGGATGACGTCCTACGTGTCCGTGTCAGTGGAGAGTCAGACAAACTTCCTCACAGATCTTACTGGGGGAATATTATAGAGGGTATTGAAAACCAAATTGTGGAAGGTCTTGAGGGTCTCGCCCTACCCTCAGCAGAGCACATATCATACCAGCTGGCTGGAGAGGGCAGCGACTCTTTCCGACTGAAGGCGCTACCCAACGGTACAGTGGAGATTTACTGCGCCGTGCCCCTGAGCGTTACGGCCACTCCGCAAATCAACCTGCAGGTTGTGGCATCTACCCCGACCGCTGTGGTAGCCAGAGCAAATGTGACCATCGCAGTGGTGGGAAGGAACAGCCATGCACCTGCCTTCGTAATGGACACCTTTGTGTCCAGTACCTACACAGGGGCACCGAGTGGAACGAGAGTGGTGACAGTTTATGCCACGGACGCAGATGAAGGAGAGAGTGGTAGAGTGTCCTATTCCATGGAGCCTTCAAGTGATGTCTTCAGTTTAGATGAAAACACTGGAGTTGTCTCTGTGAAATCTCCTGTGACTACCGGCGACTATTCATTCACTGTGCATGCTCGCGATCATGGAAATCCCCCATTGCCATCCCTGCCGTCAAAGGTTACGATCATTGTGCGTCCTCTGTCTGCAAAGTTTCATCCATACGGGGATGACATCATGTACGCCCCCAACCTAGGGCAGGTATTAAATCGTGTCGAACGTGACGTTTTGCCGGAAGAAACCCACACAATCTCAGAAGCTGAGGATGTTGGTGATGTGGTATACACCATAGTAACTGGTGGTATGGATGTTCGCTACTCCATGGGAACGCCTGCGAATGCAAAGTTCTCCATTGATCCAATCTCGGGGGATGTCACTCTGGAGCAAGCACTTGATTTTGAAACCAGTAGCGAGGAGATCCTTAATGTGGTGCTGACGAATGCATCAGATCCAGGTAAGTGGAAAATTTTGATGAATTTTTAGCACAAGTGACTTTTTGATATGAGTGTTTTTCTTCACTTGAAATAATAGATTACCCTTGTTCATTGTAATGTGTTCAAGAATATACCAATACTCATATAATTGCAAGTAATTGAATCCACATCGATCGTTGTCAATCCCTATCTCCAAGTCACATGAATTAAACTTCAACATCACATAATGCATACATTCTTGGTTCTTGTTTACCAGTACTCTTTGTATGATTCTAGTGGAACCTCACTCACGAATACAAATTCTTTTTGTCAGTCACAATGAATTGTGATTAATCCAAGCCTACTTGGATGAATTTCCAACCCTTGTTGACACATTTCAAGTCTTCATGTTCTTTTTTTTTTTTCAGTCAGTACCATTTGAATACAGCCCTTGTATCAAAGTAACAAGCCTGCTTTAATTTGGCATGGTAACACTTTAAAGACCATTAACAAACTGAGGAAAGAATCACTTAAATGAATGTGAGATAGAACTACTAATCTATTCATATGATTTTTTGTGATCAGTTAAAAGAGCAAATAATTGAAAAACAAACATACCCTGCCAGATCATGAGAGAGACTTACAATACACATTTATGTCAGCGGTTCTGATCTTACATTTTTTTTTTTTTTTTTTTTTTTTTTATACAGAGGGAGACAAACTGAAGAAAACTCCATACCAGATTTATACACACTGAACATGCATGCTGTATTGCAAACCAAATGTACAAGTACATTAACCCTAAAAAGACTGGGCTATTTTGGTAGCTCGAAAGACTGGGGGGGGGGGGGGGCCTAAAGGGCCCCCCCTTAAGATCTCAGCCGTGGATTGCGCGATCGCCACGGAAATTTGCACAATGGTAGTGTGCGATGTAATCTACAAGATCGTATATTTAAATTTTCCAAAATAGTCTTCTTTTATTTTATTTTGATTAATTATGCTAATTTATGCGAGAAATCAGACTCTTTGATCTAAATCAGTAAATAAAGCTCCAGAAGTGCTCATTTTTGGTCTAATTATTCTTTGTGGCATTCTTCGCAGATGTACTTGAAAAAAAATTCAGTATCAAAATTAATTTCTTATTTATTTTATTGTTTTATGAATTTCTTATGTATTTCCTTGTTTTTTCGACCTTTTGTTTTTGCTCTTTTTTTAAACAAAATTTGTGGCAGACACTTTTAGAAGCATAATACTACTAAAACTAATTAATTTTAGCCATTGAGAGTAAAAATAAGCATATTTATATGAACCATGTGAAAAAACTCAATTTGCATTGACTTTGTACACAAAATCACATTTTTGAGCCATTTTCGGTCTCACGTGCATGTACAAAAAGTTATGTAACTTCAGAACCGTACCCCCGGGCGCCACAAATTTGGCGTCAAAATGTGCGGGAAACTCGAAAGAAAAAAGTCATAGAGCATCGCGGAGAGAGCATTGCGTGTTGCAGAGTAATCGCGCAAAATGTCGAAGGGGGCCTTTTAGGCCCCCCCCCCCCCCTCGGTCTTTTTAGGGTTAAGTGTCAATGAAAAGTGGCTAGTGTTATGCGGTTATGCCTGTGAAGAGCAATATCAAGACAGACAACAGGGAGACCATAGAATCATTTATTATTTACACCCGCATGTACACCGTAAGTGATATGGTGCTGTGCTTGCTGTGATTGAAGGACCTCGTATAAGATTAAAGATAAAGAACTTATGAGGGTATACAGCTGTATACGTAATTCTTGTTTGCAGGTTTTGTGACTGTCTCAGCTATGTGTGAGATACACCATGTGGTGTTTAGTTACCCAATCACATGATATGATTTTTTTTTTCTTAATGTCATGCCTCTGCAATCAAGGGGATAGGACACCACTGACTTTAGATCTGAGATAGGCCTATTATAGTGACAAATTAAAGTTCAGTCAGCCATGTGGTAGGAACATTGCACACTAATGGATTTGAAGGGAAAGGAGTGGTTCATTGCCACTTGGTCTACTATCAGATGGTCTACTTCCCAGTTCGTCTAACACCACTACATTATATGGCTAAACTCACTTCGTCTACTATGAATTTCGTCTAAGGCCCATTTGGTCTACTTCTCACTTGGTCTATGACCAGTTTGGCTACTAATCATTTTGTCTAATGACCAGATGGTCTAATTGCAGTCTTGCCTCCTCAGACTTTTTTCCATTTTGTCTAATAAACTGTGGGTATTTTACAGTTAAAGACAAAGTGGGCATAGCCCATCTGGGAGTAGACCAACTGTTAATGAGGCAAAGTGGCAATTGGACTAAATGGTCATTAGACGAACTAGTTTTAGATGAAACAGGATTAGACCATGTGGGTTGAGACTAAATGGCTATTAGACAAAGGCCGAGTAGACCAAGTGATAAATCACCAAAGGAGTGGCTTAAAAAAAAAAAAAAAAAAAAAAAAAATGCGTAAGAACTGTACAGTTTCAGGTTTTTAAAACAATTTTTTTCATAGATCTTCACAAATCTAATGAAATGTGAGTAGAGTGGCTGCTTCTTTCTCCTCATTTTGCTGAATGACATCACCTACTAAAGTAATTCATTTTCTTCCGATAGATACTCTTTCCAAATACAGTTAGTACATGCATGCTGTACCAGTATTCCTTCAATAGGCCGGTTTACTAATGTATGCACAGATCTTTAATTTTGCACACGGCCGCAACCTCGGGCAAACAAAGGATGCGAGCCTGCACCGTCGGCTGCTGCAGCCGTCCCCGACACGTCCCCACATGTAGACTTACGTGTATGTTGTGTACATGTGTGCGATGCATCAACTTCGACTTTACCTCCTGGCATTTCGTGTGGCTCTAAATCAATTCCCAACCTTAGATGAGGGAAAATTCTGCTGTGATCAAACGCAATTTGGACTATAGTTTCGATTTTATTGAATTTTGGCTTCGATTTTGTCTTCAGTAGTTCTGAAAATGGGTGGAAAACACTGCTGCTACGGAACATACAACAGTATGACCGCATCACTTCAAACTTCAATGATTTTAAGCATTATGATTGATTATGAAATCTAAACTAGACAACGAATCTCTCATAATCGATATGTTTCCAAGGATTTTTTTAAAAGTTAGACTCAGACTGATTAGACTTCATGGAATAGAATGACGATTTTGACCTATTTTTCCATTAACAATAAGAGTTAGGGGGCCTAGCCCTATAAATAGACTAGATCTAGAATCTAGAGTAGATCTAGAGTAGATCTAGACGTAGACCTAAAATTAAAAACAAAAACAATGATAGACCTAACCTCCCTGACATTCGCAGTAGCCAACATTTATTTCCGCCGTTGACTTATTCATCACGACCCAGGTCTGGTACGTTGGTTTGTTGAGGTATGTCCGGTCGGCCTAACCTCACTTAGGAAAACACGAAAAGGGCTCGTGTCCGAAACCTCATTGAACTTCAGGCTTGAAACACTCCCATCCGCGAAAAGACGGTAGTCCTCAAATGACTTGTATCCCATATAGCTTTTCCAGTCATATTCAGTCCGATTGATGATCAGGTAGTTGAACACGTCAGAGTCCAAAATCTGGCATACTCTCGAAGTTGGATGTAAACCGAGCGAGCTTGTTAGGTTCGGAGAACGAGCAGCCTACCAGAGCGAGCTTCTCCTGCAGTGACCGGCCGGTGTCCGGCCGGGAGAGGTCAGGATCGATGGGCAAATCCAAATCGGCTACGGCAGTTGCACTAAATATAGTTTGATGAGTTTTTCCTTGTTGTAGCCGCTTGTGCTCACACCTATATTCCTAAAATACTCAGTTAATTCCCTAACTGTCCAATTCTTCCATGGCTTGCTCGAACTTTGGCTAGAACTTGAAGCTGACGCCATCTCAAAGCAAGATTAAATAGCAAACAAAAGTTGTCGATTATCCGCAGCGAGTAATGATCGTAGACAATACACGCGTGAATGCAAAAACAGTGTGGCGCGCGCGTCCGCGCTTATTTCGCTTGCCCGACTTAGTTACAATCACTAGGGTCGCGTGGGGTTGACGTCATTATGCATATCATTAGTAAACCGGTCTATTCTGCATGTGCTGTGAAAGTGTAGGCCTACGTGTTGTAGAAAACAAACTGTCACCAGTAATTACATTTTATGGTGTACAGAAGAGAAAACTTGTATGCATGTACCATTATTTAAAGGTCCAGTTTACCTTTGGGAGCAGTGATTTCAAAAATGTTCCAGATATCACATTTGATGCATATGTGTAGGTCTGTTGTATCATAAAACATCCTACCATATGAAATATTTGCAATAAAACCTAAAATATAAGGAGATATCAGGGTTTTTCTCAATAAACCGTAACTGTATACGGTTTAGTCTGGAAATGTTTTTATTATAACTATTGTTCACATTTTGTGTATTTAACAACACTTAACATCGATTATACGGATTCAAATTTTGACAGTGGTTGTTTTTATCCCTAACTCACATTTTAGAACTATTTTAAAGCACTAATGCTTTCATCTGCAAATGGTAAATTATGCCTTTAACACACAGACATCTTACACAAATGTATGATAACGTATCTTTAGATCTTTTTTTTTTTAAATAAAAAAACAAAAAATCCTGACATTGAGAATGTTTGCCATCTTACTTACAGTAACACAGTAAACTTCAGCAAATAAAAGTCAACTTGAGTAATAGTGTACACTGTGCTACAAAAATGTAGTCTGCATTCAAGATTTGCAAGTATTTTCTTGTACAACGTGTACATGGATATACATGTAGGTACTGCATACAATATGCAGTATTGAAAATAGCACACCCAGTATTACTACATGTCGGCTGACATTAAGAATGCCTCTACATTTGAAAGACTATTTGGCAGTTTGTCAATTTTTTCTTTGTTGGTACAGTACATATACCTCACATTGTAAATACAAACTCGTATCAGTGTCAGAAAGCAGCATGTATATGGGATAAGGAATATATTTGACTGTAAAGTATGCTAATGAAGAATGCTTTTCATACAAACACACAATGTACGCTACTCAAGGAGACAAATTCCTGCATGTCCCATCTATCGTCTATCAAGAGGATATTAAAATTCATCTGTAACTCCCCCCCCCCCTTCCGTGGTTGCCAAGTACAATCTCAATCACTCTTACATTGCTCAGACTGTAGAAATACCAATATTTACTCTGCCAGAGCCAGTGATAGGCACATTGTATGATAATGCTAAACAAATGCCATCAAAGTGTACACACTAAAGACTGCACAGAGACGTACAGTGGCTTGTACTGAATAACAATGTTGATAATGCAAATGACCTGATGTCATGACTAATTTTGTCACTCAGCAACATTTCCACATTATGCTACATAATTATGTACAAAAATGTGTATTTCTATAAATAATGCATGTGCAGTCATACTGCAACAGCACTTACAGTAACATGCATACAGTACATGTACACTAACAGTACTGTAGTACACACTGTATTTCAATATTTTGAGATTTATGGTGTTCTACAAGTCATTCTTGAGTCATTAAAAAAAAAAAAAAGAGTTTCCTAGCAATACCACCACAACTGATAAATACGACAATGTACAGCCATGTACTGTCTAAAATGTGCAGTACAAAAATGATGTCTGTGTACATGATGGTACACAGGCGCACAAAACAGTAGGCCCTATACGTCTGTAAGTGTAATGCTCAACAAATGCACTGGCGCTCCTTGTAATACTGCACACATTTCTCTGTGAGTAGGCTATGATAGTCCTTGAAATGAATTGTTCATAAACAGTGAGATTTTAAAAACTGTAAAATTATACAGACAGTGTGATACAATGTACTGGTATGTAACTTGAACAATAAGTATGAACACTGTGGCTATCTCCTTAACTCCTTAATTGCAGACTTTTGAAATAAACTGTGAAGATGAAATGCCTGCAATATCATATCCATACATGTACAATGTATAGTGTAGACCTTATGTTACATGTACAATTGTGTGTAACCAGAAGTGTCGTTATAAACTCCTTTCAAAACCTTGGTCCCGTTTCATAAAACTTGTTATCAGTAACAACGGCTACATTTCTATGACAAATTTGCTCTTGCAGCCAATCAGATGCAATGATTTTGGTAGCTTAATTATAACAGCTATCATGATTCGTAACTTGTTATTGATAACAAGTTTCATGAAATGGGGTGTGGTAGGCTTCTAGTTCTACAGTTTGTCTGGATCACTTGCATGAATTCAAATTGAAATTTGAATATATTCTGGAATATGTACTTAAATTATCAACAGCAACTGAACAAATAAAAAGGGATGGGGGGGGGGGGGGAGAACCTGCATCTTGCAGTACGAGAAGTAAATAGCACAAGCTGTACAAGTTTCAAGTCGCTGTACGAGTTTCAAGTCGCTGTTGTGACAGCACTGAACTTGAAGACTGCCATTCACACCTGTGCTGGAAAGTCACTCTGCGCCAATTAATCCCATTTAGGTGGCTGGCCCGGGCATCGAAAATAGCAGTCAATTAAGAGTCTAGCGCGGGTGGTGCAATGAAGCTGTCAGCGAGCCAAGTGATTGATATTGCATCTGCCCGCGGCGCCGGTAAGGAAAATATCACCCCCCAGTCATGTGTGTATATTGCCCAGTCAAGACTGTCCAGCAATGGATAGACAGGGTTTTAGGAAGTTGTAATATGTACAGTGTATCCCGATGTAATGTCTAGATGCACTTGTAGCCAAGGTGCGTATTATGTCGCAGCCTTTGCGGGGCAGGATCATGCAACAGATCTATCAGCATGCATGCATATTCTCAAATGGTCCTGGGTCATGTGATATGAATGAAGTCATGTCACTATAATGTTTTACCAGTCTGTTAAAATAGGCCATCATGCTTTTAGCCTGAATCACTTTTGGTTGTAGGAGGAATATAAATTCCCCAACCTTAGTGCAGACACACTTTATAGTATTACAACTTTCGATTTAAATCACAGTCAAGATAGTAGTGATGAGTCTGTGACTGCTCACATATTACAATGTAATTTGTAGATCAGGGCATGTTGGTATTGCGCCATTGTTTTGTGTCACTCTTGAAAACCCATAGTGCTGTATGCATGCCTTGTTTCTATCATACTTTGCTCCTTGAATGTGAAAGGCATAATCTATTCTGCATGTTTATGAATCATCAAGGGGGGGGGGGGGGAGGTAGGGTGGATGGTCTTGAAAAGCAGCAAGCCCTTTAAACTGAAATAGACAGCTCACATGTTGAAAACCCCTCTGTTTTTAATTTTAAAGTTCAATATCATAATTTGAAATCTATATTATCTCAGGACAACTGACAGATGCCTACAATGTACAATAAAAGCATTAAAAAGCATTAATATCAAGTGAATCTCTAGAGTCTCACCTTGATACCCGCTAATGACAAACTTTAGAAGTTTCTTATTACAATTACTAGTTAACTGGTACAAAGTGTACTACAAATTTGTACAATTGTATGGACAGATGGACTGTAAAAGCAAGATATTTTCAAGGCTTGAAATTTGTGCAAATTGGAGCTGATGGCCTGTTTTACAGCATGAAATTCTGCAAATTGCCTCTGGCATGCATACATAGTGTAGGCAAGAACTTTCGTGTGCATTGTAATTTTGCAAATCTTGGTTCTCTCGAAATTCACAAAATTGAAATGCATGTACAAACATTCATCGTTTTACGGTATTCTGTAGGGTGGCCACTGGGCGGTCCTGCTCTAGAGTAGAGGGCCACTACCACCCCTCTCGATCAAGGTGGAATGGGATTGTAGGATGTTAATTGACAAACAGCATCAGTTTCATTATGATTGGTCAGATGTTGAGAACATTGTGGGATTGTTACATTGTACGTGTTGGGATATACCGGTATTCACATTGCACATGAAACAGTGATATTGGTAGGGGTGATAAGCACATGTGAAAATATGCAGAAATGTACAATAATGTACATACAGTGTACAGTGTAGAATATTTTTATAAGTGTCCCAGATTTGGGACTTTTGCTGAATCAGATGCATACCATGTAAATTGTACAAAATGTATTGTACATTGTACAATATCCTATCATGTACACTGTACATGAAACACACACTGATGGCTCTTTGGCACCTTCCTGACTGTGATTTACATGTGAATTCAGTGGATTCTTGCCATCAACAAACTGCAGAAGTACTACACCACATTTGTACATTGTACCACCACTCCATCCGCTTTCCGAAATTGCTTGAACAACACGCACCATGGGGGATGCATGATTTAGAATTCATGAAAGGGGGAATACACAGGAACCAAATTTGTAGGCAGAACCAAAGGAACCAAATTGGCAGGTTTGATAGTGAATACCTTTGACTTGTGAAACTTTATGCAAAACAATGCAGCGGGGAGAGATCTAATTTACGGGAATGAGATTGACCCATAGGGGGGCCTCCTTGCCCTTTCATTACATCAGACATGAGCCTTTGGCTGTGTTAACAGTACTCAAGAATGCGACCAGTTGGGGGGGGGGGGGGAGGTGGTCGCGCATATCTACAACATGTCTGCTACATGTATCTCTGCGACTAGCACAGAGCTCATGAGAAAGGTCTCGTACACATGACGGTCTCTGTGTCTGTGATGCCTCACTGGGATCGGCGGCTTGGCAGCCTGAACTTCAAAGCATTCCTTTCTTGTCAACTCATTCATCGTGGTAATAGGGATTTGAAGTTTGATTTGTCTCGTCAGTTATTAACTTGGCGAATGAAAATATGTATGATAATACCATGTAGCATCATTTCTTTAGTTTTCAGACAAATATGTGTACAATGTACATATTAATGCATAAAATTTGATTTAAAAAAAAATAGAAATGATAAGATACATGGACACTACAGTGTATATCTGTCATGCTGGACAAGTACATGTACCTCTAAAAAAAATAATTATATTGATTATTCCTTGTGCTATGTACTGGTTTTACACGTAAGTAGTATCATGTCCGTGCACTCGGTTGAAACATGGCATGACAGTCTGCACAAAAAGAGTATTTTTCTGTAATCAGATATTTTGTTGTTATCATTATACCATAAGAAAGTTATTTGGATTTATAATGTTACAGTTTAGTTGTACAATGTACATTGCACAACATGCAGATCCATGTGTTTCAGTGTTACAATGTTTTTCTTTAACACTAGGAATAATGTTGCTGTAAAGTGGTATTTCGTAACCCAGTAACCCAGATGATGACTGCTACATTTTTACCAGTTTAGAGAAAATAGAAAGAAGAAGTAATTTTGAAATTGCTTGTATATACTGTAGTTATAATGCTTGTCTTGTCTTTTGATTGGATTATCCCTGTACGAGTTGTAGAGTCATTACAAGGTCTTACATATTACACAGTTCTCCTACCGGTAGTTTACCAATAAAATGTGCTTCTCTCTTTCATTGGGGGATAGGATACTTACATTGTACAAGTATAGAGACGAGTGATTGATTGTAGCAGATCGGTTTTGCCTAAACAGACTTGTCATTTCTTGTTGAGCGGGGTGCATATGGCTGGCTTGGAGAGGTGACAGGAAAATAAGCAAACCTGTCTTCAGAGCTATTACGGTGCGATCGATAAGACCCTTATCCCCGGCCGATATTTACACTGCCTCCTGGCACTCAAAATGTACTAGAAGGATCTGCTCCTTTGCTATTCTCCATGCGCAGCACTCAAACACAGCATCCTGCCTCGGGTTGGAGGCGTAGTATACAGTACATCAGTGCAGAGCTGCATGCAGCCATGTCTTCAATGTACAGTCTCTTAATGGCTTGTCTGCAGAGATTAAAAAAACTGTTACTACACACACACATCATGCTCACTGAAGAATGTTGTCACAGAGCACCTCTGTGAGATAACATATTAAATGCACATACATGTAAATGACATACAGTACTGTATACAATACAAAAATGTGCACCATTGTGCATATATGTCCAACTTATTACTTTTGATGACTATCAAATAGTGTTTGCATGTTTGTAATGGAGATAACATGATGACTTGGTAAGAAATGACCAAATACATTTATCATCAGCTGCAAGTATAAAAGAGTAATTTACCAAAAAAAAAAAAAGGCCTATACTTACTACTGAATAGTAAAAATAATTGAGCTACTGGTACTACTGTATGCGTTAAAAAACTAAATAAACGTATCTGTGCTACAGAACTTTGGATCATTTAAAATGTCATCTACTGTAGGCTTGGCAGCGAAATGTAAATGTGCCGAAACCGAATCATTTCGTACTGCAGCTTGGCTGATGTACAATGTAAAGTCGTGGCATGGTCCTCTTGAATCGTAACACATCTCCATTTGAGTCTAGTGCATGTGACCTCATGCAGGCAGCAGGCAGGCAAACATGCATAATGCAAGGCAGATTCAAGTCAAGAGCTGGTGTGAAAAGTTCAGAATAGGTGGACCCGAACCTGCAGTAGTATGCGTATTGCATTGGAGTAAACCTACGCCTTCTTTTTTTCCTCCCCTCTCACTCAGAAACGTTGTGGGGGCCAGTGATTTGGTAACTTGATGCCCTCCGTTCAGACCTCCGCATCTTGATGGTGCGGTGAAACAAAGGGGACGATGAGAAATCTTACAGGGTGGAAGAGGCCATCATCCTAAATACCAACTTGGGTTGCCTGAGCAATTGAGACAATTCGGAATTGAGTCTGTGCAGCAGGCTATTTGCCGTACACATGCCTGGGAGAGGCAAGAGATTACATACATAAACAGACCCTCTTTCTTGCGTATCATGCTTGAAAGACGTGAAATCATGGACATTGTGACAGCGTTTTATCGCGCAAACTTATACATGTACAATGTGTACAGGGCATGGGCTACAGGTGAACACTGTATACAATCTTCCATTATTGCATTCTGACTTTGAGTTTGACGTCAACTTCTACTACATACAGTAGTACAAAGATATAGGTCTACATCAAATTTACATAAATAAATTTGTACAATGTATGTTCCCTTTCCTTTCTAAAGTACCAATGGTATACCAGTACTGTATGCTTTGGGCCGGGGGGGGGGGGGGGGGGGGGGGGGGAAGGGAAATACCCGGTTGGTGATAAAGTGAGCATTCCGGCCTTATAAATCTTCAGTCATGTTTGCATGTTCTGTATTTTTAATCGTCTTATGGTCTGCAGTAGCTTTGAACAGTTTTGCTGTTTAATTTGTTGTTCGTGACAGTCAAGGGTACTACATGTACATGGACCTTTATGCAACTTTTTGGACATGTGGCAGCTACAGTACATGTCTCTGTGTTGCAGAGTTTGAATTGTCACACACAGAGTGTATATTACAGTACATTCATTATTGCGACAGTTACACCAACTGTATATCCATGGATGTTATTATAATGGTATACAACACTCATTTACATCGGCAACCAGTCATTTGCATTGTGGGCAGTGTGTATGAGCCTTGCGGTTTGTCAATAAAATCAATTGCTGTGACCCATGAAATCAATGGAGTGCTCAGCAGGACCCCACCATACCGAGCTTACTTTGCATGGCTATGATTTGATCCTGCTTTGGACGTATGCATGTACTATGCAGTAATCATGCGTACACATCCATTCCGGAAATGACCTGTCGGTGCCAATTGTAGGCAGATCCCATCAAATGTTTTCAAATGAAACCTTCATTAGTGTGTGAAGGCCTTCATGCAGAGAACACATATCGTACACATTTACATGCAGTTTCACACGATCGTCTCACTGAATACCAACAATTTTGTCAAAATCAAATCTATGTTTATCATGGTTATTTTAGCTCACCTGAGCCAAAGGCTCAAGTGAGCTATTGCGATTGCCCTTCGTCCGTCGTCCGTCGTCCGTCGTGCGTAAACTTTTTACATTTTCATCTTCTTCTTGAAAACCCCAAGACCGATTTTCATCAAACTTGGCAGGTAGCATCCCTAGGGGGTTAGGAACTCAATTTCGTAAAATGGGCACCATGCCCCACCCAGGGGGCCCCCAGGGGGCCCAAACCCCCAAAATTAAGGAATCTGTAAAAATCTTCTTCTCTAGAACCAGAAGTGATAGAGCTAAGTTAATACTATGAGTTAGTACATTGATGACTGTAGTTTCAAGTTTGTTCATAGCAAATCCAGGGGTGCCCCTCTTGGGGGCGGGGGGGGGGGGGGGGGGGGTTGGGAAGGTCCAAATGGGGGCCTGAATTGTACATTTTCAGCTTCTTCCTGAAAACCTCATGATGGATTTTCGTCAAATAATTTAGATTAGTGACTGCGTGAAAGGTGAACTTGCGATACTCAGGTGAGCGCTAGACCCGCGGGTCTCTTGTTTTTTCATTACAACAAAAAGGGCATGCAAATGTTTATTTCTATTATTACTGCATATTGTTTTTTACAGTTTTCTAAGCCAGAAATGCAGAAAATACAGTTCTGTGACATTTGCTCCTGCGACAGTTGCGCCCATGATATATCTTCACACTGAGCAAATTTAACAACAGATGAAAATATTGCAAACGGGAAGGTATTAGGGCGCTTACATTAGCCTCTGTGTCAAAACAGCGAAAACAACATCTCACAAAAATGTCTGTGACCTCCTCACTGGTGAAAATAGAGTATCTGTACCCGAAATAACAGCCTTTGCAGTAACAAAAAAGTAAGAATTAGGTGATCCGAGTATCCTCTCAGATCACCTTCTGTATCTGTACGGATTCTTTGTTCTTCTTCTTCTTCTTTCTTTATTTCTGGACAAAAGTTGTGTATCTACGTACTCAGAAAGTACTCAGAGTATCAACTTCAAACTCATACCATTAATATGTATCATGTCCCAAAGACGACAAATGTAATGTATCAATGTGATCAGTCGACCGTGACGTCACTATGACATCATTATATGAAAACACATTTTCATTCATATCTCATTAATGGAATGGAATTTTTCAATGAAATTTACGTCACATACATTTCAAGTTATGGGCATTTTAGTCATATTCTCAAAATTCATATTTTCTCTGAAAACGTGCGCGTATGCGCGCGTTGAAATATTTGTATGCTCAAATCGAGCTCAAATTTTTTTGCACACAATCACGACACAATCTTGGATATGTAAATTAGGGTCAAAGGTCATAAATGTTTCATCCTGTATCTTGGTAAATACATGTCCTATCTTTCCCATATTTTGCACACGTAAAGACCATGTTACAAGAATCATTTCATGAAATAACCATTTTTGGCTCAGAGGCCATCTTGTCTGTGCAAAGTGGGGTCAAAGGTCATATGTACTTCTTCCTGTAAAGAACAGCCCCTATCATCCCCATATTTTGCACATGTTTAGTTCATGTCACGTACATGTACATTATTTCATACAATAACAACTACAGTATTCATCGCATAATCGGGACAGGTTGGGAGTAGCAAACACAGCCCCTTTAAGCGGGGTGCCCGATTTCGCGATGAGCACTCACCATACACTAACGGCATACGACATGTACATTATGTAGTGCACACACACACATGCATACTGACGTACTGTACATGTACGTGATATATATGAATACACAACCACGCTACCCCTCGGTGCGACCCTCTAGCTGTCCCTGCATTCTCGCAATGATGTAGAGTAATCGCAACCGGGTTCTTCTTCTGTCACCTCTCTTCAAACACAAAATATGTGGATTAAAAGCTAGCACTTTCTTAAACATTCGTAGAATTCTTGGACACGTAGGGCGTTCGGTATCCACATATCCACAACCATGGGAAATGATTACCCAGAACTGATGTGGGAACGTCAATGAAAAGTCCTTCAATCATTCAATCATCACGGCTTGATTGTTTACTTGCTGCGATCAGTGCACTGTACATGTGTTGTAGCGATCTAGCTCGCCATATATACACATGTACAGAAAAGCGAAGGCGGGCAGCGAGCTGAAATGTACGTGTACTGGATGGACGGAGGTCAAAACACACCAGTCCGAAGCTTGCTTTGTAAGTTTGATGTAAACGACAACTGATAGGGAATCTTTGAAATATTGTTGTGGTATTTTGGTAGATTTTTTGTGTAAAATTTCAACAAAATCAAAGATCGCTTGAAGAAAAATTGTCCCGTTTATCAGAGGTCCCCGCCCGATTATCCAGTGAAAATAACGTGCATTGGAAATGTTTCTGGGAAGCGTATGTCATTTAAGCGAGGTTCCCGATTATCAGATGCCCGATTATGCGATGAATACTGTACTTGATCAGACACCATCTTGGGTATCTAAATTAAGGTCAAAGGTCATAAATGTTTCAACCTGTATCTTGGTGAGTACATGTCCTATCTTTCCCATATTTTGCACAAGCAAAGACCATGTTACAAGAATCATTTCGCAAAATAACCACTTTTTGCTCAGATGCCATCTTGGCTGTGCAAAGTTGGGTCAATGGTCAAATATACTTCATTCTGTATCTTCGTTATAGCGTATACCGAATTTGGTACCAAAGATGGCAGACCTGACTCTCTTTTCTAAATGAGAATCCAAATATCACACGGCCAATGTCTCTAAACACAGATGAAACCTATATGGTCATGCCTATTGCGATCAGGACTCGAATCATTGATTATAAAAAATTCGGATCACCTAATTTGTCAGTCTTGACAAATTCCGAGTCTAGTTTTCATTGTGTGTGTGTGTGTGTGTGTGTGTGTGTGGAAGAGGTAAGTACCTGCAGTCCCGTGTGTTAATTCATTACTTCCTGAATGAGGAAGTTGTTGAACCACAACCTGTAATTCTCTTGTCATCAGTAAATCATGAGGAGATATTAGAGTGTAGGCTTGCTGAGAGGGGCATACTCCCGCTAAACCATGAAGCTAGTAGCTTCATGCTCTAACTATTCCCGCAATATGGCATGTTTGCAGGAAACTTTTTTTCCAAATAGTACATAATCATAGGCAGCTGTCGTTTGGATAAATTGCATCATATATCATGACATTGTATACAACCATGTAACTCAGGAGTGGACAACTCAACATCTCAGTAACTACCACAGATGATAATGCACTACATGAGGTTACTATTAACACTCACTATAATTTGAATCTAGTTATTGCACGGTGAATATTTTTGCTCATCACATTTCATATAATCAGTTAACATACTATTGTACTTTGTACTTGACGTAAAAAATTAGTCTTTCTGAGCTGGAGGAAGTAAATTAGCTCGGTCTTGGCATGGAGCTATAGTGAGTATCTTACATGTAGAATCATTATTTGTAGCTCATGTAGCCCGTCTTGTGTCTTTTTCTCTTCCCATACTTACAGTGTATAGGTCTTAATTTTATAGTGATATTGGAAGTGCATTCTATTTTGTAGGTCCTCTGGGTTTTCACGTGTACAATTGTATACAGATCTGTACGTGTACAATTGTATACAGATCTGTACGTGTACAATGTAAGTTGCTGTGGTATATTCCATACCTTACAATGTACTTACATGTACATGTACACTGTAATTACCTTGAATACATTAAATTTGCTAGTGGAATAAACTATCAAACTTCCTAATTTATCACACTACATATCATTCCAGTGGAGTTGTCTTTCCTCTTCAGTTCTTAGTAAAAAATTATAATATTTTTCTAAATTTGTAGTACTGTACCACTGCATGTTTGATACCTATTTCACTGTGTCTTTTGGTGTCTTCAATACACTCCATGAATATTTCATTTGCTGCCTTCTTGATGTATGATAAAGAAAGAAAGAATCACCCACTACTTTTCTGAGTGATTTTCCTCAAATTACACATACACCTCAGCTGCAGCAAGTCTTTGTGCAATCAATGCAGTTGTGAATGAATGCACTTAGTATAATTTGAAATGGTCCCCCCTCCCCCCCCCCCCCCCCCACACACACCACAACATTCCAACTGACTTACACATGGCCTTGTTTTTCATGAAGGAGTCATTTGTATGACCTCTTGGCGAAGTTGTGGTTTTAGCCACACACTGACACCACCAGTCTGAGAAGTGGTATTTTTGGAGTCATGTTGGGGAAAAACTATCGTACATTGTATCAGGTGGTGTGTGTGTGTGTGTGTGTTATGTGTGTGTGCAGGTCACAGTCCATTCACTGCACTCTTGTTTTCACATATACTGGTAATCGAAAATACAACAGTGTGTTATAAAATTCCGTTTATGAATTATATGAAATATTTTTTGTACAAGTTACTTTTTTTTTTTGCAGACATTTGATACAGTTCAGTACATGTATAGTGTAATGTGACTTTGCAGTTTCAGCAGGAACTTAAATAGCGAAACTTACGATTGTGTGTACCATTTTTCAAGGGTGTAATGTCAGCTCATGATTACTGGGTACCATGAACTTTATTTTTATTTTAAGTTCTTCAACTTCAGTGAAGTCAGAATGGTGTTTGTTTTGTTCTGTTTTTGTTTTTTTGGCTGTGTCATATTAAAGTCAAAGTAGAGACAAAGTAGAAATGAAAAATGTGACAATAGCATTACAGGGATGGTACAATTTCAGTTGAGATGGGGCTTCAGGTTCCCAACATGTTTGAGGATGATTTTTGGAGATAATGAGAAACTCCTTATGAAATATGAAAAAGCATAAAATTCTAAGAGGAAGTCAAAGTTTATTTGGGTCAAAATTGGTCTTGAAATGGCTGAGATATCGAAAACAAAGGCGATCTCAATAAAAGGTGGGACCCACCTTTAATACTTACTGTAGGATGGCTTTGTGTTACTTTGTTTTTGGATATATCTCAGGTCTTTTCAAAACTGATTTTCATCAATAAACTGTGAATTCCACTTAGAATTGTATACTCTTTAACATTTCATAAGATGTAGTATCTCAGAAAAGAAAAAAGAAGTTAAAAGCTGAATCCTTACCTCAACCAATACTATACAATCCTTTTAATTCTTTCATACAACCTTTTGTAAGAAAAGTTTCTTTCCCAGATGATGTAGGAATGAGATTTACAGCACTGTGATCTCAATTTTGTGTGATCACACCTTTACAGCTTCAGGCTTCTATCTTCCAAGTTAGTTCAATTACATTTCCCTATTCCATAGTTTGTAATGCCTTTAAAGTTATCGTATAGTTTTGGTCGAGACCTAATTTCAGGTTTCTAACACTTTTTGGTAAGATAATGAGAAACCTCTTATGAAATATGAAAGAGCAGGCAATTTTATGAGGAATTCAACGTTTATTTGATGAAAATTGGTTTGTTGTTTTTGGATGTTTCAGTCATTCCAAACCTGATTTCATTGAATAAACTCTGAATTCCTCTTAATATGGTATGCTCTGTACTATACCAGTTAATCATCAGTGTTTTCTTGATATCTTGTAAAAAGTTAAAAGCCCAATTCTCATCTCCACATATACTGTACCATTCTTTAAGCAGTGTTCTTGAAGAAGAGAATTTCATTTTCAAAGGTGTAAAAATACTGTACATTTCATCTTTAGTGTAGACCTACTATGTTTGCATGCACATTGCTAAGCCTCTTGTTTTCACTTTTAGAAAGAGTTCGGAAAATGTGAACTTTTGAAATATCTTCTTTTTTTTTTTTTGTCTGCAAATATAACCTTCAGGTCCTACTTCAAATTTGGAGTGAGCAGGTTTTAAGATTCTTCTTAACTCTTTATGTGCCACGTTCGCACATCCAGCTCAGTCGACGGCGTGCCAACTTCGCATATTCTGCTCAACAAACAAAGCCGCCAAACCGATCGATAAATCGCTAATCACTACTAATCCCGCGGCACAATGAAAGTGTTTTTCGTGCTTTTGTTCCTCTCATATAGGGCTTGCATTTTATGTGCTGATTGACTATCAAGCGGTGTTCCCAACTAGATTTGCTCGTACATTCTAAGTTTATGTTACGGTTTTATGTGCAAAAGTCATGCCTTTACAGTAATGTAGCAACTGGTCATTCGAAAGAGAAATTGAAAATAGATGCGTCATACAATTTATTTCGAAACAAAGTTTGGCATTCCTCTTTAACTTTGGCCTACTATTATGCCAATCCTAACAGAAATTTCTAGAGGTTATACAAATTAGAAAAACAGAATTCTTCCTCAAAGCATGACTACCTTCGAGTCTCGGAATAACGTGGCACACAGGGGGTTTCCACGATGGCACATAAAGAGTTATTCTTGAGTAAAATACACACATGCACCGAAGTGAATTTAAACAGCCTGCTTTATTGCGACCATGCCTGCAGTGACTTATAATGGCATCACTTATGTTTCTGTAGATCAGGATCAATTTTGCTCCAAATGCTAAACGAAAAATGTCACTTAACTGAGCAAAGTACAAATACAAAGTACTTATGTACATGTACACAACCTTGTATATCTCTAGGTAGTGACGCATCTGATTTGTGTTTAGTGGAATGAACCTAGACATTATTCTTTTAAGAGTGTATTTATGAATTCTATCTTTTATTGCGGTACCATATACCTAAAGGCTAATTCTATAAACATGCAATATAAGTAATATAGGAGTAATAAGATTTTACATACAACCTAGGTCCATTCACATCCATCTTTGAAAGTAAAAGCTGTTCTCTCTGTAGTTACCTGTGAAATTTCGTGGTTCAGGCCATCTATACCGTACAAAAATGTCTTTTAAATACAATGTGTATATCTAAAGATATGCAATATATAGTAATATAGGAGTGATATGATTTTACATACAATGTAGGTCCATTCACATCCATCTTTGAAAGTTCTCTCTGTAGTTACCTGTGAATTTCTTGGTTCAGGCCATCTTCACCGTACAAAACTGTCTTTTGAATACAATGTGTACATATCTAAAGAAATGAAGTGTTTAAATGGCAAAACTGATATCACAATACATCCATTTTTATCAACTTGAGATGTATTTGAGATTGAACTTGCTGCAAGTGATTAAATGTATGTGATAATTTTAGTAATATCTTCAAAAAATCTCTTGACACGGTATGTCATTACTACATATTGTATGTTATGTAATCATTTAAAAGATTAGAATTTTCTCTAATTGATGATGACCTTACTTTGAAAACTTTGAAAATTTCATTTTCTGTTTTTTTTTACATTGAAACTTGTAAAATATTTGTATGTCTTCTTCCAGATGATTGCAAAGAATAGAAGGTAGAGCTTTACAATGTACAAATGTGTTCTGTGAGATCTTTCCAGCATCTCGAAGGACAAGTCCACAGTCTTATCTCATGGAACATGAAGGAATTTGGGTGTACATGTGTCTTTCTCTTTTCCCTATGGTGTCCTATCTCTTATCTATTCTTTTCTCTGATCCTGACTCCATGCTCTTTGTCTGTGCCGACAAGACAGAGTCCAAACCAACAAGCCTCAATTGTTTGTCAGACTGTTTGAATTGTTATTCCATTCGTTGATCACATAATGTGAACATTCTCTTATTGGAAGACAGAGAGAGAGAGAGAGAGAAAGAGTCCCCCCCCCCCCCCCAACAGAAAGACAAAAAGATGTGGAGGAGGAAAAGTCAACAGCATTACCAGTAGGTGGGGTTCTGTGAAAAGGCATTTCATGCACAGTGAGAAGGCCAGGATTCGGCTTGGTCTGCATTCTCTGTGTATGACTCATTGTACTCCACCGTTGCGTACATTGGCGTTGATTTACACTGTATACATGTTGTAGACTGATCGAAAAGAGGGGGGGGGGGGGGATGGTGCTGTTATTCTGCAGAGTTGTGTGTCAGTGTGTTTGTGTGTGTGTGTTCATGTATGCAAGTGTGTTCATATATGCAAGTGTAAGAGAGGGAGAGAGAGATTAAAAGAAACTTAGACAAAGCATGTCATTATGGTGGATGTGTAAGACGGGTCCTTTGCTTCTGCGGTATACCAGGTTCACTTGTACGGGTACCCTTTGTACCCCACATACAGTACATGGTATACCACACCTGGCAATTGTGTGTACAATGCTAACAGTGCATGGATGGTACAGGGTCTGACTGGTTGGGTAGATGTGCTGTTGATTTTGCAAGCACTTGATATAATGGTGGGGAATAAAAGGGGCTTGGGGAGTAGAAGCCTATCTCTTCTAAAAGATTCTACCCAAGATTGCAGCAAATATGTGATATTTTGAGGAGCAAAGAGTCCATATGATATCAATATCAAGTGGCTTCTGTGATGTAATGAGACTAAATGTAGATGCTCAGTCTCCGTAGGGTATTGCTCGGATCAAGTGGATACGTTACTGCGCTGTCTCTCTTCTGGAGCTCAGTGGGGACATTCATGCTTGAGTGATTAAGTACTGTCCCTTTAGCAGACAAGCCAACTTCTTTGTTCTATGACTAAAGAAAGGCAAAATGTACACAATGAGTTAGCGTCATCCTCTTTCAATGACACTACAGGTGTGACAAAGGAGGGGGGGGGGGTCATTGTGTATCCAATTCGCAAAGCCAGTGGAATGTGTGTGTATGGGGGGGGGGGGGTCTGCCTCTTGAATTGCTCCTGACATGCGCTATATATAGAGGGATTCTTTGGATGATTGTTGGGACAAGACAGATTGGAAAATTAACTGGGCTCCTTGTTATTCATTCATCCCTAGCCCAGGAAAGAGTGACTGGGCCCTGTCAGCATGGAGAATTTCCTCTTTGCCTTTCATGTCAGGTTAAAATGCTGAAGGAAGTCAGTGGAATGATTGATGGGACTATCATTGACTGGTTAGCCATCTTTCACTCTTTTTTTCACATCCTGCTACATGATGATCCTATCCGTTCGCAAACCAAAAGCAGGAATAGAATGCAGTAAATCTGCAAGTGACAACCCACTAAGAATTGAAAACGACAAAGAAAAGTATTTTTCGTTTGGTTTCATACTTGTAATTTTCATGACTATTACCTGTATTGTGTAGGCCTAATTCATATCAAAGAAAATGAAACAAGTAACAATCATGACATCTACATTGTACATGCTGCACTGCAGTTATAAAAAATACCAGTGGTAGTAGTCCACAATGTTGTGTTTGTTTGTGTGTGTGTACTTACATAAGCACAACAAGTAGAAATTGAAAAATAAACAAAATGTATAAAATAAAATAATTGACTGCCTATCATGCTGGTGTCTTTAAAAGTTTGAAGGAAAATAATAGCTGTGTAGGACATAACCAGGGGGAACAATTTGGGTTGAAATAGTTGTTTTATGCACATGCCTTATAAACATCTGTTGCAATGGAAGTTAAAGAACCATACCATCTGAAAAATTATGTCAAGGAAAGTATTGTACAGCTGTCACGTTGGCAGCAATGTTCAATACTTTCATCCAAATGAAATCTCAGGAAGATATCCATTCACCTTCCACTTACCAGTAGGACACCTGTTTAACCTTGCATTTTTTACCCCTTATACTCTGGCTACATCTAAGCCAGTAATCTCTGCTGTCAGTAGCTCCTTGCTTCTATCCAGCAACAAACAACTTGCTATTCATTTATTTGTGCATCGCATTATACATGACAGCCAATGGATGGACTTCAGTGTGGCACACAGCAAGTTCAAAGGGGAATATGAGGTCAGCACTGAATAGTTTCAATGCAGACTCCACACCCACTTTACAGACTCTCTACTTTTGTACATGTGTACACACGCTCATGTAGACAAACACACACACACACACACACACACACACAATTTTCCACAGTTGAGTAACTGGAACAAAAAAAAAAAGAAGAAGAAGTAAAATGTGTTTTTCAAGTTGATAAACAAAGCAGTGAAAAATACGTAAAATGTGAGAAGAGGGTTATATTGTGTGTATTGTGCTATTCCTATGTATGCGAACTCTTAATGACCCAAGATTGAGAAATTGAGAGAACAAAAACACTCGGTTAAAGGCATAATTTACCATTTGCAGATGAAAGCATTAGTGCTTTAAAATAGTTCTAAAATGTGAGTTAGGGATAGAAACAACCACTGTCAAAATTTGAATCCGTATAATCGATGTTAAGTGTTGTTAAATACACAAAATGTGAACAATAGTTATAATAAAAATGTTTCCAGACTAAACCGTATACAGTTACGGTTTACTGAGAAAAACCCTGATATCTCCTTATATTTTAGGTTTTATTGCAAATATTTAATATGGTAGGATGTTTTATGATATAACAGACCTACACATATGCATCAAATGTGATATCTTGAACATTTTTGAAATCACTGCTCCCAAAGGTAAACTGGACCTTTAAACTAAAAATCCTTTGTGACAAATATTTTTCAATGTCTTTTAAGAATTTCACTCATAGTTTATGTGTGTTTTGTCTTGTGGAGCCATAAGTGTGTATGAATAAAATTTTGATATCAATTTCTGTTTCTAATCATCACAAGCCATAATAAGCATAAGGTGTATGTAACCAGCAATTCAGATAAAGAAGTTACAGTGATGTCTCTCACAGTATTCATTAAACGCAAATTTGGATTTTGCCCGAGAAGTATCAACACTGTATATCCCATTATAGAGAGAAATTTGGGAAGAGTCATTAAGTTCATGCAGTCAGAAAACATCTTATTACATGATGTACATTAAATAACTAGTCATATTTACTGTTTTCATGTGTTTTCTCCCCCCCCCCCCTTCCTCTCCCTTGCTTTTCTGATCTGCAGATATGCTTGACACTCTGCGAGTGGTCTTCAGTATCCAAGATGCCGATGAGCCCCCTTACTGGACCATGGAAGTGTCCCCCTACATCGCCGTCGTACCCCTTGATGCCCCCAACCAGGCCTGTATCTACACCCTCACTGCTGCGGACATCGACGCGGGGACCGAGATCACATACTTTCTGCGTGCAGGTGAGTGTCCGGCCTATCTGATCGTCAAGCCCCAAAGCACATGAGCATATTTGGCTTGAGCCATGTCCTCAAGACATATGTCAGGGCTCCACACTAACTTTTATTTTTCGTGGCCCAAAGGCAAACATTCAACCTTTTTTGGTGGCCCGATCAGGCCGCCAAATTCTTCATTTCTGAAATTTCGGTGGCCCGACGTGCATTTTTGGTGGCCCTGGGCCACCGGGCCACTGTTAGTGTCGAGCCCTGCATATGTACTTGTATTCACATCAAAACAGAATAATTTGGGGACTGTTCTGCACGTGAAGATTTAATGTAGCCGATATAGATAAAGTAGACTCCATTATTAATGGTTTTTAGAGATTTTGCTGGTGTCATATTTAGTGATGACATTTGTGACTTCTTTGGCAATGTCTTTATGTGTTATGCATATCAAGTATGTGCTTTGTATAAGTACCATTAAAATTGTGGGACAAGCATTGGGCATCATTGTATTGGGAAATCATTGTATTGGGCATCATTGTCTTTGGAGCAAGAATGTACAATATACAGAGTAAGTATCTGGGAGCCATGTGAGATATCTCACTAATGTCAATTTCAGTTGGAGGAGGGAGATACAATATATCTGAGGAAATTTAAATATATTGTAAGAGTCATTGTAGTACAATTGTACATTTTGGTAGGCACCACGTCATACAGCAAGTGTTCAAGTAGTGTTAGTTCAGCAATATATTCTTTGTCATTGGTTATCACTGTTTAGTTTCCCGTGCACTGATAACTATGCCATGATTTTTCTACAGTACACGCTGTGATAGAAGTTTTTGCAAAGTTTGAATTTACTTGAGTGCATGATCAAGATGATAGTAACATATCAATGATAGTAACATAAACCATCTAGAACAAATTTCAGCTCCATTCTCTCTGCATGATGTTCCATAGGAACTTCATGTTGATACTTAGGAAGATATTTTGACACCATTGCATAGAGCAACAGCAAATCTGAACAAGACAAAGGAATAAGTCGATGACGACAATATTTTCTACCTCAATTTCAGGTGGAAATGGCTGGTTTTCTGTTGATGAAACTAGTGGATGCATCAACACCGAAGTGACGGCGGACACCAATTACGTGGCGAATGAGGAGTACATCCTCAGCGTGTATGCCAGGGGCACGAGGGCAGATGTATTCTCCGATGTCACGGCCTCCGTCTCTGTGTATGGTGGCTCATACCCGCCGCAATTTCGCGAGGATCCTTACGAAGCCTCCGTCAACGAGGCACAGGCCAATCAAGTGTGAGTTTAGCCCTGAGATATTCCCCTCTCCTGTGAGCAGACAAATGAATGAATCCAGACAAAGGAAATACTGGAAGTCAACCCAACCCCCCCCAAAAAAAAAAAAGAAGAAAAAACAAGAAAAAAGAAAGAAACAGCCTTGATTAGTTATCTTCCCACAGAAGTGTGGTTTACTATGCATTACATGAGCAGAGAATCAAATGTGCCTTAAATATATAAATGTAGTCAAATTGAAAAAAAAAAAAACTCTTTTGTACATCATGCCATATTCTCTGATGTACTAAACCCACAATTCACACACAGAGACACTGGTCAGCTCCAATAGAAGCTAGTGCAGCTCAGTAGATAAGACCATGGATTATCAAAGATTTATAAAGCTGTAGTTGTGGCCCTGTAGTAGGCATGTCATATCATCCTCACTATCCAATCCTTCAGGGGGACCTAACGCTGATGGTCCTGTGGCTGCTTGCTTGCAAGCATCCATTGCATCCTTACCATCCATGTCAAAGAAAAAAAAAGAAAATGCATTTGGATTATCAGACTCTCCTTCCAATAAGCCAGTTCGGAGACAGCTCATGGGTACAAATGACCTTTCGTTTTTCTCAGTTAGTTAGGCACTTCACTCAATTCAAAGCGACATAATGCTTCAGCTTGCCCAACATAGCAATTTATGGAGCTCGTATTCAAACAAAGAATGAACCTGATGTGAAGTCAAGTGAGCAGAATAGTTCGTCAATCAACACTTCGGGAAGCATCCATATCATTGTGCTGTATTGAATACATTAACAAACTTTTTCTGTTAACATTGCCAAATACCAGGCTTGCTGTCAGGTGGATGTACTGGCAGGCATCATTAATAAGGATTGCATGAATAATCATTGCATCACAGATACTTATCTGAGTGAATTTAAAAACCAACCTGTCTCTCAATACAAATGACCTCTTTCTGCTCATGCACAAACTGGATTTCCGAATTGGCTTATCTTGCCACATTTTCAGCCGAGTTTACTTGGTTTACTATACTCTCTTCCATACTCCTTACCCCCCCCCCCCACCCACCCAATCGCAGAGTCACTCAAATAACTGCAGAGTCGTTCAAGCGGAATGTGGCGGTGACGTATTTGATCATCGGGCCCGCGAATCGCCCCACGCACACCATCAACGCTCAAGACGGCACCATCACCCTGACAGAGCAGGTTTTGTATGAAGAGCTACCTACCTACTTCCTCACTGTTCAGGCTGTAGAAGACACAGCAGATGACCCTTTGACCTCTGAAGTCAGGGTAAGTCATCCGTAACCCATTAGTAACTGAACCGCTCAAAACTGCCCGTCTTATTACTTGGGAAAACGCCCGAAACTGCCCTTCTGTTTTGTTATAGCTTATGCTTTACCACTTTTTTTATTTTCATATTAACTATATAATTACATAATTTCAAAGGTCAACAAAAGTATGTTAGAATTACTTCTGTGACACACCGCTCTCTTGGAAAAGAGAATAGGCTTTCAATTAAACATAACGTATAACAAACAAAAATAAACGTGCAGTGAGCCATTTTACATAATTTAGAAAGTTGTCGAAATGAGAGTAGTATGTATTGCTGTACCTTCTGGGGAACAATAGGCCATTAAGTATGGAATCGTCAGTTGCTAAAGGGTTAGCAATGTACATAGAGTGCACTTGTGCGTACAAATAGCATTTGATTGGATATTCTGAATATTTTGTTATATGGTCAAAGACCATAATCTAGTAATTTAACCACACTTCCAGTCAAATAATTTAGGTGGCTATAAAATTTTTGAGTTTCATTTGCAATGCCAATTGTGTGAGCTGTGAATGCAAAGAGAAAGTATGCTGCCTCTAACCGGAATAATCCCACTTTAAGGTGGGTTATGACTGATTCATTACGACTACTGTGCTTTGCACTGTGCACAGCATTTACATGGGATCGGGATGTGCACTGTTAAACTCCTGCTTCCTTGTGTTTGCAGGTGAATGTTATGGTGGAGGACATCAATAACTGTGAACCAACCTTCAGTCAAGACGTCCTCAGTTTCAATGATGTCCCAGAAACCGCAGAGCCCGGAGACACCATAGCCACAGGTGAGGTCAAAGGTCATTCTTCTGTGAGATTCTCTGCCTGACAAGATTACAGTAGATGCCTTTTCATTGTGCGACGATAGCTTTAGTCTTCTGTGATCAAACAAAAAGGATGTGAAGGATAAATGGTATGATATAAGATGTTATAGGATCTGCACAAGACTGTGCTATCTTGTAGCATGGATATTTGTGGGGGATTACAATGTTGTTAACTGTTCGGCAGTTCTATGAACCACCTTGTATTCACACTGATTATCTCGCTGGATTTCTTCCCTGCTACACAGTGGTTGCCACTGACTGCGACACTGGGGTAAATGCTGAGCTCACCTACAGTATCGTGACGACTTCCACCGTCTTCTCAATCAACAGCACCAGTGGGGACATCTCCCCCACTAGTGTCCTGGACTACGAGAAGGGTCCCCGCTACTACACCTTCACGGTCAGCGCCATGGACGGCGGCAACCAGCCTTTGTCCAGCACGGCCACGGTGGTCATCTCCCTGGCCGATGCCCCGGAGGCGCCCGTCTTCAATCCGGACGACTACTTCTTCCGCATGGATGAGACGGCCAACCAAAACTACGAAGTGGGGACCGTCTATGTGAGCGATGACGATGTGGGAGATACCATCACCCTGGCCATTATTGGTGGGGATGGAACTTTTGCCATCAATCAGAATACAGGTAATGTCATGGTCGATATTACTTCCGAGAGATTTTATGTCATCTTGTATCTTTTCACGCTGATTGTAGATAGGTGGCACTTCGAAATTAAGTTCATGACTAATTTGAAGAAGAGAATATGCACACAAAAAGGGGTCACAGTTTTAAATGAGAAATGTCCTTTTTCAGCAGATTACAATGCTAAGGCAAACAGGTTTCAATTCTCTCTTTGTTTTACAGGAGAATGAAAACTAAGGGTGCGTTCGAGCGCTCTCCTAAAGCGAACTGTACCGTACTGTACCCGCGCCAGAGGAGCGCTCGAACGTTCCCAAAATGTACTGTACTGTACTGTACCGAGCCAAAAGTGGACCACTTCCCGATGGGCTCCAAAAGCGTACCAAAACGTACCCAAAGTTTGCTGTAAAGCATGCGCATATCATGTGCATACGTCACAATGCAAAAACATCATTCTCCTTGTTCGGGACACCTGTAAGTAGTTCAAGCGCTAGGTGGATGACCTTTTCTAAAAATAACTCATGAGGTACGCTTTCTCCACAGAGCGCTCGAACGCTCCAAAACTGGCACAGTTCGGTACGGTAGGCTTTGGTTCAGTTCGCTTTGGTTGGCTTTAGAGCGCTCGAACGCACCCATTAACATATGTGGTGATTGAGGAGATGCAGCAATATTAGTTGATCATGTCGGCAAAGTTGAAATTGAACAGTTCTATGAAAAGTTTTGAAGTTTTAAAATTGAACAGTTCTATGAAAAGTATTGAAGTTTTGAAATTGTGGTGCCGCTAGTGCTGGATGTGGAGACGTAACACTTCATGCATGTACAACAATATAAAGAAAATATTCAGAAAATTCAACATAATTTCTCTTTTCTAGCATAATAAAAGAGCACTTGACTTACCTCTTTCAGGAAGCAGGGGTATGGTATTACCCTTAACATTACATGTATGTCAATAGCAATTCAAAAGAATTTGTCCTTTCAACAGCAACAAATGAATTTTTTTGGAATTCTCTGATATCTGTATATCTGTCTGTGTGCATGCATGATGTCATGAAGTTTGGTAGTCTTCTCATCCAGTGATGATGGCACTAAATCTTTGAAAATTTATAGTTCAATTGAATTGTCTGTTTTGTTTGTTGTGTGTTTTTTTTTTTACTAAATTCTGGTGACATATTCTACTAATATATATATATAGATATATACTAATAATGCTGCATTCACTCAATCCACATGTATAGGTTGGTCTCATTCCCTTTTTTAAAGCTTCACCAAATGTGTGTAAACCACTGTGGGAATGGAATGAGTGATGTTAAAGTTCCATATCTTCCTTTCCGTTCAATTTTTTTTCTACTCCTTGAGTGTTTTGTTATTTGTTGTTTCAAGGAAATATAGCATGTCATCACAGACATATAATGATGATTGTTTTGTCTTTCCTTAGGTGTAATATCAACAGTGCGAACACAGCCATTCTCATATCAGTCGCTGTACCAGTTCAACATCTCCGCTACGGATTCCACTGGACTCGAATCCATGGCGATGGCAGAAATTTCAGTCACAGACTTGAACGACAACATCCCGAGTTTCCCCGATTGCGGCACCTATGCTCCAAGCATATCAGAGGATGCTAACAACGGGGATGAAGTGATTCAGGTGAGCGTGAGATTTTGTTTTGGCTTTGCCCATGCCCACATTGATCTCGTAACCCGCTCCCACCGCAATTCTCCGAGAGCCTTCAATGCCCCCAAACGAGATTCTTTTTTGCAGGTCAACAGAGAACGGATAGTTTCGTGGTCCTCTGTGTGAAAGCAGTCAAGCGGTACATGCTTTCCAAATTCCATGGTCAATTACATGTGCCATCAAACAATGCAAATTCTCCATCGGGCACGAAGTATGGAAAGATGCATTGATGGAATCACAAACCTTTTTGTTATACAAAATAAGGACATCTGAGTGGGGTCAGTGAAAGTCAAAATCTAGTAAGGCCAGCCTGGATAACTACATACTTCTTCATATGAGTTTTTGTAACAAAACAGGTTTGTTACTGCATTGGAAAAAGGTGAATTGGCAAAAATAGATGCAAACTTTGAGACAGAAACATTACAGATATTGGTAGGGTAAACTCTAATCTTTCGATCAAAGTCATTTTTCTTGGTCTCATAGTACAAATAAACATGAAATTAGATCGCGAATGCAGACACTCTTGTCTACATTTTGGGAACCTGGTATACCGGGTTCCCGTATATCAGTTGACGCCATGGGAACCTGGTATGCCAGGCTCTCGTAATTAACAGGTTAACAAAATCTTTCACCCTCTATTTACAATTGTTTGTATTCATTTGCCCTTGAAGGTGGCAATTTATTCTTTGAGGTGTCTTCAGCCATTCAGAACAATATCTACTCATTGCAACTGATTGACAAATTGCCCCACATCGACGTAAATAAGCACTGAATTGATCAGTGCTTATTAACGTCGATGTGGGGCAATTTGTCAATCAGTTGCAATGAAAACATCTCGACGGAAGAATTTCATGAATTTGAATAACAAAACAGTACCCGCTGCATGCTATAAGGATTAGAACCAACACTTGCTGTCGGGCGAAAGCTCGGTGGTCTAGTGGAGATGACGCCTGTCCGGTGATCAGGAGGTCGTAGGTTCGAATCCTGCTCGAGTATGTATGCCCATGATTTTTTATCATGGCTACTACTAAAACACTGATCAATTCAGTGCTTATTTACGTCGATGTGGGGCAATTTGTCAATCAGTTGCAATGAAAACATCTCGACGGAAGAATTTCATGAATTTGAATAACAAAACAGTACCCGCTGCATGCTATAAGGATTAGAACCAACACTTGCTGTCGGGCGAAAGCTCGGTGGTCTAGTGGAGATGACGCCTGTCCGGTGATCAGGAGGTCGTAGGTTCGAATCCTGCTCGAGTATGTACGCCCATAATTTTTTATCATGGCTACTACTAAAACACTGATCAATTCAGTGCTTATTTACGTCGATGTGGGGCAATTTGTCAATCAGTTGCAATGAAAACATCTCGACGAAAGAATTTCATGAATTTGAATATCTACTCATAACTCTAGTAGATACTTGTATCTTTTTGAATAAGATTTCATAACCTGAGCAGTACTGTAGATTGCAGGACAAAACTAAAGTAATTCAAACAGGATGCATGTTGTGAAATAGTCTGAACTTGCCAGAAATACTCTGTTAAGAAGATTAACAATGATGTTACATGTCATATCTAGATATCTTACACAGGTCACACCTCATTTCTTGCAGTAAAAAATAAGTGGCAGATGTCATGTTTCCACATATCTTTCCCCCTTCTCCCATCCCCATTTACAATGCAATGTGGGTATTCTTCTCTCTGGGCAGGTGACTGCAGTGGACGTTGACCAGGGTTCCAATGCCGAACTTAGCTATTCTATCTCTTCCAACGATAATACGAACATTGCCCTCTACTTCCGCATCAACGATGACGGCGTGATTACGACCACAGGGAACCTGAACCGCGAGGTCACCCCGATCTTCGAGGTGCTGGTGTCGGCGGAGGACGGTGGGGACCCTGCCCTGACTGGGTTCTGCACGTTCTCCATCACCCTCAACGATGTCAACGACAACCCTCCAGTCTTCTCGCAGTCCCAGTATCGCAGTAAGTGTGGGAACATGTAGCTGAGAACTAGCAACTCAAGTCTATGTTGGGAAGAATACCTATATAACTCCACTTTATGCAGACAAGATGCGTGATGTGTTCTTGAGGATGTGGTAGCGTTAGAATTCAGTGAAAAAAAAAACAAACACCTCATTATGCTAACCTTAAATTAGATTTGGTATGCTGTCTTTTTCTTCTGCTTAAGATATCATGGTTCTGTCATGCCCCTATAGAAAGTAAAATGTATCCGCTTGTACAAAACAAGGAAATAGTCATGCCTTCAGACTAAGAGTGGAGCAGTGTGTCATTTTGGTTATTCATCTGTCCATCCATTGGCCTCTCTGGCTTACGATTGATTTGATCTCTGCCCTCAGATTGTGCTACTGTATACGCCGAATATTTCACGAGGTTTTTATTTGCGCGAATTTTGCGAGTCAGGTGCTATTCGCAAAGTCAAAGACATGCAAAAATATTTACTTTGATCCCAATGTGAATGTGACGTACGTGTGTACACTTCTCCGTTCAGTACAGGACTCCCCGATCACGAATTTAACCACTTGCGAAATCGTCGGGAGTTCCCAATTCGCAAAATTTAGACTCGCGAAATATATGGCGTTTACAGTATTTGAAGACAGCCAGTACTCCCCTGACTGTCAGAGAGGCTCTCTGATTTTTATTCCCTAGTTTCTCTACACATTTTTAATCAAATGTCAGTGCCTCCCTGTGCCTCCCTATGTTGTGTATTAAGAGGGCATTGCGTATTAGGAGGGTGTTGTATGTTAGGAGGGTGTTGCGTATTAAGAGCATGTTGTGTATTGGAAGGGTGCTGCATATTAGAAGAGTGTTATGTATTATGAAGGTGTTGCATATTAGGAGGGCATTGTCCAAGGGGCCTGCAGCAATCCCTGACTCTCAAGATTTGTAAAGCAGTATGCTTCAGGTGGACTGACATGAAGGTGAAGTGGGCTGTTCAGGTGAGCACTCGACACAGATCTCTTATTCTCAATAACTCTTCAATGTTTCTTTATTTTTTTTTGTGTGTGTGTGCTTGTTGCTACAGCCTCAGTTAGATCTGATGCCGCTGTAGGTGACGTGGTCCTGACCGTGACAGCTGATGATCTGGATGAAGTGGGAACACTGATTTATGGTGTCCCGGACACCATAGACTTCGGCATCATCCCCATCACTGGGCAGATTATCGTTAGAAGAGATTTGACTACTGTTACGGTAAGCTGGTTTCCCCTCTTGTCAGTTGTTTCCCTCCCTGTTCAGGTGGTTGAGCTTTGATACTACCATCCCCTGTAAGCAGGACAGTGATGTGCTGATAGAACAGTGATTTGTAGTCCACATATTAGCTGGATGGTATTTCTGTATCCATATTCCTGTGTCCAGCAGGTTAACATGCAGATAACGTAAAGGGAAGGTGGGTGGGATGGTGTATTAGTGAGGCAAAAAATCAATCATTCAGTAAGTCCTCTGCGGGTGTAGTTGAATGACTCTGTCATTGAGTGGTTTTGTTTGTGGGAAATCAGTTACCAGACCCCAACATACCTTTCACGTTTCATTTTTAGCGTAAATCTTTTTGAACCCAAGGCCCTTCTTAGTCCCTGCGAAGATTTTTGAGGCATAGTTACATGATTGAATACATAGAATGAAAAGTGGCCCACGTGCAAGAACTTCAGCTTGAGAATCCCTGTTGTAAAGTATTCAGGTGACCAGTACCATACTGATGTGACTCAAGGAATCCCTTAGCAAAAGTGTGAATGCATCTTTGTGCATTAGTCATTGTTTGATCTGTTGCTGAGACCCACAAACCCGACTGTTTCCATATCAGGAGCCAGATTCGTTCACAGTGACCGTGACAGATGGAGAGTCCACGTCAAGCAGCAACGTTGTAATTGACGTGCGTGACCCGGCAGATACCGTCAGTCAGCCCACATTCGAGAACTTGCCCTACCAGGTGATCATCCCCGAAAACTTTGCCTTCAACGAAGACATCCTCGTGATTTCAGCCACGGATGGCGACGACCAAATCGGGTTCAACATCATCCAGGGGTTACGTCCCGAGACCAACAGCGAACTAACCTTTACCCTGGACCTTGTGCCACTGAACAACACGGCCATCCTCACGTTACAGCAGTCTCTAGATTTTGAGACTGTTTCTAGGTAGGTCGATGTCGGGCTACTCACTGGCATATTTTGCCACAGATGATTGACACAGAAGAGTCTTTCACTCACATGTATGAATATGTGTTAATGCGGAAAAGAGATGTCATACATACTGATTTGTGCATGTGATCATGAATATTTGGCTTTTCAATCTGCAACCTATCAGATATCCATGTACAACATGCTACTACCTTTGTTCTACACTTACAGGCAAGAAGTTATAGGCTAAGAAAAGTGTAATAGAATTGGTGCACTTTCTGCACATGCGTAGATATAGAGCATTGCGTTTGTGTATACTGTACGAGCTGAAATTTTCGCGGTGGTTTTATTTTCGCGAAATAATTTCGCAAATCGCCTTTGAACCACGAAAATAACAACGCGCCAATAGCGAAATTCAGTTAGCCCCGAAAAGGCGAAATTAACAACACGCGAAAATGTCCTCCAACTAGCATTCACGAAAATATCTGTACGCGAAAATTTCAGCTCGTACAGTATGTGCAGCAAAAACCCAGGTACATAGTGTATGGCTCCCAGTGTGCCTTTCTGCACATAACCCATATCACTGTTGCAAGAGAATATTACCATATGCAAGTTTTGAAATCCATTTCAAGCAACTTTTCATTGATACTCTTTTTAATCAACAGCTACAGTCTAACGATCAATGCCCAGAGCACTTCACCATACTCCACTGACACCATTGCCACAGTAACAATTGAGGATGTGAACGACGAGTTCCCTATATTCCCAGCCAGCACCTTCTATGCAAATATCTTGGAGAATCAAAATGCTGGTACACCGGTCATCAGAATACAGGCGACAGACAGAGATGCTTCGGAAGTTTTCCGTCAGGTAAAACCAAAATGGTTTTCCTTCCCCCCCCCCCCCCCCAGCAAACATATGAATATGCAAATATTGTGCTTTGTAATGTGTGACTACCGGAAAACCTGCCAAACATACAGTAGCAGCAAGAAATAATCACAAAGTGGTCCCGTAAATATTGCAGAGCATTTGGTAGGTTCATCTGAATGAAGTATCCGTTCGGGTAGGTCCTCAAAGAAGGAAAGAAAAAATATCCCCTGAAATTTTGATATATCTGTGAACCTACTGCTTTCTGCAGCAGGCTAGCTGTTACACGCTGCAGTGGGATAATGAGACTTTAATTGTTTTTGATTCATTATTCTTGACTGGGTGAGAATCAGAGGAGAAGCCTCAGCAGTGCCTTCCTTGAATTATAAAGCCAGAGAGGCAAGAAGAATGAGATGATAGGGAAGTGGGTCAGGGGTCAGGGGTCAGGGGTCATTGGACCAGGACAAATTTGCTGATGTTCACAGATTTGATGATGTTCAAACGGGAACATGTTGCAATGGAAAAGATAATGAAGAAAGTTTCAAAATTTCACTTTCGGTTTTCATTCTATGTTGTTATTGTATTGTGAGTACACCTTCCACAATGGTATACATGTGGTACTGTATACGCCAAATATTTCACGAGGTTTTTATTTTCGCGTATTTTGCGAGTCAGGTGCTATTAGCGAAATTAAAGACATGCGAAAATATTGACTCTGATCCTGATGTGAATGTGACGTAGGCATGTACACTTCTCCGTTCAGTACAGGCCTCCACAATCACGAATTTAACCACTCGCGAAATCGCCGGGAATTCCAGATTCGCGGAAATTTAGACTCGCGAAATATATGGTGTACACAGTAGTTGATGCTGATGCAATGGGGGAGCTAGTCTTGTGCACAGTGTGACTTGTCTCTCCTCCGTGTGCAGATCACGTACAGCATACTGACAGCAGACACAAGCTTTGAAATAGATCCTACAACCGGAGCGATCACTTCCACGGAAACGTTTGACCGCGAAGCCCTCGACTCGGAGACGCTCATCATCACTGTGCAGGCTTCCGATGGCTTGAATATCAGTAAGTTATAGTTGACGCCACTGTTTAGCATATGGGAGCAGTGATTCAAAAAATGTTCGAATTATCACATTTGATGCATACGAATAGTTCAGTTGTATCAAAAAACATCCTACCATATAAAAATTTGGCAATGAAGCCACAAATATGAAGAGATATCAATAATTTTTTCAATAAACCATAACTGTGGATGGGTTATTCTAGAAACGATTTTGATAAAACTATTTTTTACATTTTGTATATTGATTACACTGATGAACATTTTATGTTGGTTCTTTTTATCCCTAACTCACATTTTAGAACTATTTTGAAGAATTAAAGCTGTGTGTGTGTGTGTGTGTGTGTGTGTGTGTGTGTGTGTGTGTGTGTGTGTGTGTTTGTAATAAACACTGCACTCATTGCATTACATTATTGTGCATACATTATTGTAAATATTTCCAGAGCTGCCAAGTCTTCATAATTCTGTAGGAGGCTTTGTGAACACTTCAATATGTCTTCATGTCTGGATAAGAGAATATAAAAGTCACTATGAAGTGGAAATTATTATTTTTTTTTTTTCATATGGAGGTGCATGTCACACGCAAGCATCTCCCTGACTACTCTGTAGCATTACACAGATTTCTGATGGGGATGTGTTTACAGCCCTGACCTTTGCGATTCTGACTTCTAAGGGGAAGGGAGTTGTGGCTTCTAATCTACTGCATAAGCTGTAATTTTCGCAAGGGCTTAATTGTCTTTGTTGTTGTTCTGTTTCAACCTTTTTTTTTTTAACATTTCATACTTTGTTTGTGTGTATTTTTTTGTGTGGTTGTGTTTTTAGAAGATGATATTCTGATACTAAATGCTACCTGGATACTAAATAATTGCTGTAATAAGTGTTGCGTTGAGTATATGCCTGGATAAGTGCTACTGTGCCATCCCCTGACCCCACTGCATCTTGCTCTGTGTTGACAACAGGAACCGCTCAGGTCTTCATCGAGGTTGTCGATGAGAACGACAACGAGCCTGTCTTCACGGGAGACTTCTCCTATGAGGTTGCCGAGGACACGCCTTTTGGGTCTGTGATTGGCACCGTCACGGCAACGGATGCAGATATCTGTGAGTTCTCCCTCTTAACCCCTTCTGTTTCAGGGACTTTTGACATTGTGTACAATGCTATAGTGTTTTTTTGTGCCCATTAGCACTCAAAGAACACAGGGGGTTAAACCATTGCACACACTTTCTTTCAAAGACTTGGATGACATATTTCATGATTTCATAAATAATCAGCAACTTTCTCATTCATTCTGTAGTGCACATCAAACTGGAAGTAATCTGCCTGTGTGCTTCGGGAAATTCATCTTTTCCGTAATATGTGCCTTGAGAATTTCTTTTGGTGCTATGCTAGATATGTTGACATGAATTTACCGCCAAAGCAGTGGACAGAGGCAAGCAAGTTGAGATGATGCCGCATTCTGTTGAAGAGTTTGCATGGAAACTCCTGTGAGAAATGTGTGCGCAGGTCATGTTTTTCATCAATTCTGTAAATTATAAAGGCAATTGGCCTGCTGTCATCAATAGATTGATTCTCTATTTTATGTCTTCCCATCCAAATCATCAGGATGATTCATTTCTGGATCCATGTTGTCTGATTTGCCCGATTTTGTGTATTTATTCTTTTATTTCCTTTTTGTGCATTCAGCCCAAAACTTGGAGTATTTCATCAGCAGCGGCAACCAGGGGGGTGCTTTTGCCGTACGCATGAGCACCGGTGAGATCGTGGTGACTGGCAACCTGGACTTTGAGACGCAGACACAGTACACGTTGGGTTACAGCGTCAATGATGGCTTGAATACTGCAACCACCACTGTAGTTGTAAACATCACCAACGTGAATGACATTGCTCCGCAGTTCACCGAGAACCTGTACACAGCCACGGTTGTCGAAAACACAGACGACTTTACGAGTGTGATCGTGCAGGTATATGACTGTTTCTGCCATCTGTAAACAATCTTCCCTGCGCTTTTACTTCTGTTATTGTGTTGGTAGGAGTGGTGGGGAGGAGGAACTTTTTTATTTTAATATGATATGTGAAAAGTGCGTGATTTGAATTGAATTGAATTTGTATTGTGGGCTCATTTACATGGCTGCTAAGTAAGCAGTGAAAGCTTCCAACTCGGCAACCACAGGACCGACAGCTATAAATCTTCCCAGTAGGACTAGGCAATAAGGATAAGGTGCCTTGCCTAGCGATACAGCCACTGCAAGCCAGGGTACTCTCTGTCCAGAACTTTTTTTTAACTGCTGGATGACAACAGATCCAGTGCTTTTCATCACTACAGACTTGGGTCAATTAGTGAAGCTACATAATTCAAAAACTTTCAAATCTCTCTGAGGAATTACAGATGATTTGAATATTGTCTGCTCCATCATCCCACCCTGCTCATTTCTTGTTGTAAGCCTCGCAACCTGATTACTCTACATCTATTCCCGAAGCTCATATTCATCTTTCCATGTATGTGTGCATTAATCTTGATAATTTAATGTGAGAATTGGGAATGAAATGGCAGCAAGCAGCACCAAAACCCAAAGGTATGTTTTAATTCAATTCAATAATATATTTATTTCCGTCAAAGAAAAAAAAAAATGACTCAAAGTGGTACAAGTTGTCCATTTGACTTTCATTCATCTGGCCAGTTATGCGTGAATGATATTATAACCCCCCCCCCCCCCAAAAAAAAAAAAAAAAGAGGAAATAGTGCACATTTTGTCATGGTTTAAAAAAAAAGTTAATCATAACAATGGAAAAGAATGTTTAAATGTATTTTCTTTACTTTACATTTTGTACTTTGTAATCAATTTGTGGAAGGGAGGGGGCGAGCAGATAGAGTGGAGAATGCACTTTTGAAAGGGAAAAAGTGTGAAGATAACTTAACCTAGTGTCATACATTTTGACAGGTGCAAGCTACCGATGGGGATGCTGGGTCATCCGATGCCGACATTGTCTTCTCGCTCATTGGCACGGGAGCGGGCACAATCTTCGTCATCGACGAGCAGACGGGAGACATTCGTGTCACCCAAGAGCTGGACAGGGAGGAGGTCGCGCAGTATGACCTCGTCGCCATAGCGACCGATGAGAATGGCAACGGGCTCTCCAGCTACGTCGACGTCGTGGTAACAGTTGGGGACGTGAACGACAATGTGCCGTCCTTCCCCAACCTTGAATACGTGGGCAGCGTTGAGGAGAACAGGCCAATGGGTGAGAATCCATCCTCCAGGCTTGCTGTAACCCCTTTTTCTCTGTGATAATGCTGTCACATATTATGAGGACGTGCTCAATATGAGAATGTAATCGATGGTGTCACAAGATAATCATATGGCAATTTGTGTCAGACCTATTGTTGTCTGTAAAACTTCTCAAAGTAAAAAGATTAAAGCTTTTATGCTCTAACATTCATGTATTTGAATGTGAGCATTCTTACTTGTACTGCTCAACATAGTATATGTATATATTTATTTTATTTTATACTATATACATATACACATATACATAGAATGCAGAGCCATTGATAACCTCTGAAGAATGATATATCATGCATAGTTACAATATCTCTCTTCACTGTATCTTAAAGGTACGGAGGTGATGGTGGTTGCGGCTGTAGACCTCGACACAGATCCATTGGTATACTCCATCATTCAGGATGATGCAAATGCGTTTGCCATAGACCCTGACAGTGGGTTAGTGACGACGACGGAGGTGCTTGATCGGGAGGTCCAGAGCGAGTACGAGATTACAGTGCAAGTCTCAGACGGCAGCTCGACCGGTGAGTTATAGCCGTCGTGTGTGCTCCAACAACGTAGAGCTGATGCACTTGTACTGTATCAATATTCTAGGTGTCATGGCTAGTGTAACAGGAATAATAAATGTATCTTTGATGTGTTTTGTGTGTTGTTTCCATGACATGTTTTTTTTTTTTTTTTTTTTTTTTCAGTCTGTAAATTTAAAATGCTCAACACATAAGTTTCATTCTGTTGCTGTTCCAAATGCAGTTTTCTAATCTTTACTCTTTGTATACAAGGGGACAGTATTGACCAATGCCATTTAAAGAAAAATAGAAGAAAATTCTCGTGAGCAAGTGAAAGTGGGCCTGCTGCTTTTAATGTTGAAAGACTTTCATAACAAACCAACCAATCCCCATCAGGTGTTAATCATATTCAATCTTGCATATGAAGTGAAGGAGTAAGCATGACACCCAAATAAACTTCACAGTAGCATATTGCCTTTGGTATAAAGATTGTCTTTCAGCGTGAGAGTGCAAGGTGCATTGTAGCGTTGCTGCAGATCTGTACAGCTTGAAAATAGTTGTGCGTCAGGGGCGATATCAATCCTGAAAGATTTGAAGGGAACGCATCTTTATTTCACCCCTGACAAGTTTCTCTGGTTCTGAGTAGGTCAGGCTTCGTCCATCAGGATCTTAGTCAGGAGTGTAAAAGCTCTGAGCAAAGTTTTGCATGATGCCAAGTGACAGCTTCCTTGTTTCCCTGTTTTCTTCACAGCACAAACCACTGCCACCATCACGGTTCTCGACGTCGACGATAACAGGCCCGTATTTGTGGGTGAGCCGTATCCACCCACCACCATCTCGGAGGATGATAGTGTGGGCTCTACGGTCACCATGGTAACAGCAGCAGATGACGACGTAGACTTCCGTGAGGAGGTCACCTTTGAAATTACGTCGGGAAATATCAATGACCGTTTTGCCATCATCTCAGACCCGGCTACTCTTACTGGCGTGGTGGTAGTCAACAGTGTAAGTGCTGAGATGCTTTGTGCGGCAGAGTGTGTCTGTGCCATAATTTCTGCTAGCCCATATTGGTTTGATTTGAATAGATTTGTGCATTTTTCAAAGCAGTGCAAACATGTGCATTATTTGATGCATATGAAATTTTGAACCAAAGAAAGAAATGTGAATATTTTTTTTTTCTTTCCTATACATTAGCATGATCTTGAAAGCAGCTATTGGGAACAGAATTTGCCAGTGTTGTATCAGAGATTCAGAAAGTATAATTTTTTTGTACAAATCACCGGCAGCCTCTGGATGTGGATGATAGCAGTGAGCCCGGTCACGTCCCGGATCCCACCTCCTTCTCTTTGCAAATCACCGTGACCGACAGCGTCAATGCCGCCAACCCCGCCACAACCGACATCACCATCAACATCGTCAATGCCAACGACGAGGTGCCCGTCTTCGACCCGTCGACGTACAGCGGGCAGGTGAGCGAGGATGCACAGCCAGACGACCCCGTGATGGGCACGGGACCCAATGAGGCGCAGATCATCTTGTTGACCGCTACAGACAATGATCCTGGAACCACCCTCACGTAAGTGTTTCCACATCACATTCTGCCCAGAGCCAAAGTGTTTCTTTCAACATTGGGACACTAATAGTGTTGAGTCACAGTCAACCTCACTTAAGTCAAGTACTGTATACGCTGAATATTTTGCGAGGTTTTTATTTTTGCGAATTTGCCGAGTTGGGTGCTATTTCGCGAAATTAAAAACACGCAAAAATATTGACTCTGATCCCAATGTGGATGTGATGTACACATGTACATATGTGCAGTAAGCGCGAGTCATCAGCTCGCGTTGATTACGTCCCTGCCCTTTGTACACACCGCCCGTCGCTACTACCATGATCGCGAATTTAACCACTCACGAAATTATCGGGAATACCCGATTCGCGAAAATTTAGACTCGCGAAATATATGCATTGGCCTATACAGTATCATGGGACCAGAGAATATCATTCAACTTCTACAAATTTTGACTTGCACAGTAGAATCAATGCGTATATGTATATGCATCCGAGGTAGAATTTTTCTTTGACTTGTGCGAGGTCTACTGAAACAATTTTTCTGTGGTAGGATTGAAACATCATAAGTGTTGAAGCTGTTTTTTTTTTTTTCCATCATCATCATTTCAAACAGGAAACTCACCGGATAAGGTGGTTTTGAATAAGCAGGGGCACTGATACTTGCTGTGGGTTGTTTTTGCATGAAAAGTCTGTCTCACACAACAAACATATGTGCAATAAGATGCACCTAATGGGTGCCCCCAAATCTGCCCTTCAAGAACGTCAAAACCTCTCAATATCACATATGAAAAATCCTACATTTGTGTGTGTGTCTTTTTGCCACTCAACCAATAAAAAGAAGCAAGAGAGGCAGTGATTCAAATGTAGATGTTGGTCAAGCATTGTTTGAAAAGTTGATATGATCTTTCTTGTTTATGTAGGTTTATATGTTTTTTTTTTTTCGGTGCAGTGTCATTGATTGCAAGTTCCCTTAGACTTTTACAGCACAGTGCCTTGAGCACTCTACAGAGTGGATTTGGAGCAATACAAGTTGTTATTAGATCATATCTGACATCACTGTTATTGCCTTCTGCTTCTTTTTTTTTTTAATTACACAGGTACGTCATAGACCCCACAACTGATCCCAATGGTCAGTTCGATGTTGCAGTTGATGGCGCTTTAGTGGTGGCCAGTGCACTGGACCGAGAGACCACAGCCAGCTACGAACTCAAAGTCTGGGCAGTCGATAATGGTAAGTCAGATTTAGTGGCTGACTCAAGTTTTCTTGTCTGCATTGATGATGTGTGATATATCATGATCCGCATCATCTGTGTTCTAGTGCTCTTCCAGTCAGACCCACCTAGAACTGTGTTTCAATGATGCTTAATTTGTGTTTATTCTTCAAGTCATAGGCTGTGTTCATGAAATTATGTTTTTCTGTTTTTTAAAATATGATTTAGCATGCTTAACATGTCAGTCTTCCAACTTTTTAAACCAAAATTAAATGAATGACTAAAAATGTCTTAAAAAAAAAATTATCTGTGCTTCAGTATGTGTATGATTTACTGAAGTTGGTAGTCCTGTTCAACAGGATATCCAAATGATATTCTGTCATTTGCTGTTGACTCCTATGTCACTGTGAACCTACAGCTGTGGATTGAGAAGAACCGATGTGAAACTCTTCCAATCCTTGACTCGGCTTATTTTTCTGTCATTAGATTAAAAAATCAATTAACAAACTAGTACCTGAAATGAGTGAATAGAGAAAGAGAAGGGAATAAGAATTTTCGTAATACGGAAGGTGTTCATCATCATGGTAGTTGTTGAAGGATTATGATTAATCAGTTGTCACACAAAGCTAGGTAAAGATGAAAAGGATTTACAAAGTTTCGGCCACAAAATCTGCTGGCCTTCATCTTACAAAGTAGACCCAGCGCTGCAGTGAACATGTATTGAAAGTGCTAGCAAAGGACACATTGTACTCAGCAAAGTGGAACAGTGGTGTACAATGTTCACTTGCTAGCGCTATGAATACACATTCACTGCAGTCCTCGGTCTACTTTTGCAGACGAAGGCGAGCAGATTTTGCAACCGAAACTTCATAAATCCTTTTCGTTTTACCTCACTTCGTGTGACAACCGATTGATCTTATTCCTTCAAGAATCATCATATTAGCAAGACCCTGCTCTCCTCCCCTGCATATGATTAGCTGTTCCTCACCCAGCCATTTTGTCCTCATCTCACAGGAACACCTCCACAGACTGGCACAGCCACGGTGAACATCAACATTCTGGACGTGAACGACACGCCTCCAATCTTCGCCGAAGACTACCAGCCAGAGGTGATGGAGAACAGCGAGACTCGGGAGGTGATTGTCACGGTATTCGCCACAGACATCGACGACCCCCCGGCCGGGGACAGCTTCACCTACAACGTCCAAAGTGGCCCATGGCAAACTTATTTCACGGTGCCCGACACACTTAGTAAGGAACCAGGTCATTTTCTTTGTGACCAGTACAAGTTGTAGTATTAACCTGTTGAGGGATGAAATGATATTTGATGTGACAAGCGTACCTACAGACATCTGCCCAAGTATACTTTGGATTAGTCTTAATCCTAAAATGGCTGGGGGGGGGGGGGGGAGGAGTTGATTTAACCCTCTCCTGACCGCAGAAAAGCAAAAAAAGCCCGACCTGGTTAGAGTTAAACCGAATTCTATTGTTGGAGCTTCTGGAGTGTTAACACAACAGTGGCCATTGGCAGGTTTATTGCCATCATTTATTTTTAACAGTTTGATGGGCACATCCAAACCTTTGCACAATATGTACAGTGTATGTAATATGTGATGTTTGGGTGTCCCACATTGATTTGAGCTGAACGAGTTTGCCTATATGTGATGTTGACAATTTTATGTGTATACTGTTTTGTTGTTGATTTTGTATTTATGCTTTTATGGATTTTTGTTGACTGTGTGTATTAAATATGAAGCTTGTGTTTAGTGTAGAGATTGTCTTGCTCGGTAGAATTTCACATTTACCTTGTCTTCTCACTGTTAGATGTGCCCACCTCAAACGGCATTCGTGTGCAGACCAATGGCGTGCCCATTGACCGTGAGGAATTCCCGTACTTCGACATGGTCTTTGAGATGGGTGAAACGGACACGACCGAGCTGCTGACGGGAACCAGCACCCTCACCATCACCATCCTCGATGTAAACGACAACCCCCACGAGGCTTACACCAAGAACGTCCTGGTCTACAACTACGAAGGTGAGAGAGGCTGTCAGTAGTGCCAGTAGCCAGAGTGATGACACTGTGTTAGTTGCCTCTGTGTGCTAGAGAAAATAGTCCGTTTGATGCATCATAACTGCTCCCCGTGATGAATTTGCAGTGACGCCGTCCTTAACTTAAAATCTGAGCTGTTGCGAGAGTGTGTGATGTTTGTTTTGCAAATCTCTTCGCATATGGGCCACAGGAGCAAAATTCATGAGCTTGCTTCTGGATATACAACACAGCAGCTGTGGATAAAATGCTAAACAAATTCTGTAGATCACAAAATCGCAGTTAAAAACATATTGCTCCTTCCACCCCATGGGGTCATTAACGTCCCTCAGTGAGATTTCACCGTCTCAGATGAGAGTGATAAGGTCCCTGGGCTTCCTTGAAATCTGTTGGCTCTGTAGTCCACGGTTAGATGGTGGTTAGCACCTGTGATCCATGCTCAGAAGTCTTACTTTACATGCATTCTGAAGGATGTGTGCATCTGTGACTGTGCCTGTGTCTATGTGTGTGTGTGTCTGTGTGTGTCTGTGTCCGTGTGTAGTTGTAAACCCTATGATTAGATTCACATGGCAGTCAAGTCTGCTGGTGGCTGGATGTTGTTTTCAGTAGATGTTTGTCAGCATGGCTGCTTGTCCAGGGTCCCAGCTGGTAGGAGGCTGATGGAGCTGTTATTGACATGTTTGTTGCCGAGACAGTATAGTCTGCAGACAAAACTCTTGTCAGAGTTATATTACCAGAGGGTTCCATGGGCGTGTTGTGGGATGTACAATGTACATGTATTGTCTGATATATTGTCTGATGGATTACTGTAAAAGTGGATATTTTCACGCGAGTAATTTTTTGCGCTCTGCCAAGTAAGATGAATTTCGTATGTTTCCAACTCCATGAAATCCAGACATTGCATTTTTGTACATATGGCGAGCAAAAATATTTGCATGGTTTTATTTTCGTGCTTGTTTCTGGTCCTTGAAATGCACAAAATTTCAACACAGCAAAAATTTCCACTTTCATAGCTTTTTTGTTGTTGTCAAGACGCAGACTCTGCCCTCATCAAAGCGTGAAATGTAGGGACATTGTAATGCAGTACATCTCTATCGCAGAACGTGTAACTTCACTTTTCTTTGGCTATTGTGTCAACCATACTGTAGTATCGTCTTCAAGAAATCTTGTGTTGTAATGTCATGTATTAAGTATCAAAACTGTGTTGACCCCAGGACACTGTCGGGGACTGCGGAAGTGGGGGTTCCCTTTACCCTCTTTTGGGCAGCTCATCATCACATCTTGACACTTTGCTTCAAAATGCCCAAGTCAATCACTAAGAATTTCACTGATGTCAAAACATCCAAGAGAATCTTCTATGCCCTGAAAAAAAAAAAAAAATCCTGTAAGAGGTAGGGTAACCTCTTCAAAGTTCTTAAAAGCGCTTATCAGAGGGAACTGAGTAGCCATTTGGCTGAAATGGGACATCTAGGAGGGAGTACCAGTGTCATGTGGCGATATGGAATAAGTTCTGACATTACCACATCCCAGACAGACTGGTAAATCATAAGCTTTTGCTCTCGTTTCATTGTGTTCCAGATTAATTGTTTAAGAGACATTCCATGTGTTTGCAGATTTCCATGGGAAGTGTTCATAGAAATTGATTGTGTGGATTCTGCTCTATACATCTTTTGTTCCATTTCTTGCAACAACTGTGAAACTAGAGTAAAGCTGCAATTTTTCATGTTCATGCTTTTCAAATGTGACTGTGTGTGTGCTGCAAACTTGCTACAATTTATTGAAGCTGTGCCCAGCCATCATAAACATACAAAAACAAAAAGAGAGAGAGAAAAAAAGAAAGAAAGAGCAAAGCTGACAGAAAAATATGCCTAGGAATGACAGTAGATATATATAAAAGATTTCTTTCATTCATCCATATTTACCATCATTATATAGTCTTGGCAATTAATACCACAATTACATCAAAAGGCCATAAATGCATATGTACCATTCTGTTATTGTTGTTTTTTTTTAAATGAGAATTTAATATGCTTTTGAAAACTAACTGGTGTTGTTTTGCCTCTGTGCAACTCTGCGCTGCATCCATTATCATATAGGCCAAAACCCAGATGTTAATATTGGTATGTATTCTCCTTTTCTCCTCCACTTAATTATGATTAATATAACCCCTGCGTGAACACAGCATCCTTCTACGCCAAGCTGTCCTGCTAACCCCAATCCTTTTTAATCCCTTCCCCGCTGACCCATCCCACTTTTAGAATTTTTCCATTCACTGTGTTTGGACAGTGCCAAGTCTTCATTATGTCTTTACTTTGTTTGTTTGTTTTTTGTTGTTGTTGTTGGTGGGGTTTTTTTTTGCCACACTGTTGAGCTTTGTCATTTGTTTTTTATTTGTTTTTTGTCCTTTTTTTGACATTATCATTTTCTTATGTGAGATGTGTTGTGATTAGTTTTAGTTTTACATCGTCGCATGCTTCCATTTTATTAACCATCCCTCTTACGTTCCCCATACACACACCACCAAACTTTACTCCCATGCCCCCCACCCAACACACAAACATCATCACCAAACTTTACAGTGATGTATGCAATTTTGACAAAGCATAGTTGTGTGTCCCTGTTATTTCTGCTTCAAAGTGCAATGCCTGACGTACAATTTTTAGCTCACCTGAGCTAAAGGCTCAAGTGAGCTATTGCGATCGCTCTTCGTCAGGCATCCGTCGTGCGTCGTGCGTAAACTTTTTACATTTTCATCTTCTTCTTGAGAACCCCATTACCAATTTTTACCAAACTTGGCAGGTACAGTAGCATCCCTAGGGAGATAGGATCTCAATTTGTTCATATGGGCACCATGTCCTAGAGGGGCCCAAACCCCCCAAAATTAAGGAATCTTTAAAAATCTTCTTTTCTAGGACCAGAAGTGATAGAGCTAGATTAATACTATGAGTTAGTACATTGATGACTGTAGTTTCAAGTTTGTTCATGGCAGAATCAGGGGTGCCCCCCCCCCCCCCCCCCCCCTTGGGACCCAGGAGAGGGGGGTGGGGGGTGGGGAGGATTCCTAATGGGGCCCAAATTGTACATTTTCATCTTTTTCTTGAAAATGTCATGATGGATTTTCACCTGACTTGGCAGGTAGCATCCCTAGGGGAATAGAATCTCATTCCCATCATATGGGCACCATGCCCCACCTGGGGGGGGGGGGCCTAGAGGGGGCCTAGATTGGGGCCAAATTGTAAATTGTCATCTTTTTCTTGTGAACCCCATGATGAATTTTCACCAAACTTGGCAGGTAGCATCCCTAGGGGGATAGAATCTCATTCCCATCATATGGGCTCCATGCCCCACCTGGGGGGGGGGGGGGGGGGCATGGGGCCTAGATTGGGGCCAAATTGTTAATTTTCATCTTTTTCTTGAGAACCCTATCATGAATTTTCACCAAACTTGGCAGGTAGCATCCCTATAGGGGGAAAGACTCTCAATTCCATCAAATGGGCACCAATCCCCATATGGGGATCCCCAGGGGGCCCAACCCACCCCCCATTCAGGAATCTTTAAAGATTTTTTTTTTTTTCTAGAACCAGAAGTGATTGAGCTAAGTTAGTACAATAAGTCAGTATATTGACAACTGTTGTTTCAAGTTTGTTCATAGCAGAATCAGATTGGTGTGTTTAAGACACACATACGCACAGTATAATAAAATGCGTGCACATTACATGTAGTGTTTATCTGCACCTATGATTTTATTCACCATCATTAATCGCTTAGAAACACTTGAGTTTCTTTTCTTCCCTCAACCTCGAGAACTACTGTATACACTAGATATTTAGTGAGTCTAATTTTTTGCGAATCGGGACTTCTCAACAATTTTGTAAGTGGTTAACTTCGTGATCGTTTGTACAGTACTGAATGGACAAATGTATGTTTGCATGTCACTTTCATGTTGGGATCAAAGTCAATATTTTCGCATGTTTTTCAATTCATGAATAGACACAACTCACAAAATTTGTGAAAATGATTACCCCGCAAAATATTTGGCATATACAGTAGTGAACATGTTCACACACTCACATTCAACAATGAAGAAATGTTGAATTTGTGTAGGTTGATGCATCTCATCGTGTTTCACTTTCTTCTCATAGCATGAAACCTATGCCCATCTTTTTGCCCTGCTAAACTGTAGATGTCTCAATTCAGACTAATCCAAAAGCTCATAATTCTGTCAGTGTTGTGTATGATGAACATTTTCCATACTGCTGTGTGCTACATTGTTTGTGTTGTGCCTTATCCTTCTTAGTTTACAGAAAGAACCTATCTTTGTGAATTTGAGAGTCTGACTTGTGTTTGATCTTAGATGTAGTAGGATCCATCAACATTTGTTTTGTTTTTGTAGATTTTTCCTCCATAAGCTGTTTATCATGTGTTCAATGGTATTGTGCAGATTAGAGTTAAAGTTGATGTCAAGCTAACAGGTGCTAACATGTATGATCTGTGTTCTACACTGTGTTGTCGTGTCGTGATTGCAAGGTTTTAATGACTCTTGCTTTGTAAGCCTTTTTTTTTTATTTATCAGAGGTAAAGTTGACCTCAGATACTATATGGGCCCTCCACTTTACAGTTGCAAAAATGAGATCTTGGGAGGAAGCTGTTTACAACAGTAGAAGTTTGAAATAAAAGTGTGCAAAAACCTCTTAAACAGTAATGCACTCTGGTAAAAGTTATTTTCTCCCAGTAAGAAGCAGAGTGATATCGCCGAGTGCTGAAAAATGTTATTGTTTGCACACCTGTGAAGTATTCCCATTACTTCCAGCAGGCAAAATGATGTCTGTTTTTAGGTTAGTCTCCTGTGCCTTGTAGGCATTTCTCTACTGAGGGCTGCCTTGACATTGTAACTTCCCGTTTAGGTCCCTCAAATGAGCAGTTCTTAATTGTCTTTATGCAGAATTATGTCATGACATATAATGTGAATTATCTTAGCATACGACATGAACTTTAAGTTAAATAATAAAGGCAGATGACCAGAGCCGTGATAGTGGAATAGTCAGTACCTTTTTTTTATTTCAAATCTTGGAATGAAATGAGCAGAAAATAAAGTTGGTAATATTTGTTAATCTGTTTACAGTATTGAGATTTGTCTCTTCCCATGAGAGGACATAATTTGCTTGTTATGGTGTAACCCATTTTCAGTCCTATGAATAAACTCTTCATCTGGTGGACTTATCAATATCACAGCATCTGATTATTCCATGATATAATTTCTTCAGAATTAGCATGTCTGATTTGACAATATGTGTTTTCTTTTCTTTCTTTCTTTCTTTTTTTTTTTTTTTGTGGTGGCTGTCCACACATAGGCGAGATTCCAACCACTCAGGTTGGACAGGTGGAGGTCGTTGACCCAGACATCCTGGACGACAAGACATACACCATTCCTGAAGATGCACCGTTCCCAGAGCAATTTGAGGTGAGCCACACTTCAAAAAGATTCAACGAAGCCACCTCTTCTCTCTTCCCCCCCCCCCTTTCTCTCTCTCTCTCTTAGTCTCCCCTGTCTCTACATTGTCTCTCTGTAAGTTAGTCTGTTGTTTATTTGTCTGTCTCTTTCTCACTTTTGTCTGTTGTTGGCAGTTCATTGCAATATTAAGATTATGCTAGGATGTGAAGGTCCTCAATAATTCTGAGTAGCTGACATCTACACTAGATAGTGTATCTACATTCTAACCTGCCTGCAGTGGCCACCCAAGGAAGACAGAAAAATGGCCCTTATAGACAGGTGGCTGCTACATACAGGGTCTTTAACAAGACTTTATCTCAGGGGAAGTTTTTTGTAGTGACCATATACTGTGACTGTATATATTTTCTCTTTTTATTCTTCTTTAAACAAGTATGTGGCTGTTGAAATTACAAGGAATTGCTCATCTTGATATCATACTGTAGGAATTCAGTTTGTGGTGTCGGACTGGTATGTACATTAGTTCAACTGTATGTGCATGTTTCATGACATTTTATGTTGTATACCTTGTATGAAGCCTGCATTCAATATAACGTTATATTGCATCTTTTAATGAACCGAAATAGGCGGCCATTGCTCTGTTGTTGGCATTTCATTGTACTTCTAAACTTGCAGAGCAAAGCTAGGTTTTGACTTACTGCTTGAATGCAGTATGTGAATTTAGAACTTTGTTGTTGTTGTTTTTTTGTTTCATAATGACGGCTTAATGAGTTTTAATGAGGTTTCTATCTCTGATGTATTAATTTCACATTCAAGCTGGATGAGCAAAGTGGGCAGATCATCATGAAGGAAGGGACTCCAGATGGCGTGTATACCTTGAAGGTCATTGTTTCTGACGGCGGGGAATTCCCCGACCAGACTTCCACCGTCGTCGTCACGGTCAAGGAAATTCCGCGTGAGGCCGTCTTCAGCTCGGGATCCATTCGCCTGTCGGGCACCACCGCCGAGGCCCTGATCACTCCCAACGAAGAGGGCGTGACCCCGCTAGACACCCTCAAGGGCATTCTTGTAGGGGCGACGGGAGCTCGGCCAGAGAACCTCGACATCTTCAGCGTCATCAATGTAGGGCCAAACTTGGTGGACGTTCGCTATGCTGCCCATGGTTCTCCTTACTACCCTGCTGACCAACTTGACCTGGCGGCTCTTGGCGTGTTGGACGAAGTAAGTTAAAGTAACAGATCATCATTCTCACATCCCAATGTTCATCTGCTGTCAGTACTGGAATTGGGTTTGTGTGAATTTGTTCAGTTCTCCTTGGGTACCATGCTGAAATAATATCACATCATGGAGTACATAAATCCACAGTTCCATGTATAGATTTTTGGAATGTATTGTGGTCCTTGAGCAGAGAAATCAATATTCTAAAAACCTGAAACCAATTACACTGAACAGTGTTGATGACATGGGAGCCTCACATATTTCAGAAATGTAGCAACCTCACCTGTGTGAAATTTATGCATGCTTCCTTCATTTGTTCTGCTTCCTTGAACTCCTACTAATGCATTCTTGTAGTGAGGCTGTCATGTCATCGTCCTAGTTCACTGTGATTTGTTTGGAAATTTGAAAACATTCTTTTTCTTCATCCCAATCACTATAGATTGTGAAACTCTGTGCCAAGTATAACCAATTTATAGTTGACCATATGTAAAAGTCTGAAAATCATGTGGATGTCTCCTTTAACCTTTGTTTCGTTTTATCCTTTGTGCTTTCAGATTGAGAGCCAGCTTGGTGTGACGGTGGCACAGCTCCCTGTCGACCTGTGTGTGGTTGAGAGCGTGTGTGAGTCTTCGTGCAGCAACGTTCTGAAGGTCAACAACACCCCCACCGTTGTGGATTCCGGCTCTGCGTCTTTTGTGGCCGTCTCCTCCTACGTGGAGGCAGTCTGCGAGTGTGCGTCCCGCACAGATCAGCCAGGCACCTGTGAATCCAGCCCCTGCCTTAACGGAGGCACCTGTGTAGATGTCTACGGTGGCACTTACCAGTGAGTTAACCTTCAATTAGACTTCTAGGGAATATTATAGGACAAATTTATGTGGGAACAGAGAAACAGATCTTCTGTCATATATTTGTACATGGTTTGGATACCATCATTTTTTTTCTAAACAGTGTGATTGCTAATAGATTTATGCATTTTCAAGCATAATATGTCTCATTTTGGTGTGTCATCACCACTACTTTGTAGCCGTAATTGTTAAGAGTCAAACTAAATATTAGTTTAAGAAGAGAAAGCAATGTCAGAGGGAAAAAAAATATGGGGAATGGTTTGGCTCAAGGCAAGTGACTTTCCCTCTCAACAGTATGCATTCCTCTCTCCCTCTAACAGGTGTACGTGCCCGTACGGCTACGACGGCCCCAACTGTCAGCAGACCAAGCGCAGCTTCAACGACGGCTATGCCTCGTTTGCCACGCTACGGCAGTGTGAGGAGACCAGCCTCTCCATCGAATTCATCACACAGGTCTCCTCGGGGACCCTGCTGTACAACGGACCCCTGGGGCCCCTGTCGGGCGAGGAGACGGACCCCATGGACGTGATCCTCCTGGAGTTGGTAGATGGCCGGGCCAGGCTCACCATCAATCTTGGCTCCATCGAGGGCACCACGGAGAACCTGGTACTCTCGGTGACGGGGGAGAACACACTGGAACTAGCGAATGGAGAGTGGCATCGCATTGATGTCTACAGAAATGGACAGGTAATGAACAGATTGTTAATAATAATAATGATAATACTTGTAATACATTTATATAGTTCATTTTCCATAAAAGTACATGCATGTTCAAATGCGCTTTACCATTGGATTATTAACATTAATGAAACAAATGAGTTTTTAGATGCTTTTTGAAGACGATGAGAGATTGCTGGTTGCGGAGAGTTTGGGGTAGTTGATTCCAATGTTTTCAAGCAGCAGGTGAAAATTTGTCGTCACCAAATGTGACCAGCATCTTGGAAGTTGGATGATTCAGTGTGATACCTTGTGAGGGGCGGAGGGTGTACCGGTATGGATGAGGGATGGTTATGAGTTTGGATAAGTAAGGAGAGGCGAGACCATGAATACATTTGAAAGTGAGCAGAAGTATGAAGAGAGAGAAAGAGAGGAAAATGAAGAGAGAGAGAGACATCTTCATGCACCATTAGCAATGTGTTTCCCAAATGTGTCCCTTTGCCTTTTGTGCATGTTGTCAAAAAATGGTCCGTCTTCAGAATGCTCGTTGCGATTTTGTTGATGATATTTCCATAATGTGTTCCCTCTCCATCTCCAGTTTGTGGAAATGACAGTGGACCGCTGCGAGAATGCTGTAGTTACTGAAACGTCAAGCTCAACGTCAGCAGACTACAGCGTGTGCAGAGTCAGTGGTCAAACACCAGGACCAAACAAGTAAGGTTTCATACCTCCTCCACCCCCCTCCCCCACGCATGCAATTTCTTTCCAGATTTTGATACTGTTGACTTTTTAACTACACAGATCGTTTTTTTAATTACAGTCAGTAGATTTCTTCTCTTCATGACCTGTGCAGTGTTTTCCAATGAGCCTCACTACATTTCAGTTTCCGTGCTCTTTAATGCGCAGTGTTTGGACATGTAGTGGCGGCCTTTGATTCAGATTATCCCTTTTGTCTCTTCTTCTGCTTCAATGTGTTCCTCATCATTAGGGGCGGTTTCTAATCACTTGTCTTTCTCTGATGGTAGATTCCTTAACGTCAAGACGCCTCTCTTCCTTGGTGGAGTGGACCCAGCCTATAACATCCCCCGCGTGACGCCGTCCTCCGGATTTGATGGATGCATCCGGAATCTGAAATCCGACGGTTTCCTCTACGACCTGGAGACTCCGGGCGTTTCCTCCAAGACCGAGGCCGGCTGCCCCCGCACGGACGGACAGTGTCTGGACGACGACGGCAATCCCGTCTGCAACAACGGGGTGTGCGAGGCAGACCTGGATTCCTATGTCTGCATCTGTTATCCAGGCTATTCAGGCAACGATTGCTTGACTGGTGAGACAAAGCGTACTTTCATTTGAGCAGTTGCAACTTTTCTTGTTACTTTGTCTTGCCACTATCTAAATTCTTTCTTCTCAATGCACAAAAGTCATTTGAACTCACTATTTCTATCCATTATTAATGCATACATTGTTGACTTCATCTAACTGAGATGGATGCTGCCAATCAAAGGGCTGTGTAGGAGTGTGTGGAGTAGTTACATACGGGATAAATGTTTTCACATGGCTGTAGTTTGGGCACATACATGTAAGTCCCGTGTTGACAATGTCACTGTATGAAGGTTGAAGCCTTCATGAAGGTTGTAGCCGTCACTTTTTAACGCCTCCTCCAAATTCTCTCTCTCTTGTCTCATCCCCGTCTTTTGATGTCGCAGAGCTGACACCGTATGACTTTGGTGTGGACAGCTATGTGAATTACCGGCTCTTAGATGCCACCCTGTACAATGATGGCCGCACATCACTCTACCAGATTATGGTCCGCACACGAGAGCCCAGTGGTCTCATCTGGTCCATCTCCAATGCCAACACATACGAATACATCAAAATGGAGGTAGGTCACGACTCCACTTCTTTCACAGAACTCATCCTGTTGCTACGGTAAGAGGATTATGTAATGAGTGCAGATTGTTTGGTCACAACACATGCATATGCGAGGAGGACTTGTTGAGGGCATTTTACAATAGTATGAACAAGTGGATCATACCAGTCATTCAAATAAATATGTTTATGATATGGTATGTATCCAACAATGTAATCCGTGAGAATATTTTTTATTATCTTTTGGCCTTTTCGAGAGATGTCAAAAATGTGTTTTGGTGTTACATTTTCTCTTTACTCCAACATAAGAAGATTTTAGAGCCATACTACAGCCTTGTTTTGAGTAACTGGCTTGCTTTAGTCAGTCTTTTTTAGCTGTTGATTTGAATAGAAATGTCAACCTTTTCAGTGTGATGGGGTCAGAGGAAAGAAAACTTGGAACTACTTCGACACTTAAACCACAGAAATGGTGTGAAATTTGGTGTGGTGGAGGTGGAGACTGTCTCCCTAATCAGAAGTGTGTTTCAGAAGGTAATTTGCAATCTACTGCATAATATACAGTGATTGCATGAAGCATTGTCACAGTGAAATATTTGCAGCTGGTTGCTCACCTGCTGCTATGGGGAGACATGCAATTATTGTGCATCACCATCGTTATGAACTGCTTCTGTGAATTTAGACCCATGTTAGCAGTAGGTACAAGGTAGTGTCTGGCAACAAATCATGCAGTGTATTGTCCTCATCATCCTCTGCACAGGTGCTCAACTCAAACCTCAAGGTAGACTGGCATCTAGGAGATGCTCCCGTCTCAGTCACGTTGGACGGTTTCATCATCAGCAATGGAGCATGGCATGTGGTCCGTTTTGACCGCTACGATAACCATGTGACCATCACCATCGACGGAGGAGGCGGCGCCAAAGAGACGGAGAGCAGGGAGAGCACCTTCTCGGAGCTGTCGGTTGACCCCGAAACACTGGTTATAGGAGCTGTGGTTGACTTGGCTGCGGTCTCTGATGACTACATGGGTGAGAATTTACACGAGGCTATGGTGTGTCTGAGCGCCAAGTGGATGAGTTATTGTTTATGTGGGATGTGGTCGAAAGTGATTGATCTACATGTAGAACCTCCTTTTGGCATGGTAGAGGTCTATTTCAGTGAGATTGCTCAATTTGTGTCCTAATATTTTCTGTATAAGCAGTATTTTTCCCACCTTTTTTAGCCCTTCGTCTGGCGTCCGTCGTGCGTCGTGCGTCGTCCGTCGTCCGTTGTGCGTCGTGCGTAAACTTTTTACATTTTCATCTTCTTCTTGAGAACCCCATGACCAATTTTCACCAAACTTGGCAGGTAGCATCCCTAGGGGGATAGGATCTCAATTTGTTCAAATGGGCACCATGGCCCACCTGGGGGGCCCCAGGGGGGCACAAACCCCCTAAAATTAAGGAATCTTTAAAAATCTTCTTCTCTAGAACCAGAAGTGATAGGGCTTAGTTAATTCTATGAATTAGTACATTGATGACTGTAGTTTCAAGTTTGTTCATGGGGGAATCAGGGGTGCCCCCCTTGGGACCCAGGGGAAGGGGCTTGGGAGGGGTCCTAATGGGGCCTAAATTGTACTTTTTCATCTTCACTTTGAGATCCCCATGTCTGATTTTCACCAAACTTGGTAGGTAGCATCCCTAGGGGGATAGGATCTCAATTTGTTCAAATGGGCACCATGGCCCACCTGGGGGCCCCCAGGGGGCCCAAATCCCCTAAAATTAAGGAATCTTTAAAAATCTTCTCTAGAACCAGAAGTGACAGGGCTTAGATAATACTATGATTTAATTCATTGATGACTGTAGTTCGTTCATGGGATTGGCAGAATCAGGGGTGCCCCCCCCCCCCCCCCCTTTTGGGACCCAGGAGAGGGGATGGGGATGGGTCCTAATGGGACCTGAATTGTACATGTTCATCTTCTTTTTGAAAACCTCATGATGAATTTTGACCAAACTTAGCAGGTAGCATCCCTAGGGGGATAGAATCTCAATTCCTTCAAATGGGCACCATGTCCCTCTTGGGGGCCCCTAGCCCCCCCCCCCCCCCCCCCCCCCCACATCAAGGAATATTTAAAATCTACTACTCTAGAACCAGAAATGGTAAAGCAAAGTTATTACCATGAGTTTGTACATTGATGACTTTAGTTCCAAGTTTGTTCATTGCAGATCCAGCAGGGCTGCCTGCCCCCCCCCCCCCTACCCTGGAGTTGAGGAGGGGGGATCCATATATGCCCACCTAAGTTTCCAATGTTCTCAGGTATGAGTGTGCAAGAATGCATGGAAGGTGAAATTGCGATACTCAGGTGAGCGCGTGACCCCTGGGTCTCTTGTTATCAACAAAATATTGATTTCAGGAAGATCGCTCACAGACCGGAATGACACCCTGTTTTGATTTGTCACAGTGGGAAAGAATGTATCAGATTCTTTTTATTAGTATGTACATATCACAGAATGACTTGCAATAGACTCTTATCGTTAATTGCTGAGAGATTATGTAGGTCAGTGACCCCTACATTCTTCGTATGACGGCCACTGACCCCCCAACTAAAATCATCTTGCCTCTCTGATGTCACAGGTTGCATGAACGACCCCAGGATCGACAATCGCTATCTCGGTTTCACCGGCACCAATGACTACGCCGAGGCCACACCCTCTGCCGGTGTGGTGGAAGGATGTCCTTCAGACGTGTGCGAAAGCTTCCCCTGCACTGGAGATCTGGAGTGCCTTGATCACTGGCGATTGTATGAGTGCATGTGAGTAGATCGTGACCTTTGAAATTTGTTTGTCCCCCTCCCCTCTTCTTCTGATGAAGTTAGTGTCTTGGTGGTAAATTGAATAAATTGAATGAGACCAGTGGCTGTGTGTCTCATGCCTTGTATAGGAAATTGTTTCCATTAGCCAGATCCATGCCATTGTAAGAATGTCTGTAGGAATGAGAAGCTTGAAAGTGAAGTCATCATGTGGAAGATGAAAATATCTGTCTTCATAACCTTCTCCCTCAAGGGGCATGATGGTAAGGCAGTATAAATCAGTTTTAACCTCGGCTAAAATCAGCAGATCTACAATGATAAAAAATAAGAGTAACTGTCCAAAAACAAAATAGATGAAAAAATGTGTCACTCTTTCACATCATCAGTCTTTGTAGATTAGTCTTTCAGCATTAATACCACAGGATAGTCACCCAAACTGTCATGATTTTGGTTAAAGTTGAAATCTATGTGTATATGCCCATTGTTTTTGTGTCGTTCATTGTACATGTATATGTGTTTTTAATCACATGTTTCATGATGAGTCACATATATAGTTATATAGGGCCTAAGACATTAGATGGATAAGTCACTGAGATCCAAGAAGTGATAAGAAGGGGAATTATAGCAAGAAATTGAAGGACATGAGAGTATCTATTTTTCAACATTTCATCAGGACCTCATTCCCCTTTGCGAGGCATTTGTAAAATATTTCCACCTGTCCTGTCTGACACTGTGTGTTGCTCACAGATGCCCCGTTGGCACCGAGCCGTCTTCGGGTGACACGTGCACCGACATCATAGAATGTGAGCCCAACCCCTGCCAGAATGGAGGAACATGCAACGAGTACACCCCGGGGTTCAACTGCACCTGCCCCTTTGGCTACAGGGGCACCTTGTGTCAGGAAAGCTACGCCACGCAAGTATCGAACCTGGGATTCAGCCCTCTGGGCATCGGTCTCCTCATCCTGTGCATTCTGCTCATTATACGTGAGTATTCAAAGAAATACTCATATTTAAACCTGTGCATCATTTGTTGTATAAAATGGTTCTATGAACTTCTTTGTTGTTTACCTTTTTGGTAAATACCAGTCAGCTACATTGTAGATGTGGAACTTGCTCAAAAGCCATGATGTCCGAAGATATGTTCCAATCACACTGAACACAAACTTAGGACATGTTAATGGTAAATTGATTGAGCGCATGCTTTTAACTGATTGAGTGTGCACTGTTCAGTATGCAATCTTGACGACAGTGAGTGTGATTATGGCAAGCCACAGTCACGTGGGTCTCATTTGAGGGGTTGTTTGTACTGGTTGTACGCTGACAATGGTAAAATCTTGTGCCTGCTTGGCAAGTTAGGCAAAATGAAAGACTTGTTATGTGATTGCTCTTAACTAGTCATCATTTGATTAGGATTCATATTACCATTTTTTTAATAGCCACCCTCAGACTCCCTGTTTACCTCGGTCCTCACCTCTGCCTTCTGCGGTGCATTTGAGGACGACTGTGTTTGTTTGTTTGTTTGTTTGTTTGTTTGTTTTAGACAATGCACCCATAGCTTTCATGTAAGGCTTTTCAGTGCTATCCCCATGTTGTAGAAAAATGCACCCAATGCAAGCAGGATATAATCATTTCATTAAGTAGTTGTAATGCATTATTTTTTTTGGAGGCTTTGCAATTAGACTGCATGGCTATTGGAGGCCATTCCAGGTTGCGCTGCGATGATTTTGCATTGACGTTTATATATCAGGTGCCGAATTTCCTGTTGTAAGGTATATGATTAGATGTGATATCACTGAATAATTGCAAAAAAGATAGATGCTTATTGTCTATTTCATTTTTTGACTTGCCAGTGCAATGGGATAGCCTCATGTTGAAGAGATCTTATGTTAGGCCCTTTTCGTCAGGGAAAAATCATTTGGGCAATAGCTAATGGTATGCTCATCAAGTTTGAATCTGATTATTTGATTACTAATCTATCTGTTTCTAATCTGTATTCTCTCCTCTCTAGTGGTGCTTCTGTTCCTGATTGTCTACACCCAGCAGAAGGACCGAAAGTCGGCCAACATTTTCGCAGTGGACCCAGAGGACGACATCCGCGAAAACTTCATCAATTACGATGAGGAAGGGGGCGGTGAGGAGGACAACGACGCATACGACCTCAACACTCTGCGAAAGCCGGTCAACGAGGTCGAGAGAATCAGCACGAGCAGCCTCGAAAAGAAGCCCATCCAGCCAGAGTCGGAGATGCCACGATTTGCTGCCGGCAGACCGCTGGGTAGGAGCAAAAAGTCTTGCACGTTATCCCTTCCTCCCGTAGACAGTTTCAATAATTTGCCGGATTATGCATAGTGAATGACTGTACATGCAGTGCATAATGCAAAACAGCAAATGACGTCATGATAATTGCACTAACAGGGCTAAACATGAAGTTGTATCTTGATGACAAGTCTTTACATCTGTTTCTCTGTGTATATTTGAATAGCTTGTTTATGTTAAACCCTAAAAAGACTGGGCTACTTTGGTAGCTCGAAAGACTGGGGGGGGGGGGGGGGCCTAAAGGCCCCCCCCCCCCTTAAGATCTTGGCCATGGATTGCATGATCGCCGCAGAAATTTGCACAATGGTAGTGTGCGATGTAATCTACAAGATCGTATATTTGAATTTTCCAAAATAGTCTTCTTTTATTTTATTTTGATTAATTATGCTAATTTATTCGAGAAATCAGACTCTTTGATCTAAATCAGTAGATAAAGCTCCAAAAGTGCTCATTTTTTATCTAATTATTCTTTGTGGCATTCTTAGCAAATGTACTTGAAAAAAAATTCGGTATCAAAATTAATTTCTTATTTATTTTATTGTTTTATGAATTTCTTATGTATTTCTTCGTTTTTTCGACCTTTTGTTTTTGTTGTTTTTTAACAAAAATTTGTGGCAGACACTGTTTGAAGCATAATACTCCTAAAACAAATTAATTTTAGTCATTGAGAGTAAAAATAAGCATATTTATATGAACCATATGAAAAAACTCAATTTGCATTGACTTTGTACACAAAATCACATTTTGAAGCCATTTTTGGCCTCACGTGCATGTACAAAAAATTATGTAACTTCAGAATTGTACCCCCGGGCGTCACAAATTTGGTGTCAAAATGTGCGGGAAACTCGAAAGAAAAAAGTCATAGAGCATCGCGGCGAGAGCATTGCGTGTTGCAGAGTAATTGCGCAAAATGTCGAGGGGGGGCCTTTTAGCCCCCCCCCCCCCCCCAGTCTTTTTAGGGTTAACAGAGAAGGGAAGCAGATCTTATGAAAGAAGGAGTTTCTTGCTCCAACTACTGTTACCTCTTCATCTGCAAAATCCCTCCTGGCTGGATGCTAGTCATGTGATAACATGCAGTCACAATTGTAGATATTAATGTCATGCTCCCACTGTGTATATGTGTGTACATTATTATGTCATTTTTGTCTGTTGTTCAGATAGTGTACATGTGTGTATATTTGTCCTTGTGTATGTGTGTGCAGGGTAGGAACGGGAGAATAGAAGTTACTGTCACATCAGTGCAAGCAGTCCAGCTTAATCGTAGATCCTTGCATCAATTCAAACCTCTGTTCCTTTGCCCTCCGTAGGTGATGACCCCAACGTCGGTGACTTCATCAACGATCGGCTGAAGGGAGCCGATGATGACCCCAACGGCCCGCCGTATGACGAGCCCCACTTGTACGACTACGAGGGCGAGGGTTCAACGGCGGGATCGCTGAGCTCCCTCAATAGCAGCAGCACGGAGTCGGAGCAGAACTACGACTACCTCAACGACTGGGGACCACAGTTCAGGAAGCTTGCCGACATGTACGGCAGTTAGGCACGTTTGGTAGTCAGGTGGGAAACCAGCATGCTCCTGTCTCATTTGAGTGTACTGTGCAGAAGAAAAGGAGTAGAGCATTGCACACATTTCTTGTAAAGGTCACTTTTAACATGGATTTATATCCCAGATTTTTACCTGCTTCCAGGACAGTATCCCCCAAGTCATTTCTCACCCATAGCTGTTAACATGCAATAAAGCATTTCTCCCCTCTGTTTAATCCAGTCAGCTCATGTAATTACAAAAGTAGCGACATTGATTGAATTGAAAGTGATTCAGCTTCTGTGCATTGTTAATAATTCACGCACATACTCTTAGTGGCCGATTCACAAGTGTGTATGGTCGTGTGCAACAGTTGCTCAAATCTATACCTGTAAAGAATACCTAGTGCAAGAAAATGCACAAAATCTTGCCCGTCAGATGGAATATGTAGTTCTTTCGACGATTCCAAACAAAGTATCGAAATACAGAGGTGGTTTGACGACAGGAGTGATTACATTTAGTACTGAGAGTTTTTAAAGTTTATAGAGAAAATCAAAAAGGAACTCGAGTGTGTGTGTCTGTTGGTGTGTGTTTGTGTATGTATGTGGGTGTGTCAATATTCTGAGAGCAAAAAAAAAAGAGAGATTAGAATAGAATAATCGTGCGTATTCATTGTAGGAATGCGACATGTACCTCACTCAGTGAATTGAGGTTAGAGTGAAAGATTTGTGTGCATTTTATATGTGTAACAAATGGCAAGGTCATGCATGTTGCTTGTTACAGTACAGCTAATTTATGATATTTTTTTTTTGTGTGCATTTGCTGTCATTTAATGGTGTTTATTTTGATGGTCCACAAACTCTAGGATGGTGTGCATTTTTCCAACCATAATTGCAGTTGTGCCGATGATTTGAGGATGCTCTTTACAGATGGAAAAGTGAAGTAAATAGAATCTAAGAAGCACGCAAAGAAGCAGATCATCAAATGTTATGATACATTAGTTGTGCATTATTAAGACATGGTTGCATTTCTGCTTTGCTTCATACTTCATGCTTTATTTAGTAAATGCAGAAAGGTGTGTATTGACCTGCTTTGTGCGTCTTTCAGAGTGGAGTATTCAGCATTTCTGGAGAAAACATTAAGATAGCACAGTTACATTACATTATGTAGCAATTGCTGATAAACTGTGAATAATATTTGTATTTGAACACTGAAACACAACATCTTTGTGTTGTCGTATGTGGCTTTGTTTTTTTTTTGGGGGGGGGGTTGTTTTGTTTTGTTTGTTTTTTTTGGTAGTCATCCTACAGAAACATGGTATATTTCTAGAATTCTTTAGGTCCATCATGGCTACCACAAAATTTATGTATAAACATTGCTATTAATGTCTCACGTTCTTGTTAAACTACTTTGCTTTGCGCTGTGGTGCAGCAGACATAATTCTAAAAAAAAGAAATGACAATGACTTATCTGAGAACATCAATATGGGATCAGTCATGTCGTAAATCCAAGCAATGGATGTCAATTCTTGTACAAACTGAAAACTTCTGCACCCATGTGAGTTGTCTGTGCATCACAAATTTGTGCAGCAAAGGGGTGGAAATTTGCTGGCCATTCTGAAAAACTGTTTGCAGCATTGCATGCCTGTCCAAACAAATCCAGCAGAATACAATTTCTTAAAAGGAAAGAGAAAGTGGATAAAAAGATATTATAAAATGGGCTTTAGAATCTCTGCAATCTGATTGATCAATTGTCATGCAATGATTTTTACTGATCCACACTGACCCATGCGTCCGGTAAAATCCGAATGTACGGCTTGAGCCTTCTATAGAGTAGGTGTACCGGACCCATGATGGGGAAAATGGATGTATTTCATGACTTTACGGGCCCATTTTATAACATAAATGACTCACCGGCTTATTTTGTGGGTCAGTGAGAGCTGGATGCTCTTGTTTAACTTTGGAACAGTCTAAAACCCACTCGCTGCGCTCGTGGGTTTGAACAGTTCCAAAGTTATACTCGCACATCCAATTCTCACCGATCCACTCTGTCCTGTGCATCATTTGTATACTAACGTACAGTGCCTTCATCTATCATGCATTATTCCTGCTATGTACGGGGGAAATACTGCAGTGAAGCTCATTGTGAGCAAGTCATACATACACTGTGTTGTGAAAATTCAGTGTAAAATAGGTTGCATTCCGTACGCTGAGACTGAAACCAAAGATGACCCCCTATTTAATCAAACATTGTTCAATAATCTCTCTTTTCGTTTTCATACAGTATATATTATGTTTACTAGTTCTGGAGTTACACCCCCACTCAACCCTGATAATCTTACTGTTGAAGAGTTGTAAGATGCAATTTGCAGTACAGTGTTCCTACAAAGATGTAAATTATCGCCATATGGCAGTGTTGTGTGAATTTCTTACACAACTTATTACTCTGTTGTGTCCCGTGACTTCTTGCTAAGAGAGATGTAATATATGTATACGGTGCATTAATTGAGTGAAGATTTACTCATTTTCCATGTAAACTAGATAGTACGCTTTTGAGACACTGTTATAGTTTGAGTAAAGAACAGTCAACACTGAGTAGATGTATATGTCTAGTGTAGTAGTGATCCAGAATTGTTTGTAGCGCTTTGGTATTTGCAGAGATCAACTACAATCACAGGATTAATGAAACATAGAAGTCAGGAGTTATTTATGTTTTGTTTGTGTTTCACATTCTTGTAATTGCATGAAATGCACGGTATTCAGTGATGAAATGTCTTTTCAAGACTTTACTTTACGTTTAATCAGAGGTTTATTTAACATATGTCAGATTAGAGCATTTATTCTTAATCTATTACACTCCCCCAGTGAAATTACCACCGCATTTCCTCTTTTTTTTTTTTTGGGGGGGGGGGTGGCTTACTGGGTTCTTGAATCTTCTGCGATGCAGAATTTGGTACACAGGCAGCAAACTTGTATTTCTGTATTTTTAGTCAAACACATGTCTAGTCAAAATTTCCTGGGTGTGCATCTCCCTAATAGATTTTTATCATTTTTTGTTGTTGTTGTTTTTTCCCCTGGGGGGTTATGTAGGAGAGACAATTTCTTTTTCTTTGTACGTTTTATGCAATTTGATATCGGTGTAAAAATGTAAATGGGCAAATATTTTGTGTGATATTCAAAGATAAGTCCAAATTCATATTACTTGATGTACAAAAACACAACAACAACAACTGCTTCATTTTGGTATTATGCAGTGCATTTGCAAATACATTGCCTCAGCATTTACCAGAACCAGCCAACATGATGTCTCTGTGTTGCAACACATACTTTAACATTCAAAGTTTCATACCTTATTTGTTCTTGTTAGGCAGAGAGGTAATTTTCCCCAGTCTTGTAGAGGTCAGTTTCCCTATTTTTTATATAGAGGAAATGATGCAACATTTTTGAAAAATGCACTGAAGCTCAGCTTAGACGTCTGTCACATGTATCACGACAGCCACGGCAGTCCTTTGTTGCATCTCTTGACAGGTTGCCTTTCTACGCTGCAGAGGATTTGCCCAGAAAAACCGAACTATTGTTCATGACTGCAAATAAAGCTGTTTCTGAAGCCATCCAAGCAACCAATGTCTTCCCTACCCCCTACCCCTCCCTTGTGGATTAGTCTGTCCAAAATCATTGTTCAGTTTGTATGTGGGGAGCTTGTTTAAGATATTGTCCCGAATTTGAAAATCAGTTAATCAATCATGGTTGTTACTGTACTTACTTCAAAAATCTGTGGTCTTGTGTATCCAATATAAAGATATTTGTATATATTTGTATTTGAGGTTGTGGCTGTGGCCAGATTTGAAGTTGTAAGATATCATGCATTTGCCATAACGTGTCACATTAATTAACATTTGCAGACTTAGTGTCACAGTCAGTTGCTTTTAACCATATTTTGAGTATTTATATTGCCGATCTCCTGCTTTACAGTTGTGTGTAAATTATTGTTCTTCTCTCACAAGTAGATAGCTGTGTCCTAAAAACTTGTTTTTTAAGGGAATAGTACTTTAAAGAATATATATATATATATTGAATTGATAGTGCTAAGACTGCTTGTGGTCACATTTCTCATATAAAATGATTGAGAGTTTTCTTGGCATTAAAAAAAAAAAAAAGAAGAAGAAAAAGCAATGCTTCTAATTTCCATGCTTTGAGAAGTTACATTTTAGAACAAATCTTGTTATGCATCCATTCAAAGCTACTGTGTTTTGTTTTGTTTTGTTTGGGTTTTTTTTTCCAGAGTTGTATAGGTTTGGCATTAGTTAGCCCAATAACTTGCAAAGAAACCATACAAGTTTCTCTGCAAATTTCAGCTGGACATAATCATATTTTTTGCCCATTTAGTAAAGACATGACATCTCATTGCAATGTATATTGAGGCATTAAGGCATTTCTGTAGAGTTTTTAAAATGTCCTTGATTGACATGATAATCATTGAACAGCACTCGAATTTAACTTTCAGTTTGTATTCAGAATAAGATAATATTTTGTATTCGTCTTGTATCAGTACTTCACTACAGTAGCTTTGGCTGTCTTTGTTCGCAGTATTACTGAAAAAAAAGAAGAAATGTAGTTTTAGATGTATTTGTAGGAAACTGAAACAGTGTTTAAAAAAATGGAAAAAAAAAAACTTTGTAGAGTGGTGGTTTCTCTTTTTCAAAACTGTTCCTAGTGTTTAATGCAAGTTTGAATTAAATAGATCAAAACAAAAATATAAGGAACCAAATTGTTTGCCAACAAGACTGGATGCTGTATGTTGTCAAACTATGTGTGTTTTTAGGCTTGTGAGGTTATGTTTGTGAGTGTAAGAGTAATGCTTCGTGTACATCATACTCCCGGCGGCCATGGCAGCCCGGTTTACCTGTAACATACATGTGGTGTGCCTTGGTTAGGTGGCATATTCTTCTTTCTTACCCCCTCCATTATCTAGTCTTGTTCATTCCAGACTTAGAACATTTAGCAATCAGATGCCATTTTCACGGTGTTTGGTCAGGCTAGACTTCACCATATTTCCCTTCGTGTCCCACTATGGACCACCTTTTGTTGCAGCCTATTGCATGCTCTCATGTTTTGTGGAAATCCAGTTTTCCTTGAGCCTGCAAGGTTTTTTTAATCAGCACCGTGGCTACCGTGGCAGATTTTTTGACAGTTAAAAATCTGGGCAATCACAGCCTATAATGTTTGCCCATCCTGTCCCCCTCCGTTTTCTTGCATCCAGCCCGTTTTATCCATGACGACCTGAAACATGATTGTCATGACCACTGGGAACATGGATTGAAGGCAGCATAAGGTTTCATGGACAGAGAGAGAGAGAGAGAGAGAGGAGATGTATGTGTGTGTCACAGAATAATTGATGTTACCGTGGAGACAAAACAATACTGAAAACAACAAAATTTGACATCGGTACTGGCTGGTGCATATTGTAAAACGATGAATGTTTGCATCCATTTCCACTTTGTGAATGTCACAAAAGCAAAGATTTGCGAAATTAAAATGCATGTGAAAGCTCTTGTTCACACTATATGCATTGAATGCCAGAGGCACTTTGCGAAAATGTCATGCCTAGAAAAGGGCCATTGGCTCCAATTTGCAAATATTTAATGTCACAGAAATATCATGTTTTACAGAATATTATCTCCAATAGGGTCCTATTTCTTTGTTTTCCTTTTTTCTTAGAAATGGAAAAAGACAAAACAAAATCTCTCTCTCTTATCTAAAAGATGCATGATTTTAGCACATGTCACTGAAGGCGGGGAAGCTGATGGCACGGTTGATATGTGGCTATAGACTTCATCCTCCAACTCGTCCTAGGCTAATCTACCAAGTCTAACGTCACAGCCAAACTCACGCTTGCCCACCCAGCAGTCATTTTCTCATCTCTCAAACAAGAAACACAGACAAACAAACAAACAAACTAGAAAAGCACTCTGAGAGCTCAGACCTCCGCCAAGCAATTACTTTCTACCGATGAACTTGCTCTTCCATATGTAGTGATGAGTGATTTCTGCCCATACGTACGCATGCTGAAAAAATTGCCCTATTTCCCAATATAGAAGCCTTTGTTACATCATAAACCCTCAGCTGCGTGACGCGCCTCACCCTAGCAGAAACTAGAGCACACATTCATAGTGCACGCATGAAAACCTAAAAAATGCGCGGCTTGAACTCTGGAGTTCATTGACCCTACCTGCCTAAATATTGAAAATCCTTCATAAAATCCATAAAAGTTTTCAGATCACTACCAAAATTTAATCGTTTGTTCCTTGCATCATTCTCAACCTTCAAGTTTCATCTAAATCCGTTCCCAACTTTTTGAGTTATTCTGCACACGGACAAACAAACAAACGGTAATGAAAACATAACACCTCCCCCCTTGGCGGAGGTAACAAACCACAGCATGTAGATCAATAACTAACACTGGATGGAAAGCTTGCTAATGGTTATAAGGGATGAATTTTATAGTACTTTTGTACATGTATTGGTTAAGCTGAGGATTCGGCTTTTAACTTTTTTGAGATACCTAAAAACCACTTCTATGAAATGTTACAGAGCATACCATTAAAGAGAAATTCAGAGTTTATTACATGAAAATCGGTTTTGCTGTTTTGGATATCTCGGCCATGTCAAAACCAATCTTCATCAAATAAACTTTGAATTCCTCGTAGAATTATGTGCTCTTTCATATATAGCATAAGAGGATTCTCATCTGAAAAAAAAAATAAATAATCATCCAAAGAAGTTTGAAACCTGAAGCCCCATCTCAACCAAAACTGTACCATCCCTTTAACCTGTGTATGTTAACATACAGATAATAGCTATTGCTATTCAAAAATAATATGGTAAACAAAAATTTAAATTGTATCATGCTGGACCCATTCACCCTTGAAAAAAAAAAAGATGGGTGTAAAATGCTAAAAATAATGTTTTTTAAGACCCTTCCCCAACAAGTGGACGATAATTGTGCAAGTTAATTAAGTCTATTATATTCAGGAATGCACCAAACCAAAGTGCACAATTTCTAATCTGAAATGAAACATCTTAGTCTTACAGCTATTTTTCTTTCTAACTAACGTTGCACTGTAAATAATCCAGAGGTCTCCAAAAACTGTGCCATCAATTAAGTCATGCCTGTCATACAGTCTAGACTGAGTAGACTCTTTCATCCTGGACCAAAATTCAAGCTTTAAAAAATAAAATGCTCAAAATGATGTCTTGCAGGACTATCTTGCATAAAGAATAGATGAGAATTATGCCAGTAAAATTGGTTCATAAGAGTGCACCAAAATTGCACAGTTTTTGAGATCGCATGGGGGGGGGGCACCCACTCCATCTCTTTGGTTGCTTCACTAAATAACAGTTTCTCACTCCTAGCTAGTTGTGAAACTTGGCATCTCTGCATCCAGAACTTTCAATAACAATCACCTCACAGACAGTTCATGCAACCAGTGTGGCAGTTTTATAGTTTGACATCAGCTAATAATCCAAAGCAAGAATTTCTGTCGCACAGTTCGCTGTTGCTATGGCAATTGCAACTTGACTTTAGACGAGAAAAATATTTTAGGACACCCGGCTGTTGATTGTCCTGCGCCTGACGAGAGAGGGCGTTAAACACTTACTAAATAGTACTACCGTTGGTAGACGTCTGTTGTGAGTACGCAACGTAGATGAATAGATGTGATGTGATGTCAAATTAAAGTAGGCCTACTTGTTTAATGAAATTAAATTTCCCAAAGTGACAGTACGAAGCAGCGTGCGATTTCACAAGTGCTTTGTGACATCATTTCAGAATAGAGTGTACTGTTAGGAATATCATGGAGTGTCAAACATGCTGACATTCAGAGTCGAAAATACACTATGAGAAGTTGAAAAGGTTAGAGTTCCGCAACTAATCCATCCCAAGGAAAAAAAAATATGTGCTAGTGGCTATTAGCTGGAGGCGCAAGTGCTCTATGGTTCCAACTCGCCATGTTATTCAGTTGTAAGTTTTCGATGCGCAAAATAATCCACAAGTTCATTTTTTTTTTTTTTATGACTTTGCCTGATCGGGGGTTCGATGTCGCCATTTTCATTGTGAACTGTAACATCATAAAGACATATATTTTGTATTATATTCTGAATTAGAAATTAATCCTGTATCTAACTGGTTGCCTAGAGCGTCACGTGATTATAATCATGTATGTTCATCTATTTCAGAATGTTGGTCTGTTTCACACTACACTAGATTTGGGAAATGACGTGACTGCTTATCACGACATTTTCCAAACAGTGCACTATTCATGAAAATGTCACAAACCAATAAATAATGTGACCTCGAAAAGCAATTGAAGAGTTTGTTTGCAAAACCGATAAGTCCATATATGCCAAACAGAGATATTTGCAATTAAAGGTCAAGAAAAATAAAGAGAATAATAAGAAAATTTTTCTTCTTTTGACCATAACGTCAAAAATATACCTTTTTATGTAATGACCAATATAATATTTAAAAGGTATTATTTTGTACTTTATGACAGATACCGTACTTAAAAATCTTCAAAAATGGACTTATCGGTTTTTTGCAAATAAACTCTTCAATTCTGACACAGGGCGCTTCTTCGTACGGTCACTCGTGAAAATGTAACAATGATTCCTCACAAAGTAATTCTGACATCGCGGGCTGCTTTGTACGGTCACTCTAGCTGGGTGTTGTAACAATTTCTCACTAAGTAATTATAGCATGATCACAAAGCAATTCTGACATCGCCCACTGCTTCGTACGGTCACTCTGTTGTGTCTTGTAACAATTTCTCACAAAGTAATTATTACATCACGAAGCAATTCTGACATCGCCCACTGCTTCGTTGACCACTTCGTAAAATAATTTGTATACTTTATTCTCTTTCTAATGTTAAATATAAATGATTGTGACAGCCCGCCCTTGTCAGGTGTAGGATCCCTCCACAACATCGCATCCAACACGGGACTTTTCACCTCACATTTTCCCATTCTTTTGTTTCAATTTTCGATCACATATTATGCAGAATAACTTCGAGTTATATTTGCCTAACTTCGAGTTTCTAGTTAAAATGATGGGTCTCCGATTTACTTCGGGACTGCGCTCCTCAGTGAATAGGCGTATTGCTGCTTTTGAATTCCCTCTGCCCATTGTTTTAACCAGAAACTCTAAAGGCAGTACCTTGCCTATATTATATTCAGAGTGACTGATGATCATGTAATGAGAGCCAGGGAGAAATGAACCAAATGTCTTCCTTTCAGTGAGGAATATCCAGGACGCACTTGTGTATTAATGTAGAGACAGTATAGTGTCTCTATGTCCATCTTTTCTTCTTCTTTTTTTTTGTATTAGCGGATCAAAAATTTGGGTTAACTCAAAGGGAATAAGATTGTTGTGACTCCATCTCTTGAACCTCCTTGGTTTTACTGTGTACCACCTCAACAGAAAATTTGATAATACTATTTGAAGAGGTTCCTTAAGTGATGTCATATTTTGGATTAAAAAAAAAAAAAAAACTGTTCTTTAGTGATTGGATGAAAGAGCCTCACGTGATTATGGGTATTCCCCCTTGTTTTGTTTAAATTTTTGATCCAAAATATAAAACAAATGAAGAGTTTGTTTGCAAAAACCGATAAGTCCATATTTGCCAAATGGAGAAATTTGCTACTAAAGGTCAAGAAAAATAAAAAGAATAATAAGAAAATTTTTGCTTCTTTTGACCATAACTTCAAAAATATACCTTTATATGTAGTGACCAATATATCATTTAAAAGGTATTATTTTGTACTTTATGACAGAGATCGTACTTCAAAATCTTCAAAAATGGACTTATCGGTTTTTGCAAACAAACCCTTCAAATATACTTTGCCTTATTTCGAGTTTCTGGTTAAAACTAGGCCTCGGTGTCTCCGAAAGAACTATTCACCTCTGCTTTTTTAAGTAGAAAATTTCGTACCGACACCCTGTAAAATGTAACAAATAACAAAACAATTGTGACATCATAAAGCAATTCTGACATTGCGCATAAATCGTGCCCGAACCCTTCACCTGACCCTAACCCTAATCCTAATCCTAACCCTAACCCAAACTCTAACCCTAAACCTAACCCCAACCCCAATCTTTATGATACTCTAACCTTATCTGTTTAACCGGGGGGGGGGGGGGGGGGAAGGGGGTAATTGCCCTCGGGGAGTAACTGCCCTGATCCGCTGACAGATCTCTTCACAACATCCTGTCCACCACACGACGTCTCGCCTCGCATTTTTCCCATTTCCCCTTATTTTTGACCCCAAATACAAAACAAATAAACAAATATACACTGCCCAATTTCGAGTTTCTTGTTAAAACTATTGACCTCGGTGCCGCCAAAAGGAGTATTCACTTCGGTGCTGCCCCCCCCCCCCCCGTGAATAGTCATTTTGTCGTCATCTCTGCCCATAGAAACTATCAAGGCAAAGAATATTTGCACACACACACACACACACACACACACACACATGTATGTATATATATATATATATATATATATATATATATATATATATATATATATATATATATATATATATATATATGTATATATATATATATATTTATATAATGTATATTGCTTGATTGCTTATTGTTCTAAACATGTATCTTCTATGATATCATAATTATGTTGTAACGTAATATATCTATTTACTGTTTTCAAAGTCTCACGAATATCTTTTAAAGGTAGAATGAATGCTTTATAATGCTTATTCTTATTCTGCTTCATATTGTTATTATTATTATTATTATTATTATTATTATTATTATTATCATTATTATTATTATCATTATTATTATTATTATTATCATTATTATTATTATCATTATTATTATCATTATTATTATTATTATTATTATTATCATTATCATTATCATTATTGTTATTATCTAGAACCACATGATCCATTCGAAAGACGCAAGCTTCATGCGCTAAACCTGCATGCTGCTGCTACACAGTCATGCCCATGATGAATGAAATGAAAATCTGTGCAGATAACAGCATGATTTTGTCATTGAAACACAAACATACAAAACACAACAATAACACTGAGACACTCGTAACCATGGCGATATTAACAGTACATGTATCAAGTTGATAACTATTGTTCTAGATCAGGCCAGAGATGATCACATCAGTGGCGGGTGCAGTTCACACGAAAATTGAGATGACGTGGCTGATTGGTACCTGCTGCATGTGAACTGAATAGCGTGTTCTCATACTAGTACAGCGAGTAATCGCCGCGCGCCTGTGTCGCAAGTTCTGTGGTCGTATTCTAGCGCCAGCTAGCAAGCCGTCTGTAGGTCAAAGAGGTTCTATATAGAACCTCTTTGGTGCATAGGTCGATCTAGTACGCGCACCGGTATGAACGCACACACGTAGTAGTAAGTGTGTGGCTCGCGCGATCGCGATTTTGATGTGTACTGAAAATTTTTAGTTGCGAAAGACATCGCATTCAAAATGGCGACCTTCCTACGTGTCAGGTTAGCGACATGTGTTGTAATTTTTATATTATTCGAAGTAGCACTCGCATTTGGAGTGGGAAGACACGATGCTGACAGGCATGATGCCATCGAAAGGGGAAGAAACATTGATTTAGAGGATGTAAAGCACAGAGTAAGGCGTGGTGCATTGGCCGACCAGGAGCAACCTCCTGCTGGCAACGCCGGGGTCGGTGGCGGCATCGCCCGTGGTGGTAGAGGTATGGACATGCAGCTGCAGCGGGGCCGTGGAGCCGGTGTAGTGCCAGGCAATGATGCCGATAATCAATTTGGCAGGAGGAGGGACATGAGGGACGATTTGCAGATGCAACAGCAGATGCAACCAAACAGGTTTGGAGCGATGAATGCCGGTCCTGCTCGAATTCCGAATGATCAGGGAAGGTTTCAACAAGGCCAGCCCCAGGCCCAGGGAGGTTTTAATGCACAGATGCAGTTCCCTCAGGCTCAGGGAGGTGGAGGTCAGGGCTTGCCGGTAAACATGGATCAAAACCCAAATTTTAGGCAGCAACAGCAACAGCAACAGCTCCAAGACCCTCAGACACGGAAAGATGCAAAGAAACAGCCATCAGCCAGACAGACACCCATGAGACCCATTAGGATAGCTGACCACCCTGCCTGCGCTGCTGATGTTCAGCACATGTGTGCCCGAAAGGGAAATAATTTTGCTGTGCTTGATTGCTTACAAAAGGTAAACAAAATTTATCTTTTATTGTCCTACACCTAGGCCATGTCATGCTAAGTAATATGGGTAAATTTTGTTCAATTCTATGTATGGCATGGGGGGTTTTGCATTTTGTACGCAGCCCAGTTGCTGTAATTAGCCGCCTAGCCTGTAATAACCCTAATATATAGCCTACAGTAGGGTTGGGGGTACCACGTATCGACACCCTAAGGATCTGTAGCTTGTTTATTCTAAAAATATAATACAAATCCGCCTAATTCTTACCTCAAATATGCCATAAATACTGCAGTTTTGAATGTCGTGACCGTCTCGTTGATTATGAATCTCCGTTTTAAAATAGCGCAATTTTAGTGCGTGCGTTCCGTTTTCTTCGCGCAGCTAAAAAGGGAACCTTGCGATCGGCACCCCCTCTCCTCCATAGGTATACACGTGAATTTCACAGCACAGGTAATACACGTGAATTTCACAGGCCATAGGTAATACACGTGAATTTCACAGCCATGGGTCGTTACTGATCGGATGTGTAATTTTTAGCTTGGTTTGTTTGAGTTTGATTTTCGTTTCTTCGTTTTTATTGTTTTTATAGCTAATGACACTTAATCCCGCGCGTACTTTTTCGTTCTATACGCAAGCAGCCATGATACGCAGGGTGTCGATGGGAAGGTGCCCTGTCGATAGGTGGTGCCCCAACCATACTTATATTGCGACAGCTACAGAGCTGTACCAGAGCGGCCCACAACACAGAGCAAACACAAAGTAAATTTTACAATCGCGTTGTATTTTGATACTTGACATCATTTTTTGTCACCTCAATTAGGCTCAAACACATTAAAGACAATCTTCATTAATGAGACTTCATACAAATGTAGCTATGTTATCAATATTGACATGTATGGTTAGGGCACCACCTATCGACAGGGCACCTTCCCATCGACACCCTGCGTATCATGGCTGTTTGCGTATAGAACGAAAATACGCGCGGGATTAAGTGTCATTAGCTATAAAAACAATAAAAACGAAGAAACGAAAATCAAACTCAAACAAACCAAGCTAAAAATTACACATCCGATCAGTAACGACGCATGGCTGTGAAATTCACGTGTATTACCTATGGCCTGTGAATTTCACGTGTATTACCTATGCTGTGAAATTCACGTGTATACCTATGGAGGAGATCGCAAGGTTCCCTTTTTAGCTGCGCGAAGAAAACGGAACGCACGCACTAAAATTGCGCTATTTTAAAACGGAGATTCATAACGAGACGGTCACGACATTCAAAACTGCAGTATTTATGGCATATTTGAGGTAAGAATTAGGCGGATTTGTATTATATTTTTAGAATAAACAAGCTACAGATCCTTAGGGTGTCGATACGTGGTACCCCCAACCCTACACAATTCATAACTTACTGAAAACGAAGATTATATTATGCACATGCAGCATGTGCAAAAGGTACATCGTCTTTCATGCCAGGCCATTTTGAATAATCGGGAGTTCACGCAATCTCAATGCACTTTTTAAGGTTATACTGCACTGTTGGCCGTGCTGCTACACTCGAGCAGCGCATGCACACGAGATCCCTGCACTTCCAGCCACACGCGCGCATAATGTGCAGAGAAGTCAACGCACCTTTTGAATTCTGCAACAGTGAACGCCGACGGTCAGGGATTGCGCTAGAAAGTGCCATTTTTTGTTTGTTCCATGGACATATCACGAGGGCTCTCTATGGACTCATGACGCATATAACTGTACCTTCTGAAATATAAGCATGCACTTTATGTGAGTGACATATAGATTTTTATAAGTGACATATCAATTTGTAGATGATTTGTAGTTCAAATTGTGTTGTGGTTTCCGATGTGATGGCGAGGCTCCTCTTGTCTGGGCGTCTGGTCGGGCTATGCATTTTGTAGCAAGAAGGACATTCACCAGGCTAACTACAATGTATACACAGCACAGTCGAGTCACTGTAAAAAACGTGACAACTGTACCCACAAGGTCCAAAACGCAAGTACATGTTGATCACATTGAGTTTTGGTTCTTGACAACATCTTTTTTGTCACCTCAGACTCATTAAGGACAATCTTGATTAATTAGAGGTCTTGACTTCATGTTTTTGTTATATGACATATACGCAAATCACAACTTACCGAAAACGAAGATTTTATGCAGCGTGTGAGAGCGGAATATCAGTCTTTCGTGCAGCCATTTTTGATCACGAACGCGATCAGAGCTGCACTTTCAAAGGTCACGCTGTTGACTGTGATGCAACACTAGCAGCCCCTAGCGGCGCACTGCAAACCACAGAACTCTATGTGGTGCACGCACAGACTTTGGTTACGCATTTGCGCACAACTAGTCTGGTTTCCAGACCCTTTGCCAACTGGACTTCTTTTACAAAATGCGCCCTCCGCGGAGGCAAAGGCAAACCAATACTCTAAAGCAAAATAGTACGAGCGGAGGGTCTTGAAGCCAGACGAGCGCACAACTTGCATTGTTCAAATCTTGTACATGGTATGTATTTTTAATTCTGCAACGATGAACTCCGACCATCAGCGATTGCCCTAGAAAGTGCCATTTTTTGTTTCATGGCCTATGCGTGAGTATAATGTACAATTCTTGGCGGAACGTATCAATTTTCATTAGTTTTGTAGTTGTATTGTGGTTTTCGCTTTGATGGCACTTGATGGCTCTTGAGTCTTGTCTGACGCCTTGCTCCGCACGGCATGTATGTGTATGCTTAATAGTTCTTAAGAGCGTACTGTTCAATCTGTTATGTGAAACACTCTGTAGTGGGACTGAGTATATTACAAATTGTGTCCAGCATGTATGTGAAATAGCTTTCAAGTGAATTGGAGCTAAAAATCCTGTTTTAATGATATGTGGCAAAGAAAGGGGCTACAGTTCATAGAGAGCACACAAACACGCACAAACACACACAGACAGACAAGCACACATTCATTTTGCAATTGACTTCATTCATAAATATTTTTTTTTTAAACATAAGGCCCAATAAATTCATTAAAAACTGATTTTTCATCCCCGGTTTTATATTGACAGGTATACATTGCATAATATGAGATGGCTAAATTCAGTTTCAGATTGTGCAGGCAGCATTTGCCACAATTGCTCTCGAAGAGTGAGTTGTTGCACATTTTCTCTGTACAACTGTGGGGACTTCCATGCAGATGGTCTTCATAGACAGGTGCTTTCTCATATCTAGTTTTTACTTTTATTGTATTTACTTCAGAAGATGTCTAAAACTTGACATTTGTATTTCTCAAAGAAAAAGTAATAAAAACTCCCTAGCATGCATACAACTGTAAACTGTATACAGTGTGTAATGTACAATGTACTTGTACATACCGGTAGTTAGAATTGTCTTTCATTTAGATTTCTAAATTTTAAATTAGTTTTACCAGATATGTCACATTCTTTTGGCCACAGGGAAAACACAAAATGCACAGTTAGAGTCCTGAGTGAACTAAAATTGTAAAATTTTGTAAAATTCAGGAAATGCATAGCCTTGACAAAGATTTCATGTTGAAGTGTATGTTTATCATTTGTCATGGTAGAGAAAAAGTACTGTGTATGAGCAAATGAAGTGATTAGACTGCTTATATCCTATGTTGTTGGAAAAAAAATCAACAGACTTGGCACTGTTTAATGTGGCATCTTGATTGATTGAGTGAATATGTGCTGAAGTCTGAATGCAGTGTAAAAACTTTGGGAAATATAATAGTAAGAAAGGCCTTTCTCATGGTCAAGTCTCGTCACACCCAAAGTGCATCATCAGAGACCACAAAGTACACTTGTATTGTATGTCTCCGTCTAAAGTAAACTTTGTACAATACACAAAAGATATTGAAATCCCCCTTAGCAGAGCAGGCCAGAATTACTGCACCTCACATACAAATGTATGATGTACATGTACACTTGCACTGCTATAGTTCTTCTATCCAAAATGAAAATACTGACTTCTATTCTTCCTATCTTGACTGCTTCTGATTTTTGTACAGCTGTCAATGCTAAATCTGGTTGTAGTTCATTAGAACTGCATCTCTCTGATACTGGTATATAAATTCAGAACTGCAGATACAAGCCTGTAGACGTAATGGAATGGTATTAACCCACATACAATTGTACACACATACACAATACAAATTCAGGGAATCAAAGATTATAAATGCTCTTTGCTATTACTGGTAGTTGGTTTACCTACTCAGGGGTGGCTGTGAAAAAGGATGTATTAAGGCTGTACAACTTTACTACTAACTCTTCTGTTGTTACTTTCTAAAACACCACAACATGTACAGGCTCTACAATGTACTTCTATATATCATTACTGCTACAGTCGACTCCAGTCATAACAAAGTTCTTGGGACCAGCAGTTCTATTCAGTTATATCAAAATTTTGTTATATATGGTGCAATTTTACCTTTTCAAAGATAATTTTACATGACCTGAATTTTTACTTTGTTGTAGCGAAAGTTTCATAAAAATAGCCATGTTCATTTTATAATGGCAGTGCCCTGTATATTTTAAACCTACATTTCAGCAGTGTGTCCAGTACTACTACGTACAATACTGTGTGTACATGTACAGTGATAGTTCTTTTGCTACTTGCTGCTACAATAGTTCCTGTCTGCTGTCTAGTTCAATCTGTCTCATGGTAATATTGACAGATTATAGACCGAGCAGTCCGTAGAACTACAAATGTCCTTGCCATCAATGTACTGATTTGTTGCTATTCAGACTCTGCTTTGATATTATCCACCACCCTCATCATTTTCAGATAGGCCTACATGTGTTATCATCCACTTGATCATGTGAAATGCAGTACTCCAGAAATAATGCACTTGTCAATGTAATGACGCACCCCACTACCCCCGGACATGGGTGCGTCATGGTCATTTTTTAACTGACAACACGGGGTTTTTGACGGACACCACAGTCACTTTTTTGACGGACAAAACGCTGCAAGTGACGAACACCACAGTCACTTTTTTGACGGACAACACGTTGAAAGTGACGCACACCTCGGTCACTTTTTTGACGGACTTCCTCGGTACATTTGACGCACCCCCGAAAGTACAGAAACGATTTTTACATACGTTTTATTCAAGCAATTTCATTCTCTTTTGGTTCGTAAACATAATTTGTAAAAGTTTCGGCAAGTTTCCCTTACCCTGGCCCTGTAAGCACCGTACCGTCATTCACCGTACATCACACTGCTGCTAAGATACTCCGTACAGTTAGTCTGTATTCTGTGCATGCAATCCATACATGTACATGACAATACAAACACATGTGTGCTGATGCGCTATGTGTGCGCGGCCATTGCTAGTCCGGTGGATGCATACTGCAGCGCAGCTACACACCACGCTACGGCATTCCCGCGAGCCCAGTCGCTGCTAGCTGTACGTCGAGATTCGCACAGCGGGTGCGTACTAAACAGCGTCGCGCTTCTTCGTGTCGGGCTATCCCGCGAGCAGAAAATGGCACGCGGCAGGCAGTTTCTTCTGCTGCCGCTTCTTTTACTGTCAAAAATTCGCCTTTGTCACCACAGAACATTATTTAGACACACATTGTATTGGAATATAAACGAACTTTCTTCGATAGCAATGTGTGTTGGTACATGTTGCATCGCAATGCAATAGGCACTAAGTGTTCGACAGTAAGGTTGAAATTGTTACATCGCTGAACAGTCCCTGGTTTGAGATCGCGTATGCATGATTTCATGGGTTTGTTGGAGGGAAAATGTGAGGAGAAAGGGTGGCTTCTAAATTATTTTCACTTGCGGTACGTGTATCCGGTACTGCTGGTAGCGTGCAAAAATGCGTGCAGTTTTCCATAGCCAAGTACCATGACGCACCCCTCGGTTCAAAATAATGCGTGTTATTTTCCATAGCCAAGTGACGTACCATGACGCACCTCTCGGTCCAAAATTTGACCGACAATGATGGGATTTTGATGCACCCCTCGGTCAAAAATTTGACGGACAAAGCTGGTAAAATGAGGAACACCTGGGTCACAAATTTGACGGACCGAACGAGGAAATGACGCACCCATGTCCGGGGGTAGTGGGGCGAGTCATTACATTGACAAGTGCATAACATTCAAGCTGCTGAGTTAGTATTGTGCAAATTCCCTTATGATAAAATCTGCAAGATGACAATACATGTATCAGATGAGCAGTACATTTAGCTCTGAACTTTCTACCCAATACTCGCCTCTGTCAGGGCTGACATTGTATATTTACATAGCACTTAGGCAGTCAAGTTCCAAGTCACACACATTATATACATTCACACACAAGCAGATAGAAAGGCAGAAGCATGAAATTCACAGAATGTTTGTAACAGATCAATGGCTGTGTATTCAGATGTTCTCACCAAATAGCTTTACACTTTGTAGTTTGCTCCAGGGCTATTGAAATGCATGGAAGTTGGCAGTGTTTGTATTCATTGTTGATTAAATTTAGTCTTCGTATCCTAGATGCTAGCAAACAATCTGTATGGTGCTGTTGACAGCTGTACAAATGTAGACTCAAATTTGTCATTTTTCACGTACAATGTTGTATTTTAAAAAGTTTTTTTTATCATTGACAATTTTTTGTTCTCTTTGTGATAATATATTTCTTCAATTGATCTTCAACCTTTCCTCATACATTAGATCATTTCATTTTCTGTCTGTAATAATTGGTGTCTGGGTTTATATGAAATGGAATCCAGGAAGTGATAAATTAGGATGTATGAAACATATTAGTATTCACCATTTCAGTTATGATCAGGTATCACAGTAATCTGACTGGAGTTATATAGTGGCTCCATTTTATCAAAAGATTATATGTGATTGTTAATTCCCTTACCACACAGGCTGCCATAGACTTATGATAGAAATCCACTATGTAGGCCCTAATCAATTATCACTTGTCATAAAACAGGGCCCAGGTATTCTTTTTACAATATCATGCCATTACCGGTATAGATGTGAAGCAGTATCTTTAGAAGATGACTTTATCTAACCTAGTATAGCTTTCATCTGTCAGTGCCACATTTAGCTTTCTGCATTAACATTGTAGTGTAAATTGTACATGTTTTGAGCTTATTTTTTTTCCCTGATATTTAGCCTTTAAGTTATTGATTGGAAAGTATTATAAGTCATAATGATTTTGTAACTCTTGATGTAGTAGAAATAGTGAGATACAGTGTAGTATAAATGACTTGAGCCTTCTTTATAACTTTCGCTCAACGTTTGACAATGCTCAATTTTGCACAACTACTTCACTAAAAATAAAGTGGCTTATACACAGTACAATGTACCCAGAATATTATAACAGTATTTTGCTCAAGTCCCCCTTCCATTCCTTGAAAAGGAGAAGGCGTCCTCAGAGTACAGCCATTTCCCCCCATATCAATACATAATGAGAGAGGGGAGTGCTTTACACATACAACACATGTAAAATGTAAGGACTATTTAGATGCATGATTTATCATGTACTGGTAAACAGAATTCCCCTTTTATGCTGTACTAGCTGAATATTGAACGTGCTCTGCTTGTGTGTATGTGTTGTGTGTGTGTGTGTGTGTGTGTGTGTACTGTACTATACATGTGCATCCATGTGTAAGCTTCTGTCCCGGATAGGGCAATATGTAATGCTCTTTTTTTTTATGTAGCTCATTGCTCACCATTTATGTAGGCTGTTGTCTGCAACGAAAGAGGTCAGCTGAGGACACTAATTACGTGCTTCAAACCCACTGCAGCCAAAGTGTGTCCATATTCTCTGGCTGCTGTATCTCTTCCTGTTTACACAATGTAAACTCTTTAGCATTCTGTAGATTGGAGAATATTTAAATGAGATTTTTGCTTGAAGCCAAGTGGCTCCTTAGTGCCAAATGTTAAATTTATGCATTTGCATGGATTTTATTCTCTTGTTTATTGGGTGTTGGGTGTATGGTATATGATGTACAATAACTCCTCGAAAGGGGAATTAACATGATTGTATGTCAATGACGGGTGTGGCCTATACTAGAATATCACTCACCTTTGTGTGTGTGTGTGTGTGTATGTGTGTGTGTGTGTGTGTGTGTGTGCAAGAGAGAGAGAAAGAGAAGAAAGGGACAAAAAAGATAATGGATATAAACATGCCAGAAGCCATTTGGAAAATGCAGATGAACCAATGGACAAACTGCCAATATGTGCAGTTGTGTGATTGGGGTATTCTAATTTCATTGCACAACTGGGATCACATGCATCACATCAACGAATTAATGACAAGTAAAGATACCCCCACCTAATTACAAAGTTAAAGCAGCAGTATTTAGGTGAAAATTTGATCCAATTAATGATGCAAAAGTTGATTAAATATTTGATTAAGTGTACTAACAGTCACACAGTCACAAATTTATCAAATACAAAGCAGCTTCAATCCTGTATAGGGAAAAAAATGAAGTTGTATCAATTGATATCATCTAGTGTGTGTTTTTTTTTTACTAGTTTTTATATATTTCTGGATTTAAGGGTAATTTTTTTTCTAGGCTTTAAAAGTTCAAATGTTATTTTGGAATGTTACATATATGTACATGAGGAATCATTATGCTGTCCTGTTTAATATTAAGTTCCTGTTGCAGTGTAGCGTAATGAACTGTCAATCAAACGATATACTGTACGAGCTGAAATTTTCGCGGCGGTTTTATTTTCGCGAATTTCGCGAATCGCCTTTGAACTGTGAAAATAACAACACACGAAAATAACAACGCGCAAATAACTGAGTTCAGTTAGACCCTCGCAAACCGCGAAATTAACACGCGAAAATGTCTTCCATGAGCAATTCGCGAAAATATCTGTACACAAAAATTTCAGCTCGTACAGTACACAGGCCTACATTTCATTGATATTCCTCTCAATTTCAGTGGGAGAGAGAGAACGAGAGTTGAGGAGAGAGCAAACGAAAACAATAACAATCAACCAAGCTTACAGGTGCATGATGATAAGGTGATAAAAAATATTGAGTGCCAAATCGGACTCCATTGCCTACCAGAATGAGAGTATTGTTACAGCATAGGTATCTTGAGATTTGTACGGATCTCGCAGGTGGCCGGCTGATATAGTGATAAAGTACACATGTGACTTGTTTCTTTTTGGTTTATCGCCGTACATGAATGTCATTAATGTGACGCAAGTATTATTATTATAGCACGGGCAGTGTGCCAGGTACACAGCTGTGAAAGCATCCCCCACCCACCCCTTTCTACAGAAGACTTTGTGTCACCCCCCCCCCCCCCCCCCCCCGAGGTCGTCTGCAATAGAAGCATTGTGTGGGCTTGGCGGGTATACTGGTGATCATGGAGTGTGATGATCAGCTGGTGGGAGGGGGGAGGAGAGACCCCCCCCCCCCCCCCACCAGATTTCCCCAATGTCCTTTCATCGCGTGGTCGGAATGTTGTTGTGCCGTGTCACTAAGTGGTTCATCTCGCCGACGACATAATTCATAGCCCTTGGCCATACGTGCTTCTGCAGTCAACAGTGTTATAGCTCAGTGCCCAGCCGCTTAAACAACAAATGCTCCCCTCTGACTGCATTATGATGAAGTGGAAAATGATGTTCAATTTTTCAGAGTATAGTGGTCATTCTTACCCCTCCCTCGAATATTTTGGGGATTCAAGGAATTTCATCTGAGAAGAAGGGTTGCACTTGATCAAAGCAGCAAACTCTCCGGTGCTCTTCAGCAGAAAAAAGAAGAAAGATTGGGAACAATTCAACATACGATTTGAAAGTCACTACCATATGGTACATAATTCTAATATGATATACATTGTATGTAGTGACCAATTACATAACATCCTGAAATGGCTGTTATGATCCTATTCACTGCACATATAATATATAGATTTGTAGATTTTGCTTGTAACTATACTTCAGTGGTCAAGATATCCCATAATACAAAAATTTCACCCATCTTGCCATTATTCGTGGTCTGTTTTACTTTTATTCATGTCAACCACTTCTACAACAGTCATTGCTGAAGAATTGCCGACTTGTGATTTAGACAATTTAGCACTGATAGGATTCTTATTGAACCACTCTATGTACAGAATGCCATCTTCAATGTGAATACATCCTTCTCCTCAATTATCAAACCAGTGTTGCAACCCCTGCAGAGTGCCCTACAATAGTGCAAATGCTGCACAGGCGCATTGACAAGTTTAACCACATGTAGACATGGTGATTGAAGTAATTACAATATTCAAAGACTTGAGTAAATCCGAAAGGGAAGTTTCAGGTTACATAATCGGGTGTGAGTAAGCAAGTTGTTCACTGCTCCTAACAAGTCGAGGGACTCGAATACTCAGAAAATGATGTCACTTGAAGTAATTTCCTAACAATGTGGGGCATTTGCTGTCAAAGACCAGTCTAGCATTATTGGATGCTTGTACAAAGAAATGAATGCTGTGTAGCACACATATGTTTGTACCATTTTATCAACTTTAATTCAATTTTGTATGGAATGTCAAAAACCAGTCTAGCATTCAAAGTCTTGGTTTACATATAAATGTCAAATCATAATTTATGTTCTTTTGTCATAAAGTTTAGTGTGTCAATTTATCAATCAATACTGAAATTTGTCTCTGCTGCTACTGTAAGCAAGTAAGGAATACTAGCATTAAATCATCATTTTTTTTTTTCATATAAATTCTTCATTTTGTCATTCAAATCAACCAAGTGTTAAGTGGGCCTTTAAAAATTCTGTGTGTCAGTTGAGTAGATACCAGTATGTGTGTGTAAATCAGTGCTATGAACAGGATGGTATTTGTTGTTATGCATTATTAAAGTGACATATAATGTGACAGGTAAATGATTTGAATAAGACAGTAGTTACTGCATTACACTAAATCTGACAATTTTGAGTGAATGTGTTGAGTATGTATGTATCTAAATGAATTACAATAGAGGAATTTATTTTGCTGCCTTGTGCTCAACTACTTTATCTAACAAATTAGAATTGCTATTGACAAAAAGAAAAAAATGAATAACAAAGCACAAATTTGAATGTTTCTGATAGACAAATACGAAATTGAAATGAGCATCCACACATTCCATAGTGGACAAAATTGAAAACACGTTTGTTAAAAATTGAAGGAGTGATGACATAAAAGTGTGGGAAAACCTACTGAAAATGCTTGAAATGATTGTATGCCCTGTATGATTGCCTATTGAAGGTACATACATGTAGATGCTACAGAAGTTGTTTACAATGCTTCCATAGCACAGTACAAGTATACAATGTGTACAATTTAGTAATGAAGTTGATTTAAAGAGCATCTGGCTTGATTTTCAAAATGATTGCATACACAGATTCTTGTTCTGGAAATAGGTGTACACTGTAAGTTGATAAGAATGTGTGAAAGGCTTCGTAGGCTGGTGACACAACTGCAGATTTCTACCTTACATGTATGATTTTATCACCTATAATGGGTAGATATAGTTATCTTGAGTACAATCTTATGCAGTGTGATTCAGATCTTTTCTTTCTTACTAAAAGAGAGAGAGAGAGAGATACAGAAGAAATGCACTTGATTGAAAAAAAAGGAGAGAGCAATTCTACCAATTTCTGGAAATTATAACATGTAGCTTCAAGCTTTGCACATGTACACTTGTACACTTTGTGGCAAGACAAGCAGTCTGGAAGACTGGTCTCAAACAAATATTGATAAAGGCAGTACAGAGTACAGTTTGGATTTATACACAGTGTACACTAGTATGTAGCTCCTGTGTAAAACATGTCATGACACACACTATTACTCTTTCATTTGCCTTTGTAATAGTGATGTGAAACCTGTCTGAATGACATTATTTGCTAGGATAATGATGATTTTATTAGTATTTTGAGATCAAAAGTGTGAAATAATTACATTCGGTGTACCCGACTTTTATTCATGAATTCCCGATTCACTGTTGCACGATGGATACTGCTGTGGCCCATTGAATTAACAATTACAATATCACATACAACCTGTAACATTAACAACCATAATCAGATTATGCTCTGAGATTGCAATCTTCCTGTGTACCTTTTTGGGGGCTAATTTTTCACATTATCCTTGTTCCCCAATTGAAATCATGTCATCACAGCGCTAGTTCACACATTCCTTATGCATAGGTCTCCATTTTAGAGCAGAAATCTACAGTTTATGCAGTCATATGGGATCTATGTTTTACCTTTTATCATGCTGAAAGACTCTTCTGGTCTTAAAATTTCATGATCATTAAAAAAAAAAAAATCTTATTGTCACCATTGTTCAGACATCTCTGCTTCATAAGCCAGATGAATTATGTGTATTTCTCTCTTATGCTTGTGCAGTGCCAGAAACATTATGTACAGGTACGTGTAGCTTGAGAATTGTAGAGCAGAGAATTGATGCCATGCTATACTGCCCTTGCACAATGGACAGGGTTACATGGGGAAAGACGTTCATGGGCCATATCCGTTGCTCTTTTATGTGTGCCATTTGCAGTTTTGCATTCCTTTTGTGTGAAATCATATTTCAGACGCTGTTTGAATGGGTTGTACAGTTTAGCACGAAGTTTTGGAATCTGTGGCCATTGTGACGTGGCAGGACCAGAGATAGTACACCTGTAGGTTGTGTACAGTGTAGGTGTGCAGACTGGATCATTAATGACATTTACATGATGTATTTATATCATGCTCCAGCCTCAAAGAGTGTCATTGTTTAATGTTTTTGATAGTTTATCTGCCCATACATCCATCACTCTTCAGATGTTGTCGTCACATCTTATGCAAAACATTTTTTTTTTGGTTGGGGGGGGGGGGTGGCGGTTGGTTGTTATGCCTCTACCCTGAAGGGTCCTGGTAGTATCTTTTCCGATTGCCTGTCTGTTTAAATCTTTCCCAGATTTTGTTATCTTGATTTAACAAACAAAATTGAATGGATATTCTCCATACCAAGCACAAGTAATACTACATGAGGTGTAGATATACTGATTCAGCATTGAGCAGAAGTCTTTCAGGTCAAGCTCAAAGGTTACTAGAGAACTTTGGGTAACTACTGTAAAAGTGGATATTTTCGCGCGACTAATTTTTCGCGCTCGGCCGGATAAGAAGAGTTTCGCATGTTTTTAATTCCGCGGTATCAAGACATCAACTACAGGAACATATGGCAAGGAGAAATATTCGCGTGCTTTTATTTTCGCGCTAGTTTCTGATTGCGCGAAATGCGCGAAAATTTCAACACCGCGAAAATTTCCACTTTTACAGTATGACATTTTCATGATCAGCTCTTAATAACTTTATGTAAGCCTTAAGAATGTACAGTAAAAAACTTGATAAGGATGGGTGGAAACGTCTTGATGTTACATGGATGTTGTATATTTTGCAGTGGTTTATATTTTTGTGATTTTTGTGAGTCTACCACCATTTGCAAAATGAACAACTTGTGAAAATGTTGCTTCCCATAACATGAATGCAATGTTTATCATCTCTGAGGCTAGAATTCATTTTTTTTAAAGAGAATCTTTTTCCTGCTAGTATCATCACTTGGGTTCTTGATTTGCAAACTTAAGAAGTCATGAAATCGTCTTTCAAGTCCCAATTTGAGAAACATTATACTCTCAAAATACACCCAACTGTAAAGTGTGTAAATTGACAATAGTGAAAGACCAAAGGTCAATTATTGAGATATTATATGTATATTTACTTCAAAATATGTAGTTTTGACCATTTTGTCACTTAGAAGTGCATATTTGCATTGTAATCATGGAAGAAAGATTGAGTATGAATTAATCTAATTATTTCCACGAATTTGATAGTGGTGATAGGTCAAAAGTCAAGGTCAGAGTTCACTGTTCCTCAGTTTAAACTATTAATTTCCCCACAGTTACTTCAGCTAGAAGTGCCCAGAACTGATGTGTAATAGGAAGGATAAAATCAAATAGACAGTTGGTTGCCTGAAATGTCTATAGTGAAAAATCTAGAGGTAAAAATTGAATATGAATATAATTCAGCTAGGTACACCTCGTATTGTGTGTTATTGCAAGAGTTCTGTCTGTGGCAAGGGTAAACCAATTACCGTACACCTGTACGTGTACCTTGTTTCCATCCCCTATCCATTTCTTTTAGTAATACTTCAGAGCATAACAAGCTCACTATGGATGTAAGTGTTGAACATTGTGATGAATGGTAATCCAAATGTCCTTCATGGTAATACATTGATGGGGTTGCACTTGATCTACGTACAGTAATTGCAAACTGTTGCATACATTATTCAATTCGATTCAATTCAATTCAATTCAGTTCATTTATTCCATATGCTGAAAAGAATACAGAAGTTCACCTAACTCATATTGCACATCACATTTACAGGGAAAACAGAGGAAGAGGCAATATACACACATATACCCGATAGTTATATGTATACATACCATACATAGCACATGGAGGAATCAGAAAAGGCCATATGAGACCTACCGAGGCCAATTCCGGTGCAATGAATATATAGATTAATGGTACAAGTTAAAATTCAACAGAGAGATTCATTTACAGAGTACAACCACAGGATAAGAAATACACTAAGCAACAAATAGAAAAGAACAACTCACAAAAAACAAACAAACCAACAAACAAAAAGGACATTTTTTTTTTTTTTTTAACAAGAATTATTCAATTGTGCTTTGGATTAAAAAACATTTTATATTTACACCTAAGATGACAGTGTTGGACACTCTTTGATAAGAGCTGGTAACTCATTCCAGTATTTTGTTCTAGTGTATCTGATTGTAGTCTTTGAAAACTTAAATCTGTGTGTCAGGCAACTGTCAGGGAATATTTTTTCAACTCATATTTGATTAGCAACTTCAGCTGATGAACAATATTTCAAATGGCATCCTGTACACTTCTTTGGAAGAAAACTGCTACTCAAAAGTTAGTTTGTGTACCAGTGGTGTAAAAATGCATAGCAAATTGCTGTGCAATACCTGGAAACTTCCCATGTATTATAGTAGACACTGGACAATCTATGACATTAAAGGTACTGCTTACCATTGGGAGCAGTGATTTAAAAAATGTTCAAGATATCACATTTGATGCATATACATGTGTTGGTCAGTTATATCACAAAACATCCTACTAAATAACAATTTTGCAATAAAGCCTAAAATATAAAGAGATATCACTGTTTTTCTCAATAAACCATAACTGTAGACGGTTTCTTCTGGAAACATTTTTATTATAATTATTGTTCACATTTTGTATATATTGAACAATACTTAACATCGATGAGACTGATTCAATTTTTTACATTGGTTATTTCTATCCCTAACTCACATTTTAGAACTATTTTAAAGCGATGATGCTGGGGATTTGTTTCATCTGCAAATGGTAAACTCAATTTTATCCTTTCTGAAAGATTTAGTTGTGTTTTGCCAGTTCAGATGGGGAGCATTTGATGGTAAAATGAAAATTCTTTATAAGGTAACAGTGCTAAAAAAAAACCCCAAACATTTTCAGATACCTCTAGTAAAATGTATCCATATACAAATATGTATCTGAAAGCTTTAACAGTATATGTGACATATTTTCTACATATTCTCCAACCCACACCTACAATGTGCTGTCTCTGTAATTCAAAACCCTGAAAATCATCACATTCAGTACCTGTAACTCTGCCTCATAAAACTGAAGTGCTATGCTTTTTTTTTTTTTATATTTTGTGCTACCAGTAAAGTTCAAAGTGCAGAGTCTCTTCTGGTCCTATAGAGAATATCATTCAATTTGTATTGATCAGCTCTGCTGGTGAGACAGGTCTGGACAATATAAAGATCATCACTTTTCAGACAGCACTATGATGTCATAAATCTCAGACGAACCAGATAAAGCAAATTCTTGTGTGCTGGTGTGGCATTTATGCTGAAATGTCAAAGGAGAAGTTACCATGGGAATGATTTTTTTGGTCATTATCATTAATCAAAACTGTCTGGTAATAGTAGCAGATTGGTAGAACCCTTTAAAAAATAAATTATGTAAAAAGCCATAATCAATTGAATATATGAGATGCATGTATCATCCGCCATGAGTGGTTTTGAACTGGCTGGCCTGATCACATGACTATATGAAACAAAAAAGGCTTGCCCAGTCACGACTGTGTACGTGTATGCATCAATCATGGCTGACATAATCACGTTTTGCTTTCTTTTTTCATTGCTGGCAGAATATCGATATCTACCACACACACTATCAGTTCTAATGCAGAATTTAGCCATTCTTAGAGGCTTTTCTTTCCATTTTATTAATGTTTGAAAATATGTTTGCTAAATGTTACTAGTTATTCCCCCCCCCCCCCAGTAAACAATTGCCATCACATGAAGTAACCACTTTCTGCTGTGGACATGTACAGCCTATTTTGTGGTGCATGGTCCATACTTTTTATGCCTCCGCCACGAAGTGGTGCCGGAGGCATTATGTTTTCGGGTTGTCCGTCCGTATGTCTGTCCGCATTCGTTTATTGCGATAACTTGAGTAATATTGGCTGGAATTTTACCAAACTTGGTCCAAGTATATAGTATGATGGGGCAATTACTTAGTTAGATTTTGGGTGAAATCGGCCAAAGGTCAAAGGTCAAGGTCAAAGCATGAAATTGTATTTGTTTACGCGATAACTCAAGACTGGATCGAGCAAATTTCACCAAACTTTGTCCGAGGATGATGTATGATGGGACAATTACATGTACTTTATTAGTTTTGTAGAGAAATCAGACAGAGGTCAAAGGTCAAAGATCAAGGTCAAATCCTAAAATTTATCTGTTTACGTGATAACTCAAAACTGGATGAAGCAACTTTCACCAAACTTGGTCCAAGGATGATGTATGATGGGGCAATTAGTTGAGTAGATTTTAGTGACATTAGCAAGAGGTCAAAGGTCAAGGTCAAATGCTAAAAATGTTGCTATTTCCCCCATATCTATGCAATGCCCAAAGGTATTTTCTTGAAACTTAGTGTAGACATGTACTACTGCGTAAAGATTCTCCAGAGAGAGTTTCATGTCATAAGGTCAAAGATCAAAAGGTCAAAGGTTAGGTGAAAATGTTACAATTTCTTTTTTCTCGCAAATGGTTCAGTGTACACCGTATTTTCATGGAACTTGGTACATACGCATGTACTGACTGGCAGGGATTATCTAGGGAACTTAGGGGTCATGGGTCAATAGTCAGGGGGTCAAAGGTCAAGGTCAACTCAAAATTTTACTATTTCCCACATATACTAGTACACTGTATATGCAATGCTTGCATTATTAGTTTTAAAATTTTATACATGTATTACCTAATGGAGATTCGCTGGGAAATTTCCAGCCAGAAGGTCAAAGGTTAAGGGTCAAAGGCCATGTTTAAATGCAAAGAAAAATCTATTTTGTACTGTAATTACACTCTTTCTTTCTTAATACCTTGAGAATTACTCATTGCATTAAATTATAAAAGGGTCGGTCAGAAGTCAAGTAAAAATCCTCAATTCCCCAAATATGTGTACCTGCACTCTTAGACAATTATAGCAAACTCAGTTCAAGGAAAGGGAAAATTCAAGGTATTTCTGACAAACCTGTCATTTCAATATTTTGCCAGTTATGTGAAACTGTCATCACACATTGTGAAGACATTGTACTATACACCTATTGGGAGAATCATGCATTATGGCGGAGGCATCAGTCGCCATAGCGACATTTATAGTTTTTTTTTCAGTATTTGTGCTGAATGAATCATGCATTTTGAGATTATTTATCATCACTTTTTCTTTCCTCACCCTTACTATTAGATCTGCATACACAGATGCACACACACATTGATGTGCACATGTAGTGCATACACACAGCAATATTGCCTCGGCCCTTTTTTGATGGATTTCATGTATTAAACCTGTACATGTGCATAATACAATAATTGCCACAATTAGGCTCGGGGTTGGGGAAGGGGGGGTGGGGGGTGATATCTTGTTGGCTTGATGGCACTGGCTATTTTTTCACAGGACTGCACTTTTGCTCAGTGAGGACTATCATTCTCACATGAGGCCCATTCATACTTAAAATGAAAGAGCATGATATTGTGCGCTGTATTCTGTAATTTGAAGGCAACTACAATGCTAAGTGCCTCATGAAGTACCGTGGTTAATAGGCTGGTAATGCAAACTTAATGGAAAATGTGCATACAAGCTTTTGAGTGTGAATCGTGCTACAAAATACATTGTATCACCAACCACACTGTGGTGTATATGTACCCCGACACACTTCACCTACATGCAGTGCTTATCTCAGAGAGGTATACAGTACTTTCAAGCCAGAAATATCACTGCATTTTCATGTTATCACTGTGAATGAGGACGGTGTCGTTTGAAATACTGGGTTATCACCATGATATTTTGCCAATGAGAACAGTGACGGCAAATCACAGTGGTATTTAATGCCATGGTATTTCTAATGTGTAGGTCTCTGCAGAGCTTATCTACCTGATTTTATTGTGTGGATGTTTGCTGCCTGCCTTGATTCATTGTAAATGAGCTTCATAATGTTTGATGGCCTAGAATATGTGGGCAAAAGCCAGTAGAATATCCACGTGACTTCCAGGAAAAAGATGCATGAATTCCATTTTTTATTGATACAGACATGGCAGCAATTTAATCGTCGTTATTCAGCAGTTTAGTCCTTGTTGTAGATGAACTGTCTCTTCTTTTTCTCTGCATCTGATAGAAAAATATCGCTTGCATGAAATCTGATAGAAAATGTCCGTTTGACTGCCGAGACCTTGATAAATTGAAGGCCATTTTTTTATAATGCAGACATGGCAGCCATTGATAATGGTTGATCAGAAGTTGAGTCTGTGAAGGACGAGAGAGATGTGCTTTGGGCAGGAAGATTTAGAATATTGAATTATTGATTACCAAGGCCTACAGACCATGCTTTGGGTGTTAAAAATGTAAGATATTGAATCATTGATTTTGAAGGCCTATGTAATATACCTACTGTTGTGGATGGCAAGTGATGAGAGAATAAAAAGGAGTTGATATGAATGCTTTTTCGGCGGGTGTTCACTGGTCAACTGCCTGCATGCATACACTGAATGCACTGTTGCACTGTCGGCTCCAATTCGCTGCAGTCCGCTGGGGAAACGATATGGCTAAAGTAGGCCGCTGTGTGCAAAACGTGCGACATGTAATTCTATCCAGGCCAACCTGGGTGGATGAGTATTGGTGATTCATGCACCGCCAGTATTACTGGTACATGTGTCAGTTTTAGCCAGTGAGAGCCGACAATGGGGAATAGGGTGGGGGATGGGGGAGGATGGATGTAAGTTAGTGGCAAACCTTTTTCACCTCATCCTTTTGAAAAAAAAAAAAAATCTCATTAAAAAAAAAATCTCATTAAAAAGGGGTAAAATACAAAATAATACCTGAAGCATTTAAGACTGAAAATTCAGCTGCTTTTTTATCATTTGCTTAGTTAGGGGGGATGAAATTTTAAAACTATATGATATCTGTTAGAAATACTCAGGTTGCTACATGTAATAGAAGGCATTATTTTACTCAATATTTTGAGGTGGCTTCTTCTTCTTGCTTATGAGGCAGCAGCATCTAAGTAATGTCCCTCAATTGTTGTAGCCAATTTACAGTCTGTGGAGTAGGGTGTGTCAGGTCCATGTTGTCAGGAGGTCGGAGATCAGGGCACTCACTCAAGATGTGTTAAAAGACAAATAGGACAATGTATCTTTGTCTGATGTGCAGCCATTAAAACTGATGTATACGGCACAAATATTTTAGAATTTCACATGCAAACAAAGGTGAAGGTAGGACCGATTCAAGTAATGGTGTACCGATATACAGGAGCAATTTTTTTTTTTTTTTTTAAACCAGCCAAAAAGTGTGTTTGTGTTTGTGTGTATGTGTGTGTGTGGGGGGGGGGGGTGGGTGGGCTGCAGCATCATATGCCTTTAGTGCAAGCCTTAGGCCCTTCTGCTGGGCAGGCAACAAACTCCTCTTCATTTTCCTTGTAAACGGCTGATACTGGAATACACCTTGGATGCTTGCACATACACTATAAAATATTGAAATTGAAGCCATTCCGTACAAATAACACGCTACATATATGAGGCTGTCATACATACACATTCAAGTGTGTGTATCTTATTTTGTGAGCTGTATTGGAGACGGAGATCTATTTTTGGGAAACACATGATGTGAGCACCTCTCTGTGAGTCCCATACATCCTGAAAAAGCCAGAATAAAAAGCTGAAATTGTGTTTGCTGCAGGATATGGTGTAAAAGAGAGGATAAAGGGCTTCCAACATCCTTGGGGATTGCAGCCATTCAAGCTAATCTCGACATGTCACATACAGACACTTGGCAACGAACATTCGAGGTTCCGTTCTTCCTCTGGCACTTTTTCCCTCTCTCTTCCTATCTCTCCTCTCTTCCTGTCTCTCCCTTTCTTTCCCTATCTCTCCCTTTCTCTTCCCCTCTCTCTCATCTCTCCCTCTCCTTGTTGGAAGCTGTACTGCTATAAAACAGCATTCATCATCCTGTTTCCCATAGTGTTTGATGATTCCTCGTGGTGTATTATCCAACTGGGTACCAACAAAATACACCAAAAAGTTTTACATCTGATTGTACAAGTGACCTTGGATCCAGGAGATGAAATGAGTTCAAATTCACCTTCCTGTCCCCCCCCCCCCCTTCCCCTTCCCTGCTCCATGAAAGAAGCAACATTAAAGCGGAAGTCTAGACAATTTTCATAATACAGTATTCATCGCATAATCGGGACAGGTTGGGAGTACCAAACATGGCCCCTTTAAGTGGGGTGCCCGATTTCGCGATGAGCACTCACCATACACTAACGGCATACGACATGTACGTGTAGTGCACACACACACACACGCATACTGACGTACTGTACATGTCATGAATACACAACCACGCTACCCCTCGGCGCGACAGTTTAGCTCTCCCTGCATTCTCGCAATGATGTAGAGTAATCGCAACCGGGTTCTTCTTCTGTCACCTCTCTTATGGATACTTATACGCGGCGCTTTCGTGGCTTTGCATACAAGTACGTGTACTGGATGGACGGAGGTCAAAACACACCAGTCCGAAGCTTGCTTTGTAAGTTCGATGTAAACGACAACTGATAGGGAATCTTTGAAATATTGTTGTGGTATTTTGGTAGATTTTTTGTGTAAAATATCAACAAAATCAAAGATCGCTTAAAGAAAAATTGTCCCGTTTATCAGAGGTCCCCGCCCGATTATCCAGTGAAAATAACATGCATTGGAAATGTTTCTGGGAAGCGTATGTCATTTAAGCGAGGTTCCCGATTATCAGATGCCCGATTATGCGATGAATACCGTACCACATCAGGTAGTACATGAATCAACAGCTCCATGCATAGATTTGTGAAATTTATTGTAGTCCTTGAGCAGAGAAACCGATACTCTGAAAAAACTAAAACAAATTGCACTGAACAAGGATGATCGACATAGAGGCTCACACATTTCAGGAATGCTGCTTTCTTCTCTCTTTTTTTCTTCCTTGAACCCCTCCCCCATGCATTCTAATCATGGTGAAGCTGCCATCGTTCTTGTTCATTGTGATTCCTTGCGAGTTTTGAAAATGTTTTTATTCCTGATCCCAATCACTATAAATTCTGCAACCCTGTAACAAGTATAACCAATTTATAGTAGTCCAAATGTAAAAGTCTGAAAATCATCTGGTCCCCTTTAAGCTCTATGGTGTAAAGCTCTATGGTGTGAACCGGAATGCAGCCAGTTCCTATTATTTACATCACAGCTTTATTGCAAGCTGTATTGATTTTTTCCAGTCCATTGAATGAATTTGTTTATGTATACAGCATATCTATCCATGTATGTATACATTGATACAAATACAATACATGATACGCATATGAAATATTAATTCATACATTCATACAAACATGCATATGATTGCAAATATATTTGAAGATAAGTATAAAGATCTATAGGCTCACACACATACACAGACAGTACATGTATGCCTGACTCTAGCAGTCATGATAACATAATGTATAAAAAATAGGGCCTGTCAAGTAAAATTCAAAGTCATCCAGACTGCGTGTTTGCCCGCAATGTGTAGTGTGAGTGTGCCACACAGATACATTGTACAATACAGATAGAATGTGTAGTGCTGTGCCAACGTACCAAGAGGGAGCTGAAAATGATAAAACACATGGTATAGCAGCTGCACAATTTATGTTTCAGTCCATTCAAACCAGCGACAAGCTTGTGTGCCAAAGTTATATCCATGCCACATGGGCTGAAAATGGCAAAAACACTGTTTTTGGTAGTGACTGTGAGATTCATTTTATAGTCCATTGTAACCAAATAGGTACTGTACGTGTATTATTTCTGCACACACACACACACACACACACACACACACACACATAAAATATACGATGTATGCCATCTATTCCCTTCTGTAGATGAAAAACCTCGACATGTGGGTGAGTTTCATATCTACTCACTGGTAAAATAAAATCAAGGAGGTATATGTACTAGGCTCGCCTAGTATCTCCTTGGTAAAATGGACCATGGACCAGTGAGCACTGCTACACTAATACAGACACAACCTGTGTTATGATTGCCCTTTTGTATGTCCCATGATTTTTACAGCATTTATTTTCCCATCTCACGCTGAGAGTGTGATTTCATGCACAAAATGTAGCAGCCCTGATTGCAGCTGAAGCTGTAATGCTAGACAGAGAGAGAGAGAGAGAAAAAAAAAAAGTCACTTGTATCACCTGAAGCACAGCGAACTACAGACAGGCTTCCTTGGCATTGACTGGCTATGTGCCTGTTTTTCTTCAATTTGTCTCTGATGACCCTTTCATGGATAACAATAACATTGCCAGTTTAATGTAGTACTGTAGAGGTGGAATTTTTCGCGCTGTGGAAGTTTTCGGGCATTTCGCGCAATCGGAAACCTGTGCGAAAAGAAAAGTAAACCAATATTGTTGCTTGTCATATGTTTCAGCAATTAATGTCTTGATTCCGTGGAATTAAACCAAGTGTAATTCATCTTACCCAGCTGAGCATGAAAAATTACACGAGAATGTGAAAATATCCACTTTTACAGTACCGTTACTGTAACTATTTATCTCTTGATTGATTTTTTAAAATGCAGTCAAAATACAGAAAAAGCATACCTTGTTCTTTTTTTTGGGGGGGGGGGTGGAGAGAATAGTAAATTTTATGTCTTATTTAGGGAAATTATTTTCGTAAATGAAACCTCTTCTTTCTTAGTGACGTTTTTGGTAAAGGGTTAATTTCAGCTATTTGATCCATATAATGATACATGTACTTGGAGACAATGAACATCATAGATACATGTATGGTTGGGGTTTGTACACAGGAAATCTCAGTGGCAGTTATTGTCAGTGAAGAGATTTCATCTGTCTTGAAACATGTGGTATTGAATAGCCATGGCTTATATTTCACAAGTGACATAGATGGCGCCCTTTAGAGAGTCATTTGGCATTCCTTCTTGATAGCATTGAGGATTCCAGTAAAGTAAGATGGATGGTGATTATCTAGACTTCATGATCAGAATAAGGGGCTATCAAAATATAATTTGGTATGAATCACTTTCCATTACATGACAGGGATTCCCAGCTATGGGAAACAATGTTATGTTTCACCATTTTATCGTCTGAAACTTAGTCAATCCAACTCAATAAAGTACAAAGGGGCTAAATTGTGGAATATGTTAAGCATGAAACTGAAAACTGCTAACACATTGAATCTTTTTATGACTCAATATAAGCAGCTTTTTCTTAATCTGTACTGATTGTTTATTATATATGAATGAATGATGAAAATTGTGCAATTCCCATACAAACCTTTGACAAATACCCTGCATGTTTGTTTTGTTTTATATTGTATTGTATTGTAATATATTGTATTAGTTCAGTCGTTGTTTTGTTTCCTGTTTCCATCATAATATATTGTTGATTTTGTAACGGTCTCTAATCTAAGTTCTATTTTGATATATATATGTTTCATTCAAAACTGTGATTTTAAACTATATTGTAAAGGGAATCTCCATTTCCAAGCCCTGGGCTTTTGCGTGATTTCCTCCTTTGACTCACACATTTATGTAAATATTTTATATGTGATTTTATGAAATGAATAAATTGAATTGAATTGAATTGAATTGATAGTGCAGGCAGGATCACGATTTGAAAGCTCCAGGTAGATTCAAATAGTTTGGTCATTACTGAGATGGCTTAATTTTAACTTATAGCTTTAATAGGGAGTATAAGTTTAGTGACAGTGGAAGATGTGAGAGTTAAAACTTCAAGTTCAGGACAGTGTGAACACTTTTTGATGCTCCTTCATAACCACAAGGTTTCATGTGGGTCTGTTGCTGGTAGCTGAATGATGTACAAAGAGGTGTTGTGTGTGGGGGAGGGGGGAGGGATGTGAATGCACATGCAGTATATCATGAACTTGTATTTCAGCTTGACTCCTGCAAACACTAGATTACTGTTGATATGAAATAAACATCTTGTTGACACACTGTCTCCTAACATGAGTTTTTTGTATTAATGTATATTGTACCATTCCATGTTTCAGTCACAAAACACAGCTGCAGTAGATATCACCACTCGTGGTCACTGAACTCTTTGCTGCTCTCTTCAAAAGTTTCTCCCAAATGCTTGCAATACACTAAATGGGGGAGGGGGGGGGGGGAGAGGGGGGTTGTTGCATCCAGCAAACAACACTCTGGATTTTATCATTGTCTATTAAAGTTAAATGAATCCGTGAGACCTTTAATTTATGACAAGAGCCATGTGAACAAGGTGAAGTTCCCAGTTAATCTTGGAGGAGATTACCTATACCTATCATTGCTGGTATGTTATACTAGCTATCATTGGCAGTTTACAAGGTCTAACAATGTGAACATGGTATGTGAAGTTCATGACTACATTATTTTACATGTACGCATGTAGAAACATAGATCAGCCTATAATTTTATAAATTTCTCTCATAATGTTTGTAAAGTTGAAGTGCTCCTGTGCCTATTTCAAGCCACCCCCCCCCCCCCCCCGTGCTGTTTTATCATCAGAATATTCAGATTCACAAGTCAGCCATATGTAGTGGGTTAATGGGGGGGGGGGGGTGAACAGTGGGCAAGGGTATGTTTTGTGCATTGCTTGGAGGCGTGTTCTCTCTTTGGCAAGTTCCCCTTGCAACACACTTCCTACAAGATTTTGTCACATTTGTTATTAGTAAGCTAAAATTTGAAATCGAAAGAGTGAGTGTCAAGTTTCTATTCAACTACAGTACATCGTATCTTCATCGTGTAGTGATGAGGATGTAGAGAATAATATCCAGCATGTAAGTCGTGTCTCCGTCTTTGAGTGACTGTTTGAGCAGCACCTTCTGCAAATATCGTGACGTGAAAGTTTATTCAAGTATGACCTGTTATTCCATGGTTTCAAATTCCTCCATGCCGTGTCATTTGTAGCTGCCTTTGATAGCGAGTATCTTTGGATTTCACCCCCTCTTCCATAATATTTTTTTTTCCGATTTAAAAAAAAAAATTAGACTTTGTCCGTTTACATGTGGTGCTGTAAATTATACACGGTATCAACAATTTTGCCCTTCCAAATGATGTTGACACATGAATAAAATTAGTACCTTTGGACCTACCCACTAGACTTCGTCTCTATGTTAACATGCTGTGATATCATAAATGTATGGTTACCATGTTCAATGTAGACTGTGGCTTGCATGATTATAATTTCTTGATGACTTACTAAAATCAGTGTGTCAACTTCCATTTGTGCTACACGAATCTGTGGAATTAGTGTTTGATACAAGGAAATTTATGAATTTGCAGACTATTTCCCCAGCTCTATCCAAACTTCATTTGCTACTGGGCTTTGTCTGTGCATTGTAACTGAAAGCAGCATATGGTACATGCCATATGATATTTTGCAAATTATGACTTGTGAGACAATTTCAAGAGTCTGAATTCTTGATCAAAAGCAACATTTTTGGAGTAAAAAAAAAAGAAGTATTGTCTCTTTTTGAAAGAAAAATAAGTTAGTAATCTCTTACCTTAAAGAGACCATACATATATACAACACAATTGTGTCATGGTTGCCAATATCTTTGGGAGTTGGTTATTTCACCTATCAGTTAATTTCCAAAGTTTGCGAAAATAAAAACACTGAAATATACGATGTACAGTGTAGACAGTAAATAGCATGTGGAGCACATGTGTATCAAAATACTCTGAGGGATGTATTTAGGACTTTACTCTTGTTGATTTGTACTTTCTCTATTTCAGTATTTGCCTTACGAGGTCTCTCTCTCTGAACCCCCCCCCCCCAAACATGTAACAAAGTACAGTGTATGTATTCACTTTACCAGAGAGGAAATGGCACAAAAATGTTCTCTGAACATTACCCTGGTGCATTGTTTGCAACTACACATCCGCAGCCCTGTCGCTGTTCAGTATGCCCCCCCCCCAAAAAAAAAAAAACCAAACCCAAAAAACAAAACAAAAACAAAACAAAAAATTACTACTGGATTTTCACATTGAAACTTCCAATATGATTAAACTGTTTGAATGCTACTTCAGGGTCTTAAAATGTAACATCTTAGCTATATATTGCAGAAACCCCCAGTCAATTTGGTCAAGTGATCACAGAGAAATGCGGATCTTTGTAAAGCATGTCATAGGTCTGATTCTTCCAAATCTAGTACATTTTCATGGATGCTCTTGGAATTGCATAATGTGTGAACACAATGGATAGAACTTGGGGAGAAGGGATTCCTGACATGCTTCACAAAACTCCTCATTTCTCTTTGACCACTGAAGCAAATTGGATTGGGTTTTCTGCAAGACGTGGTTAATAAGTTATAGTTTCATACACTGAAATTGTATTTGGATTGATTCACTATTTTTAAGGTTACCATTGTGGAGGGTCCCGTTGTAATTTTTTTTTTGGGGGGACATACGGTACAGAAGTCGCGACAGGGCTGTACAAGTGGGGTCCGAAACACCGGCCAACGCAGTGCAATGACACTGATTTTGAATTCATGTTTAGATCATCACATTATGTTTGTTACTCAGACCCATATATATTTACCATCTTGATCAATTTAGCTGCCAATTAGTGTTAATGATATTGACATTCGCAATTTACAACTCACTGAAAATGAGGATTTACATGTAAGGCATCATCTGCACACTGTAGATCACGTTTCTCTGCATGGCTATTGTTTTCAGTTCTAAGAGATTACTTCAGTTGCGATCAGAAGGGTTATCGAAAATGGCTAATGGATTGTATGAGTGTACTGTTGGTGCTGTGGGTAACAAAGAACAGAACCAACAAAATGGTAGAGAATCAAATGAAGTTGCACAACCTCATTGGCCCAAATTCATGAAGGTGGTTTTAACTTCAACCATAGTACAAATTTAAACCATGGTCTAAAATAAGCGCAAAATAGGCATACCTTTGACATGCTTGTATCAATACACGTTTGTTACTGGACGTCTGTTGTTGTACATAATCTGTCAATCATATTTCATGCAGAAGAAATTTGCATAAACCATGTTTTAAACCATGGTTTCAATTGTACCACCTTTGTGAATTTGGGCCAATATGTTTTGTTTGTGCTTAATGGAGCATTCGTTTCTCAACTTTCCTATTTTGGGTGCTATACATTTGTCCAAAATAAAGTATGTATCTTGTGGCTGAATAGAAATTGGGAAGTCTTGGCAAAGGCGGCTGTCATCACTGGAGTCTGACAGTGCCCCAGTCCCAGTCCTGTCTTTCTGTGTGTCCTGGTTGCCCTTGTTCCTCTGTATGTGTGCTATTGAAAGTCTGAGAAAGCCAGTTTCCTCTCCATTGAACTATGACATGAGGCATATGTTTTCCCCTCGTGAGCAAGGGTGATGTATTCTGTATTCTCAGCTTCCTGCCCCTCCGCACTACAGAGGAGCATTGAGACTGTGTGGTCATTTTAATTCAGTTGTGAGCTAATTTCTTGAGATATTTTAACCTGCACTGTAGCTGTGTGTTCACACATCGAGAAACCTCTCATAGAAGATGTGAAGAAGAATTGTACATTTTCAAAGCCTCCAGATGTAGCTCAAATTATCCCAAGTTATAATGCAAGCGGGAGACTGAAGTACTTTGCAGCACTGGTCATATTGTACTGCACGAGCTGAAAATTTCGCGGTGGTTTTATTTTCGCGAATTTCGCGAATCGCCTTTGAATCGCGAAAATAACAACACGCGAAAACAACAACCCGCAAATAAGTAAGTTCAGTTAGACCCTCGCAACCGCGAAATTAACAACACGCCAAAAATGTCCTCGGACCAATTCGCGAAAATATCTGTACGCGAAAATTTCAGCTCGTACAGTATACTGTAAACATGAGTACTTTCTCATGATTAATATTTTGCGCTGAGCAGCTCAAAAACGTATTTGCCTCTTGTTGAATTCGCGCTGCACAATACTCAACCTATTCACCATGTGCAGAGAAAACTGTGAAGATATTTTTGTGGGTTAAAGAATTCGCGCTGGCCAGAAGTAGCACGAAATTCACAAAAATCAATGTACCACAAAAATTTCTACGTTTACAGTACTTGGTATATTTTGCCGCATTGCAAATTTTGCAAGTTGATTGATATTCTTGAAAGTGTTTCACTGGTGTGTTGTTTTCATCTCCAAGGTTGGAAATTTGCTGAGAGTTCTCTTGAAAAGTGATACCATTTTCTTAATTCCATGACTGTTTTTTAGTTGTCCGTCCGTCATCCGTCCATCCGTCGTCCGTCTGTACCGCTACAAAAACTTGAATAACTCTCTACTGAGGACTTCAATTTCAATCAAACTTGGAGGGAAGAGTGGTTATGCAAAGTTACACATTTTACCAAATGTGAAGGTCACCTCAAGGTCAAAGGTCACAGCCAGGGGTCAATGAACTGTAGGGTCCAATGTTAAGTTTTTACGGCGCATTTCAATTATGGCTCAAAACTTTTGATCCATAAGTCTGTTTGTGACCAAACTTGGATGGTAGATTCCCCTTTGGGAGGTGAAGGTCATCACAAGGTAAAAGGTCACAGACAGGGGTTCAATAAACTTTTAGGGCCCAATGTTAAGTTTTTATGGCGCGTTTCGATTATGGTTCATAACTTTTGATCAATATGTCCGTTTGTGACAAAACTTGGCTGGTATATGTCCCTTGGGGAGTTTAAGGTCACCACAAGGTCAAAGCTCAGAGGCGGGGTCAATGAACTTCCGGGAGCCAGAAAAACATTGATTTCTTCTACGGGAAAAGGCGAGACACATTTTGGCACTTGCCTTGTTTAATCACAAATTCAACTACTGAGATTGTCTAACAGATCCTAGTGCACACAATGCTATAGTCACAAATTCATTATGGTGTATCCAATCCTTGAGATGCAATGGTCTTTATATAATACACTAGACATGTTATGCACGTACACAGTACATACTTCTCTGTTAGAATAAAAATGTTTTTTACACAGAGATGAATAAATTTTTCTTAAAACAAATTTTTGTATGACTATGAGTTGCTGTTTATACGTGTATGCTTTAATATATTTTTGTTCGTATTGATAACAATTTGTGTATTTAAAGAAATACATTGTATTCATGTGTAGTGTCAATTGCATTTCTGATGTCATGTCTGGTTAACAGATTGATATTTCAGTGGTCAAGTATGATTTTGAAGTCCACAGATGGTTGTATTGTGTTAACTGTAGAATGCGTACTACTGTCAATGTAGAAATTTTTGCAGTGTGGAAATTTGCACGCATTTTGTGCGACCAGAAAGTAGCGTGAAAATAAAGCACACAAACGTTTTTGTGTGGATGTACCACACTGTAATGTCTTGAGAGTTTTGTGGAATTAAAAACATGCGAAATTCATCTTACTTGTCAGAGGGCATTAAAATAAAAAATGGTACGCAAATATCCACTTTTACAGTACGCTTACTGTATGAATATTGTTCATGACACATTTCTGTTTTTGCCAATGTCATATTTGCTGTCTATTTCGCTGTTCCTATTTGTCGCTTTGGCCTTCTCCTTGTCATGTCAGCAATGACGACCTTGACAAGTAATGCATTTTATTGATAATTCCCCACTCTCTTTCATCTTTGCATGCAGGGTGAAAATGACATATCGCCGGACTGCAATCATGTGAGTACCTCTGGATATTTTATCGCTATGGCAACAACATGCCCATGCATGCAACACAGTTGTATAATCTGTGGGAGATTGATTGTCGTCAATTGATCTCTGAGTGGTAATTTCTGAGTGTTTGTGTGGTGCCGCAGTATTACAAAGGCAGTGTACTGTTGTAGATTATTGGAGATTGTATTTTTGCAGACATGTTTGAAATGGAGGTCTAAGCTCTGTTTGTCTCCAAATCTATGCCATCTGGTATTTACTTTTTTTTTCTTTTTAGCAAAAATCAATTTGGTGCAATAAGTTCTTGTTTGACAGTCTGATAATGTATATGATTCATTACTGTTTGCCTTGCCTTGCCCAGTTATAATCATACCATTTGATTTTGATAACGGGCAGAAATATTACACATCCAAATTAATTGCAGACTTTATTTATATTCAACAATAAATTGTTTGTACCAAGAAAAGATAAGATAGTATCTTTTGTCTCAAGATACCAGATTAATTTCATCACCATATTGTGAAGAAGAAATAGCAATAAAGATTTCCTCAGTCGGTCATATGCCCATCTAGGCATTTTGTAGCTAGCACTTTCCAAAGCTTTTCCATCAGTGCTGAGTTCGCCCCTCCAATCTTGACCTAATTGTACTCTGGTGTAGTGCTGTGCCCCATTGAACAGGAAGACAATGGTGACACATTAGGGATTAGTGGAATAGGGTATTAATCTCTATTCATTAGCAGTTGGTTTCTAGACTTCTGTGCCAATCACTGAAAATACCAATCAGCAAACAATCCCAGTAAGGGTTATCAAGTCATCATATCATATGTCTAAATTTATGCCATCATAAATGGTATGAAATGCATTGAAATTAGACATACTTTGTACAAGTTTCCTTTCTATGCAAAAGTTAAAACATACCGGTATAACTGTTTGTGTGCTGCATATTGTCCTGTGGTTGAATATTGCGATCTCCTCTACATTTCTTAAATCTTCCATTGATGAAAAATGCGAGTGGAGGACCATTTTTTCGTGAATTTTAGATTTTTCCCAGCGCTGGTTTACTTTTTCTGGAAAATTTGCTTCCAAGTAGACATAAAAAGAATGCACTTTTGATGTTTTGAAGGGTAGCACTGATGGTTTAGATATAAGCCATGTTTTTAGCATCTTGTATTATGAGAGAAAAAGCATGTCAAAATGATCACATTTTTCCATGATGCACCAAGGGTGATACTAATGCCTGAATCCCCAGAACCAGTATTCAGGTTAACCTGCCTGATGCCTGTTAAATCATCGGACAGGACATGACTTATCTGACATTTACTTGACCTGCGACCGGAAATGGTGTCTGATGGTGTGAATTATTAGCTCGTGAGCTTAGCTCCTTCATTGTATGATCTTTCCTCATCAGATCACGCCTGACACACATTTGACACGGACCTGATAGTTAAGAGCAACACAAATCAGATTAATCATAGACTGTGATATGATGTACTTCTGTGGCAGACCAGAAAAAAACAACAACATACAAACAAGCAGAAGAAAATTGCTTCCGGACAACTATTGACCGATGAGAAAAAAAAAAAGCTGTGTGGAAGGCGGCTATAATAACCCTTGCTCAATACTCCTTCAATGCTATTTGCCGAAATCAGCTGACAAAACTCCTTGACCCATTTAATTTAGGCATTTCTGGGTACAGTACATTGTGGACTTTGTGTGTAGAAACATGGTAGGGGGAAAGAGAGATGGCTGCGTTGTCTATTTAGCTCCTACTGTGGATTACCCTTCCGATTAGAATCTCTCTTTATAAATGAGGGATAGCCGATACCTGTGGAGTGATATTCATCCTTCTAAATACTGCACAAATTCCACCTGCTTGATCCTTGTGTCTCATTCAGTGTGACCTGGTTGATCGTTTCATCCTGGAGGAGAGGGTCATGGAGTGGATCCTTTATGGTGATAGAAAAGCCAGGGTCGCTACTAACAGAAATCATACATGTGTTTGGAAAGTTACGGCTGTTTGAATGGTCTACAGTGAGTCACCTTCACACATAGTTCCTTGTAAAAGTTCTGCCAAAACTTTACAGTCGTCATGGCTGATGTAACTTGTGTAGTAGTAGCCAAAACTACAATGTAACATAAATGTTATAATCCTTTTTTCTCATTGTGCAAATTGTCATCTTATTACATTTATATTCTGAAAGATAATTTGTATCACAAATCTTTAAGGAAGATATGAAGTCATCCACTAAGTTTTCTTTGTGTATGCATAGTGACTTACTAGGAGACCAAGATTAGGCTGTGATAATGGACATTATTCCCCTGGCTATGCAATTTTTGAATCATAGCTTGCACTAGGCAAGACTAGTATTACTTGCTTGACTTTTGGTAAATTGTATAGATAGGGACAAATTTCTTCTGTTTTGCACAGCTCTACAAATGTATGTATAGATTGTAGGGCTAAAGGTCAGTTCTCAGTACTAGTAATTCAATTTCTGTATTAGGATGCCATGTACATGCCTTTCATCTTTATCTTAGCACTTCATTCTTCCATAGAAATTCTTTCATCGGCAAATCAAACACATGTAATATGATTCTTTGTTTATGCCTCATGTGCTATATCACTTTGGTACGTAAGTACACTTTGTATCTAGACATGGTGGTTATGCTCATGTAATAGTACATGGCATTTGAACCAAGGAATTTGAATCAGACATGGTAGCTCTATGGTGATGTGTGTAGTGGTGATACAACATTTGCTCCTTCGACAATTGTTCCGGTCGTATTTTCTCCAAAGACTATTAAAGGGTTAGGGTTGTAATAGGGTTTTAGGTTTAGTTTAATGTGAGGATTAGGATTAGGGTAAGCATTTGCGTTCATGAGTAGAATTAATGTTTGGCTTACCATGCAGATATTTCATGGGAGCAATTATTGCAGGAGTAAATGTCATGGAACAGTGTGTAGCAAACATAGCAAGAATTACCACATGAGTATACTGTCATCGCCTGTCATATTTCTCAATGTTCTAAACTGGAAACGTGATTGGCAGATTGTGCAAAAATTAAAAGACCTTCAGTAGATAAACTCAGCTGATGTTAATTAGTTTAAAGGAAGATTGACATGACCTCATCCATGTCACAGCAGTGCATACGTATGTCTTTGTGCCAACTGAAATAATGATGTTCACTGCCAAAGCTCTGAAATCCATCCGCCGCAAATCAAATGTCTCCTTTGGCCTAGGACCCGTCACAGTGATGCGTGTGATGGATTCTAGCCAGATCCTATTCAAGGTGAAAGAGTCAAAATCATTGTAAACTGCATTTAAAAACCATTGTGAAGGCAGCCATCCTATTGAAATTGGTTTTCCCCCTTCAACACACTCCTGCCAATGTAACAGCTTGCTCAAGGAATGTAAATTGACTTCCATGTAATGTTTTTTCATGATGAGAGTGCAGTTGCCCCCACCCCTTATCAAAAGGCCAGTATACCAGAGAAAAGTGCTTGACACAAAGACATGCAGATTGCAAATATGTACATTGTGAATTCCAGTGGTATTGATGATAATGAAGATAGGAATAATAGAGATTGAAATAATAATGATAATGATGATGATGATGATGATGATGATGGTAATGATGATGATAATAATAATGATAATGATGATGATGATAATAATAATAATAATAATAATAATAATAATAATTACTTATTAGTATTATTATTATTATTATTATTATTATTATTATTATTATTATTATTGAATTATTATTATTATTATTATAATTATTATTATTATTATTATTATTATTATTATTATTATTATTATTATTATTATTATTATTATTATTATTGTTATTATTATTGTTATTTTTGTTATTATTATCATTATAACAAAGAAAATATCCATGATGACAAGATAAGAATTGCATGGAAGGTATCAAAAACAGACCATTTAAAGTCATTAATCAGGACAAATTAAGGCCATTTGCTGGTGTCTTTAAATAGGGCAGCAGTTTCGGTAAGGTCATTCGCCCTGTCAGGGACATACCATGAGGTGTCAAACCTGGAGATATGTTTCCCAGATGTCTGTAAAGTTGACAAAAATACCGTTGTGAAAAAGGTACTGTAGTGTATAGTATTCCCCTGATTTGCAGCAATTTGGCCACTTGCCACATCTGGAGTGTGGACTTCATAGCCTAATGAATGTCACCGAACAGGTTTGTGCACATGACATCCAGTGCTTCCTATGGATATGCGTTGTACAAATACCACGTTTATACGTGCACATTAATGTAAACCATTGATGCAGGTACACCTCTATAAGCCCTACATTTCAAGTGATTTCTTGTTTTACTTTATAAAGTTGCACAGTAGGCTGTGAGTGAGCAGAATTGAGTTGCTAGTGTGAGTGTAATTCCTGCCTGCAGTACCTTAAAAGTGTGCTGCAAGCATGGTTTAAACCTTCATTGTGGTGCATTGTGAACACAGGACTAAAATGATAGTTTGTATTCTTATGATATTGGCTATAGTTAGCACAGCAGTGATGCACACAGACTCATGTATCTCATTTCCCATGTGTCCACAAGGCTGGACTTGACCTTGACCTATTCTTAGACCTTATTGACATCTGATGGTCAAAGGCATGAAACCTAGGGAGAGCTACTGACCTTTTACACTTAAAAAGATTATCTTTTATCAGTGACCCACTAGACTTGTTATTCATTTCTCAATTTCAGAAGCTGTTGAAATCGGCGTGAATTCATGAATTAATCTTAATAGAATACAAACTGCAATTATTGTCACGGACCCAACAGACCACCAGTTGGTGACCTTATGGACTGCCAGTCATTCAATGAAAGGAATTCTAGACCTCCTCACATTTCATTAAAGGTTCAAAGGCAATGAAACCAAATACAAATTTCCTATAAAAATGTCCTTAGTATAGGAAAAAGGATTCTGAGGCATCAGCTGGCTCTGTGCGAAGACATTATTTAAGATAATTCCTCACTGATTATATAGGAGAATACAAGAATGATGAGTAAATTGTACACAGACATATTGGCAGCTGCATATGCTCTTGGACGAATCTGCATGCATGACAGTGTGGAAGGCATTAAGAATTTTGGTAACCTTTTATGTGTAAGTTGGTTTTTTTAAAGCAAATAAAATGTCAATACCTCAAGTACTATCCACTGGGAATCATAAATGTCTTTGAAAAAAAGAAGAAGATTAATCTCATTTATGGGTAGTTTTTATGGTGTATAGTTTGGTAAATCAGATTGTAGTTTTATGCACGTCTTATCGAGCATTTTGCAAGTTGTGGAAAAATATCCCAAAACAAGCAGGTCATGACCTTTCTTCTTTTGTTAATGGAGATGACAAAGAATTTTCTAGTCTTTTCTTTCTATTGGTACAATAAACATGATTTATGTTATAAAGAAAAACAGGATGTGCATTGTACTCAGTCACTACAGTCTAGGGGAATACAGCATTGTATATAATGTGTTATTTGCTTTTCGTCATGGCTTGGCTCTTCCATTCATGCAGTGATGAGGTAAAAAAAAAAAAAAACAACAACCCACCCCACCCACCCCATCCCATCTCCATTCTCATTTTGGGTATGAGGAGGCACTGGAGTATACACCTGACAAGTGTACACGTGGCGGATGGCTGAATCATATAATTATTTCATCTTTTCTGTCCATTCATCAGTCATGGCGTGACCTCCTTTTGTCAGTCGAATATGCTATGCATAGTACATGGCCATGTGAACGTCTGTTTTTTTTTTTTTTTTTTTTTTTTTTTTTGATACTTCATCCAACTGTGACCAGGGGCCCTGTTTTATCAAAAGATAAAATTGATTTTAAATTTCCTTACCAAAGTGAGATCCTCTGTCTGTAATGGCCAAGATTTCCCATGATCAGTTCACTCTGAGACAGGTGTAAGGGAAAATTATACATTTATATAACCATTGCAAATTGTAGGATCCAGCAAGTCAATTACTGAGAAAGTAACAGATTTGTTAAAGCTGAGAAGAATTTGATATGACAACCCCCAAATTTGTCCTCACATCTGGCTGCAGTGTATTGTTGGCAGCATGTTGCTGCATTTAGTTCACGTCTCACTCTTTGAGATGGTTGCTGTCTTGTTAGGACAATGTTCCCGTTACCTTTCATTGATTCAACCATCCAAATGGTGTTTTAAGTTATAGACCTTATTATACAACACCTATTTAGAATGTAGCTATCCGATTGGTCGATTACCCATCACGTGACATCTAGTGAAAAGTTCCATTGCACGCTCTGGCTGTCAGCAGTGCAATTTTGTTTGACCAAAATGTTCCATTGCACGCGCTCTGATGTCACAATAAACAAACATGTGCCGCTCGCACTCAACAATTACAAAGCGCGCTTACAAGCGCATTCTCTTGTCACTCATTTTTGTAAACAACTTTGTTTCGCATACGTGCGTACACAGTGACTTGCGACTGTCAGACTACTCATTCATCTTTCACAGAAAATGGTTGCCATTTCTGTGCTAAATTCAAGAATCTGTGAGTACCAAATCTGTTGATGGTCGAGGTGTTGTATAAAACAAATAGTGTATGGTCTTTACTCGTGCAGTGGAACCAGATTTCGCACTCGGTGAAAGATGAGGTGCACTATTCAACTCGGCTTCGCCTTGTGAATAGAGCGCCTCTATCTTTCACCTCGTGCGAATTCTTGTGCCATCGCACTCGTGACCATTCACTATTTGTATACTATTTAGTCCATAATACTCTCAGCTCATCATACACCTATATGATGGACACATCACAATACACACCTGAGCAAATAATTAGGATTTATTTGCATAAAAACGCTTGCAAATGATGTGAATAGAGTAGGTCAGCTGTAACGAATTTAATTACTTCCTTTCTAGAAGACAATTGAATGGGGTCTGTGTGTATTTGTTAAACCATGAATTAGATATTTAAAAAAAAAAAGACTTGTTTCGTCATTGTGATGTTGTATCTGTGTATCAAACTTCTTTTACTGTTTATACTATATATATTCAGTGTTTCATAAGATATATTGAAACATTTTCATTAGAGTTCTTTACTATTCAATTACATTGTTTCACTTGAGGAGTATCAAAAGCCTCTAAAATCAAAGTTCCTTTGTATCTAAAATTGGCTTTTCTGTGTAAATTTCTCTCCCAGTTGTGAATATATTTTGAATTGAAGTGACCCCATCTCATCTTTTTTTCCAAAATTAATGCACAAATCTAACAATGACAAGAGGATAATATCTGTCGTAAATTGTCCTAGGACATGGTGGGTTGAGGGAAATTGTAGCCGTGAAGAAATCCTGTGGTGATGCAATGACAGTCTTGGTCACTTTGCATAGATTGCCTTGATACGTGTACTCTGTATTCGACAAAGGCTTCCTTCTAATTAACCTAATTTGTACAATTCAAGGCTTATACGGCATCACATGGTTGGAGGCGTTGCTCTATTGGAGGTCCAGATTAGGTCATTACAGTGTAACAGTGTTTGAATATTACTAGGAGGAAATTACCGTAGTCTGACTGAATGCACTGACTTACAGTCCAGTGCTCTGTGAGGATTTTGCTCAAATACGGATAATCGTACAGTTCATTTTAAATGATGAAACGCAATTGACTTTACAAGCATGGTGTGATCAGCCTTCTGGACCACTGTTTTAAACTACCACCATGGCTCTTGTACTCAGTCTACCTGCCTGTGGCAGTAGTGGGGTGAACGGCATCTTGAAATGCGTGCTGCATTTAAACATGGTGATCCTTGAATGTCTGTTTCTTTATTTGATGTTTTTTGTCAACAGTTTTTAACAAGATTTTACTTTAGCCAGACACCACTGACTTCCCAATTTATGTCACCTTGCTTTGACTTTTACCCATTGGATTGCTTAGTCATTGGATATCACCAATTTCAACCACTTTATGTTGCTGTTTTCTGCATGAAAGAATTCACCTGCAATGTAGCATGTAGAATTGTCTGTATAAGTGTTGGAGATGGTCCTATCAATACTGTCTGCATTCAGTTCGTAGCAATTCCCATCTACTTCCGTACTTACTGTGCACTAACGCATGATGTTGTGTATATGAGCGTACACATCTACCTATACGTACAGCTCATCTCAGGAATCACAACATCCGACCTGTTGACAGTGCCATTGTGTTTTCGGCAATGCCTATTTTCCCTCAAAGTAGTTCATTGTAGTGATCAGTGTTAATTATGAATCAATTTTCCTTTGTATGAGTGGATACTATTGTACGTCTCATGCAGTGCGCTTCCATTGTTACTATGGCGATGACTGACCAACCTTCTCAATATTGACCCAATTAGCCCAAGGTTTTTTTTTTCTGGGTTTTAAATAATTTTTTCATTCTTTAAAATGGCAATTCTAAATTTTACAGAGTAGCCTGATTTGGAGAATTATTATATAGGATTGGTTAGACATACTGAATTTGCACAAGATCAGAGTAATATTGCAAAGTCCAGACTGAAGCATGAACATTAATCTCCTAAATGTATGGCCAATTGTAGGGCCAGTCCTAAATTCAGGAATTTAGAGGCATTGATGACTGTACAACTGAAATACTAGTCTTTTGAGCAGTGGATGTTAAAAATACATTTGTAGTAATTAAAAAGGTAAAGCATTGATTCAGAAAAATGTAGTTTCTCGGACTTGATCAGTCAGAGGAAAAAAATAATTAAGAGAATAAGGCCAATTGCTATTTTACTATAACATTACCATATGAAAGGAATAATTAGTGAGAAATACATGTGTATCTTGATATTTTAACAGTCCAGTCATGGGTGATCTTATAGGCCTCTAGTGATTTTGTATACATTTCTTTATTAGAGAGCAGTCAATATTTCTGCACTAGTTAATGATTATTCCTTGAACTTTTAGAGGAGAGCGCTTGAGAATTTACCCTTCAATATTTGCAAACTCTCTCAGTTCATACGAGGTCGTGTATGGATGGCATTCTGTGAGTGTTTGACCAATCATAAGTAAATATACCTGCCCTCTATGGAGCGGGAAATCAATGATAGTTTCTCTTTCATTCTTCTTCTGACCAGCAGATGCAGGAAAAAAGACAAAAGATCTGCCTACAAAGAATTCACAAAAAGGAAAGGAGAAACCATGAAGAGTGTTCTGAATAGCTATAGCCATTAATATTTATCACCATAGACGACAAGATTGTCAGACCAGCGTTGAGGCTTACATACAAGAGAATGTTACCACTTCACAGCCGTTATCCCTTTCCCTTAAAAAAAAACCTCCACATTATTTAATTATGACAAGCCTTACGATGATATGGTATATTAATAGGATTTGATTCAGTCTTGTTTATTCAATGAAAAAAAAAAAGAGAAGAAGAAAGTTCAATGTGATACTGAAAATTGGAGTGCATTTTAGTGTAAGACCTATTAATAGGATATCATGACCTCATCTAATTTGCATAAGTGATTTAAACCAATTTCACTGTTTCAGGAAAATATGAAAAACCTATTGAACTTTATAACTAATTTTGTGTTTGATGTTGGGTTAACATCTACTTGTATGTTTGTTTTGATGATTTTACTCTTTGTTAAAGTCAACTGGACATGAATAGCTTGTTGACTCCAAGTGCTACTACATTATACAGCATCTTTGTGACTAAAGTATGGTGACAGTGTGTAAAGACCAAATGATATTCAGAGGACAAGTCCACCTTCATATACATAAGGATTGAGAGAATGCAGCAATATTAGTAGAACACGTCAGTGAAAGTTTGAGGAAAACGGACAATCCGTTCAAAAGTCATGAATTTTTTAAGTATCTGTGCAGTCACTGCTTGATGAGAAGACTACTATAGTGTATGATGTCACATGCATACAACGATACAAGGAAAATAAAAAGATAATTTAACAAAACTTTACTTTTTGAATAAAGTACATATTTCTTCGACTTGTTACTGACGTTTGTGAAGGGTAATATTATTCCCCGTGCCTTCTGAAAGAGAGAAGTCAAGTGTTCTTTTGTTATGCGAGAAAAATGGAAATATGTAGAATTTTCTTTATTCTTTCTTTATATCGTTGTACACATATGACATCACAAGCTATAGTAGTCTTTTCATCCAGCCGTGACTGAGCAGAAATTTCAAAAATTCATAACTTTTGAATGGATTGTCCGATTTTCCTCAAACTCTCAATGATGTGTTCTACTAATATTGCTGCATTCACTATACCCACATGTCTATGAAGGTGAACTTGTCCTTTAAATGACCTGAAACACTGTCTCTGCGTAATGTAATATGAGGTCACTTACTTTAGATACCCATATCTATGCTTGTAGTGTGTACAGTATAGCCTCAGCAATAAAGAATATAAATAGGCCTATAAATTTCTCGTATATCTTTTTATTTATCTTTTCATCCAGGGTTGTTTGAAAATTGCCACACAATATTTGGGAGTCTTTTATCTTAACTGCAGTAATTTAACTGTTCAGATGAATTTGAAGCATTTATTCATGAACAAGACAAACAAACAAACAAACAAACCAGAATTACATAGACTCATATATCATAGTTTTATGTGTGCTTGAAAGATAGTGGTGAAGTTTGTAGAAGAGAAGCTTGTGGTGTCAGTTTTCCCAAAACGGTGAAGGAAGCTTGAATGGTATGAGCTTTCTTTTGTTAGATGCCAAGTAGAAATGGACTTCTTGCAACCTAAGATCCAGAGCGGTCCTTCCTTTTTTTTGTATGTAGCAAACATTGTATCACAGTATTGCTCATGATGAGGAGCCAACTTGAGCCTGATTTGATTGCACATAGTTCACATTGCTGCTCCACCAAAGCTTGTGAGTGGTAAGCATGACATGTAGTCACAGGGATATCTTTCCTTTTAAATTTTAATGATATCACAAGTAAAAAAAAACAACAAAATGGATGGCGACCTCTAATCTTATAGCCTAATGAGGAACAGGAATAAGATATGATGCTCACAGGCTAGAGCAGTATTATACTGCGGTGTATCTTGTGTCATTTCTGTATGAAACCCACACTTAGCTTGATAAGGGGATCTCCGGCGAGCTGTGAGAGAGAAAGAGAGCAAAGATGTGCTGTCACAGACTGATCCCTCCCGTCTGAGGGAATGACGCTTTTCAATTTTTAATTATTTTTTTTTTTCCAGAGATTGTATTTCCTTGAAAGCTTAACAACGCCATTAGCCTAATAGCAGAGTTTGATTCCAGCCACTCAGCCTAGGTGTTTACAGTCCTTGCCTTTTGAGGAGGGAGTTTCAGATGTCCTCAGGAGCACACAATTGGTTTGCCTCACATATTAAGTTCAGTCATTTGCAGGTAGTAAAGTCAAAAGCACTATGACTGTAAGCTTATTGATTTGTTTTCTGATTTGGGATTCTGGCATCATCGCTCCTGAAACTTTGGGGTTGTAAACATGAAAAACGCATTTTTCTCCCCTTGCCCACCCTCCAAAAAAAAAAAAAAAATGTAGAAAGCAAAGAATGACATCACATAAAAGCTTGTGGCTAGTTTTGATCCTTAAAGAAATAAAAAGTTTTGGTACCTCAAAAATTTCCTTGTCTTAGTTTGTGTTTCAGGTTAAAGTACCTTTCATATAACTAACACTGTGAGACTTACTCGCCCCAAAGTGCTCTCATGTCTTAGTAATCATGCAATTAACTGCGACCAGCAGCCCCATACGCATAGCGACCAGCAGTCCCATACGCATAGCATAATCGGGCTTCGCATTGTAGTATTCAGGATCATGACAGATTTAGTATCGCGGGATAAATGTTAACTTAAAATCCCAAAAATTCTTCAATTTGAAGACTTACCAATTAAGGTGAAGTATTGAAAACAGGCTTCGGGCAACGTTTGGTTCTGCCTATAGTCCCTTTCTGTTCGAATTGATGACTGAATGTGACTCGGCCGAGAGGACCTTGGGAGAGCTACATACACCATGTACACTGAATACTACAGCCAGTGCATGCGAACACATCACATGCGCACAAATTTCAAATCCCATATCAACGGATAAGATGTTTGTGTGCGCATGCGCTGGCCGTAGTAGTCAGTGTATGCATCGGTCCATGGTGTATGTAGCTCTCCCAAGGTCCTCTCGACCGAGTCACATTCAGTCATCAATTCGAAAAAGAAAGGGACTATTGGCAGAACCAAACGTTGTTCGAAGCCTGTTTTCAATACTTCAACTTAATTGGTAAGTCTTCAAATCGAAGAAATTTTGGGATTTTGAATTGACATTTACCCGCGATACTAATTCTGTCATGATCCTGAATGTTACAATGCGAAGCCCCATTACGCTATGCGTATTTATGGGGCTGCTGGTCGCAGTTAGCTATGCGTACAGTGGGCTGCACGCTGCTGGTCGCAGTCAGTGGTTTCGTACAATATTTATCGACGCTGTACGGCGACGGCTCTGGTATGAAACCGTTATTGCATGATTACTAAGACACGAGAGCACTTTGGGGCGAGTAATTCTCACAGACAACGTACTTTAACGTGAAACACAAACCAAGACAAGGAAATTCAGGGAAACTTTTGAGGTACCAAAACTTTTTATTATCTTTAATACAGGATCAGGATCCTAAATGCTGTGACATATGATGTTCAGGTTTTCCCATACCTTCACCATGATGTGGTACCAGAGGCTTTATAATTTTGATTGTCCGTTCATCCGTCCATCCATAATTGATTTTATGGACGATGTACCTTAACCGTTTGAGGTATCAACTTGGCATATTATGTTGGAATGGAAGAAGCTGTGCCCATTAACTCTGGGTGTACATGCTCAAGGTCAAATGTAAAGGTCAAATGCAATGTTGTCACTATGTCCCCTTCTTGCGTGAATCAGATCCTGTTTTAATGTCTCCCTAGTATATCAAAGATATGAGCACCTGAATGTGAATTGAAGGCATTTAAACCTTAACTTGTCCAGGCACTTTAATAGCTATATAATTAGCCGTTCATCAGTATTCAGTTGATAATTCCAAACTTGACCTGATTTTAACTTAGCCAGCCCACACAGGCATACAAATGTAGCAGTGAGCCTTAAAAAAGTCCAGCAAGTAAGTCATTATAGACCTATTCACACACAAGAGTTATCTATTTTCGGATCGTGTTGCAAAAATTGATTTTATTTGACAACATACTCACATGGCCAATTTTTTTTTTTCTGCAATCGCAGCACTTTTATTCTCCAAATTGTGCATGCCCAAACAATGACTGGAGTTGTGCACAAGGAGTTAAACTTGCATTGTAGTCCCTCACTTTTAACCCATTGAGGACGAGTCCTGAGTACCACTTATACTGGGGCAGGGGTCTCTGGGAAATGCGTAGTGTAGCAAAGTCAGGTCGTCCTTAATGGGTTAATTTTGAGTGCTTAATAGGAGTAATAATGTTGTAAGAGGATCAATGGAATATCTCTTTTCGGGCTGGATTTCTGGAATTCTTTGAATTCCGCGGACTGCATTCAAATTTAGTGAGGTAAAAAGCAGATTCGAAAGACTGATCATTGGCCAGGCTTGTATTCCACAATATGCACACATGTTCGCATGCTTGCGCTAACTAGAGTCATATGAAAAAATTGCATAAGTTCCATCAGGTTCCATCATATCTTAAAGGGTGTGTATAGTTCTGGTCGAGGTGAGGATTTAGCTTTTAACGTTTTGCGAGATATTCAGAAACCACTCTATGAGATGTCAAAGAGCATGCAATTCTAAGGGGTATCAAAAGTTTATTTGATGAAAATCGGTTTTGAAATGGCTGAGATATCCAAAAACAAGGTGAGACAAAGAGATCCTAATAAAGTTGTGGCCTGTCGCCTTTTATTATTATCACTTTTTTGGATATCTCAGCCATTTGAAAACCAATTTTCATCAAATAAACGTTGAATCCTTCTTAAAATCACATGCTCTTTCATATTTCATAACAGGTTTCTCATTATCTCACTTAAGAATGTTCAAAACATGAATCCCCACCTCAACCAGTACTGTACAGTCCCTTTAAGTTTGAATTTGAATTGATAACTTTGCAACTATATCCTTCAACCCATTTTCTTGTCCCTATAAGTATGGTTGTTGTTGTTGTTGTTTTTTTTTTTTGTAGTTGTGTGAAAAGATTTAAGAGGATGGACACAAGCTATTCTATTTTTGTTAATTCCTAAAAAGAGAGACATGACAACATTTTAGAGAATATGTCAATGCAGGTTGATGGCCGTGTTTTGAGATAGTGTCATCATCCCCTCATCTTATTAGCCTGTGTTTGTGATGGCAGCAAACGTGACTATTGCTGAAAACATGCCTAACTTGCAGATCCAATGGCTTCCTTCTTTCACATTGGCTCATAGTGGAACCGCTATAACACTGCAAGTTCAGTTTACTCCATTAGATGTTGAGTGGAGGAGTGATTTGGGAGGATAAACTCCTTATCAGAGAGCTGTCAAGTCTGCCAGATTCTGCCCTAGGCTTCTTAAAAACCTTAAAGGGATTGTATAGTATTGGTTGAGGTGAGGATTCAGCTTTTATCATTTTGTGAGATATTTAGAAACCACTAGATGAATTGTTAAAGAGCATACAATTCTAAGGGGAAGTGAAAGTTTATTTGATGAAAACTGGTTTTGAAGTGACCGAGGTATCAAAAAACGAGATAAAACAAAGCAATCCTAATAAAAGTCGTGGCCTGTCATATCAGGATCGCTTTCTTTGGGTATCTCGGCCCTTTCAAGACCCATTTTCATTAAAAAAAAACAACAACTTTGAATTCCTCTTCGAATTACTTGCTATGATTTTTTTTCATATTTAATAAGAGGTTTATCATTATCTCACAAACACACACAAAAAAAAGTTGGAAACCTGCAGCCCCATCTAAACCAAATCTCAACATATAAACCAAATCTCAATCTGTACCTTCCCTTTAATCTCTTCATGTGTACACAAAAGAATACAAAACTCTCCCTGATGTGAGACTGATTTTTGCCCTGCTTTGAGATGTCTGTTATGCACTGGTCAGTTTTTCTCTGATTTCTGTTTAAAATCTTCCAAATTTTTGGAGATGAGTGTGGTAACCCTGCTCTGAGGAGGGCATTTATGACATACTGCTGATGCCATGTGCTATGTAGTTGATAATTAGTAATTTAAAGAATTGTAAAAGGGTTCATTCATTCATAGTAACAGTGAAAAATTGCAACATTTGAAAAATTACAGCATCTGAAAAACCAAGACATTCGTCTCAGAGTTGCCAGTTAGTAGTGCCATATGCCACTTGAAACATTGCCAGAAAACTTGCAAACCATGAGTTTTGTACAACTAGTCTCTATGAGGACATAAACTACAGAAATGTGTCATATAATAGTCATATGAATTGCACTCAATGTTTAGATTCCTACCCCTGGCTAGACACAAAGACCCGACGACCATGGTACGAAGTTATACCATGGTCTGAAACAAGTGTGAAATAGGCGTAACTTTGACATGCATGTATCAATGTGCACTTGTAGTATACTGGAGTCTGTTGGCGTACACAATCTGTCAGTCGTACTAACGCAGGAGAAATTTGCATAGACTGTGGTTTAAATATGTACCACCTTCATGAATTTGGGCCAAAATGTGCCGCTAGCTGTCAAGGTTTTTGAGACATTATAACAGTAGTTCTATCACAGCTGATGCTAAGCTGTACAACTGTATGTGCATGTTCCTTCAGGTTACAATATCTTGCAGTATCTTTACAAAATTGTTTATTTTTTCACATAGTGCAAATGGAAAATTTAACCCATTGAGGATGAGTCCCGAGTACCATACTCCTACTCCGGCAGGGGTTATGGGAAATGCGTGTTGTAGCAAAATTAGCCCGTCCTCAACAGGTTAAATATCACACCGTCACAATACGTTTATACCTGAAAGGGTCTCTGGTTATAATCAATCAGTGTGTCTGAACTTGAATCAGTTTGGTAGAGGATGTAAACGCCTCGGTACTTGCCTCAAAGCTCTCATGGCATATGAAGTATTAATTGGTTTATTGATCAATTTCTCCTTCTTCCTTCTCCTCTGCAGTTCCTATGGAACTACAAGATGAACCTCACAAAGGATTACCGTTTTGACAATGCTGCATCGGAAGTTTGTCGTGAAGACCTCAGGAAGGTAAGTTTTCTCATAAACAAGGCATTCTTCAAGCAGCTTGTGTAACAAACCTGGGCCCTGTTTCACAAAGCTGTTCATAAAGCTATGCATGACTTTAGGATTGACTGGAATATGAAGTGCCAATATAAACATGTGTGCAAACCTGTATGTGTGCCCTTTTTTTTCTCCTTTAAGATTTGACAAAGTAAAACTGTACGTCAATATTTAGTCTACATTTGGACAAAAATACACTTTATCTGAGAGCGTGTGTTAGAATATTAGAATAATCAATTTCATCTGCAAATTTCAACTTTAGCTACTGAAATAATGATTAGGAAACCCACTCGACCTGCAATATTTAAATTGTTCGTAAAGTTGTGTAACTTTACAAACAGCTTTATGAAACAGGGCCCCGATTATATGGAATTTTGTTCAGATTTAGATAATTGTAATTTTTTTTTTATTTTGTAGTTTCAAGGATAATTTGGCGTAATCACCAATGCATAATATATGCTATGGTGTTATTATCCAATTCTCCTGTGATTGACTTGAGATCATACATGATATGCCTGTTTATGTGTTTGTGTGTGTATGTGTGTGTGTGTATATGTGTGTGTGTGTGTGTGTGTGTGTGTGTGTGTGTGTGATTATACATGAAAGAAACTACTCATTGTTCTCATTCTCTGGGCACACAGTTCAGTGACTGCAGCGGTATGGAGGCCGGTAAGGGACTGATTCTCCCCTGCCTGCTGGACCACTTTGACGATATTGCCAACCAGCAGTGCGTCCAGTACCTCAACCGCATGAAGGAGATCACCTTCAGCGACTTCCGCCTCATCACCGGCTTCTACGAACAGTGCGGCGACGACATCGCCACCTTCAAGTGCGGCGTGGTGAATGAGGACGGCAATGCTGCCACCAACGTGAGTTGAAAAACCATGCTGTGATGTATCTGCTTGTCATTACTGTACTTATGCAGACACCAGCATGATGCCTACTGACACAAAGCCCCACCTCTCAAGAACGTCAAATATTCATGAAAGCAAAAAAAAAAAACTCGGCAGTCAAAGCGCCATAACAAATGGGATTGCTTTTCCTCTGACATGCTGTGCTGCCGTTATTTTTGGGCTAAGACAACTAGGATTTGGACAGGACATCACATATCTGATTTAAAAAAAAAAAAAAAAAAGATTGTCACAAAAATTTGAGATACAAGGTTTTGTCACCCCAGCAACGATATGAGTGCACGGATTGTTGTCATAGGGACTAATTACCACCTGTGAATTTTTAAAGTGGTAGAGTAACGAACTGTGCAACCAGTGTGATAGTTGACGAAAGCGTACTGGTAGATTATTTACAGTGATGATGCTACATTTGTTTGTGTGTAACAGTGAAAGAGACTAAATGTGACACTACATCCTTTTAGTGCCTTCCCTCCTTTTTAAGTGGGTGGGGGCAGGATCTTTGTCTGGTAATTGCATTATTCATAGCTCCCACCTGTACAGTTCAGAATTCAAGGGTGTTAGAGAAAGCATAGTGTGAAAATGGTCTGCACTATTGTCTGGCAGGCTCATTCCGTGTAAGTATCACAGGGAATACTAGACAACATACACAATGTGATTTGTAAAGATGGCATGTATTTTTTTCCTGCTTCTTTCACTAATGAAAACTTAGATAATAATTTGGAGAAATTTATTTTTAGGCTTCATTCTGAATTGATTTTGATTGATTTGGGCTTCATTCTGACCAAAAAAAGAATTGTCATGTTAGTCTGATAATATCCATAATATCAAATTGAAGAACGGAATATTATCTAAAAGGATGAAGGGAAAGAAATCAAATCTTTTTATTCTCACCCTCCTTGAGCTGATAATCTTTGGAAGGAGACTTTCAAATGAAAACCAAAAGACAGACAGCATTATATGCATTTAATCTGTTCTTAATCCCATAGCTCCACCACTCCCAAGGAGGTACCATCCACTGCCTAGAGAAGAACATCAAGAAGCTGGGAGGCAAGTGCAAGCTGCAGATACTGCGGGTCGCCGAACTCTCCTCCCGCGACTACCAGGAGGACCGCGCCCTCTTCTTCGCCTGCCGCGACGACCGCGAGCGGTTCTGTCCCAAGGAAGTCAGCGGCCAGGGACGCGTCTACAAATGCCTGTTGAAGAATAAATTTGACAAGGAGATGAGTGAAGACGTAAGGCACTACATTTTTAGGCTTTCTCATTTTGGATACGGGGAAAGCTGTGACACTTTTCTATCAATGAAAAAAAAAAGAAAAATGCCTTTCAGTGTCCTCATATTTGCTTAGAAAGGCAGATTGATTGGCACACTCCAGTACAAGTGTATAAGTACTTACAAAAAACTAAAAAAACGAAACATAACAAAACAAACAAAATTCCAACCTAATAACAAATTATGAGACTTGTGAGTATTGTATATGCCATACATTTTATGGGGGTTTTATTTTCACAAGTTTTGAGAGTCAGGTGCTCTTGGTGAATTTTAGAATATGAGAAAATATATTTATTCTGATCCTGACATGAATGCGATGTGCACATTTCTCCTTCCATCACTGCACTCTATGATAGCAAATCTAAGATCCCGTGAAATTGTGTGGACGTCCCAATTCATGAAAAATTAGACTCTCTAAATATATGGCATGCAGTATATAGCAAATGAGAAATGACTGCATTGCCTTTGTCTTTTTAGGAGTGCTTATATACTACTGTAAAAGTGGATATTTTCGCGGGACTAATTTTTCGCGCTAGGCTGGGTCAGAAGAGTTTCGCGTGTTTTTAATTCCGCGGAATCAAGACATCATGCACAGGAACGTATGGCAAGCAAAAATATTCGCGTGTTTTTATTTTCGCGCTAGTTTCTGGTTGCACGAAATGCGCGAAAATTTCAACACCGCGAAAATTTCCACTTTTACAGTAATTTGTGAGCAGCTGTTAGTCTCCCAAAACATACGATTACCAAGCACTGCTACAATTTTTGATTAGGTATTTTTATCAATAAAAACAAACAAACAAAAGAATTTAAACACACTTTGATATTCTTTTATGCAACTTCTCTCCCCCCCCCCCCCCCCGTCTTCTCACCACTGCCCCCTTATCTGCCCTCATTTCACCCCATTAACACCCCTCTTTCTACCCCTCGTTGACCCGCTTTTCACCCACTCCTTCATTACCTTTCCGCCCCTCCTCCACCCGTCTCCCCACCGTGCAGTGCAAGGAGAAACTGACGACGAGACAGAAGGTTGTCGCCGAGGACTACAAGGTCAACTTCAGGCTGATGCGCAAGTGCAAGAAGGAGGTGTCAGATGCAGCTTGTTCCTTTGGTGACGTGAAGACCAAGGAGATGAAGCTGGCCAACATCCTGCTGTGCCTGGAGCGGGGGATCAAAGAGAGTGAGTTCATCACAAGCACCCTCCTGAGACTCCTGATAGAAGGGGAACATTAATTTTCATGACCGATAACCCAAGATAATTCTGGTCTGTTTCCCTTGCCCTTTTCGTTTGAAGAAAAGTTGAGAAATGCACACCTGGTCCTTGGTGTCATTAGCATTAAGACAAATTTATCCGTCAGTGGGGAATGTTTGCCTTTCATAAGATTCAGAAGAAACAATTACCAATGTAAAGTTGATAAGGATAAGCCATATCTGTTACTAATCTAGCTGAAGTACATTTTGTCATTATCGCGATACAGATGATGTGACAGCTAAAAGCCAGTTCGGAGGTACATGTAGTTCATGTGCTCATTAGTAATAATGACCTTTTTTTTTTCTCAGTTGGTTAGGCACTTCACTTGCTTTCTAGTCGACATAATTTAAGTTTGACAAGGTGCCTCCCCTTTATGGAATTTCTGGATCCGCCCCCTGATCAGCGATGGTCAAATAAAAGTTGAGCTTGTGTAGACTAGGTGACCAGAATGGTCTGCCAGATAACATCTAGGAAAGCATTCATTTAATCATTTTGCATTGAATGTCTGAACAATTTCTTTCTATTGATATTGCCTAATACCACTTTTGCTGCCAGGTGGTTATGCTGGCAAGCAGGATTTATAAGGGAGTACTTGAAAAATCATTACATCCCAGATGCTTATCTCATTGATTTTAAAAACCAACATGCCCTGTTGGCACAAATGGCCTTTTTCTGCTCATGTGCAAAGTGGAACCTCAAATTGGCTAATTCAACTCATAACTATCCATCAAATAAATGAAAGGGACAGTAATTTAGATGAGAATTAATTATACTCTCATGCTCTCTAAGCTCATATTCTTAATTACTTCTCTGCATTGAGTCAGGGAAATATGTATCATGCAAGAGTGAATTAAGCTTTATAGCAGCTAATATTTAGCCAATGATTTCAACTGTGAAGGTAACTTGATATGAAAATGATATTGCATTAAACCTAATGGAAATCAGGTTTTGACAGATTTCATGCCAAAGTTACGATGAAACTGAAGTCCCTGTACATGTTGTTTGGTGATGAACACACAAAATCTTCCAATAGATAAACTCTAAAGCCCAAGAGTCCTCATTAGTTATGACTACTTGGTGTGTATTATGCCGATGATACCTGTATACATAACATTCATGAAAATTTCAATATCTGTTCATGTCTGGATGAGAGAATATCAAAATCTCCTTTAATTTGGGAATTATTTTTTTGTCCATTGAGATGCATGTAACTCACAAAATTACTCTGTAGAATCTCCCTGATGTGGATGCATGAATGTTAGCAGCCGTGTAATCTCTTTCTTGTCATGTGTTGTGCCGCAGAGACCGTGACCATCAGCGGAGAGTGCCAGGCGGAGCTGGTGGATGTGCGGAAGGAGATCATGTCAGACTACATGATCAACCCGGAGCTGATGGAGAGCTGTGCGGAGGAGATTGAGGGGGACTGTAATGGGGTGCGCCGCGAGGGGAAGACCATCCACTGCCTCATGGGCCTGGCCAAGCGCAACAAACTCTCGGACAAGTGCAAGAAAGGCGTAAGTGCAAGCCCTCAATGGGCTTAAGTCGCTTGTGGGGTTCTTTCATTTTGGAAGCCATCATGACAGGCAGCTTCCGGATTTAATGTCTAACGATGCTGCTAAAAAGTCATAGCGCATTCTAAAACTCATTAGTTTCACCCCTTAATATTTCACATTTATCCTTCAGTTTTACTTATATGCCACTGAGTGCATTTTCTTGTATTTGTTTGTTTTTCTTGAGGAAATCAACCAACTAGAGAGTCTGAGAGGTGTGTGTTCCTCTGGGAAACATGTGTATTGATATGAATCAAAATTCATCAATGGATGTGAGTGATCATCCTTGTGCTGATCTCTCCTCACTGGACTGCACCTATAGTAAAAGTGAAAATTTTCGCGGTGTTGAAATTTTCGCACATTTCGCGCAAACAGAAACTAGTGCGAAAATAAAAGCATGCGAATATTTTTTCTTGCCGTATGTTCTTGTACTTACTGCCATGATTCCACGGAATTAAAAACACGTGAAATTCTTCTTACCGGTCCGAGCGCAAAAAATGAGTCGCATGAAAATATCCACTTTTACGGTATAACAAAAGAAAAAACCAACGGTTCTTATCAGGACTGTTCATGTGGTGATCATCCCTTCAGGCCTTTACTTCCTTTCAAAAAGAATACCCAGTCTATTTTATGACTATCCACGTGGCCGTTCTACCTTCGCATCACACCTATTCACAACGCAAGAAGACTCTACTTTCCCTCGTTTACGCTTTTCTTTACACTTTTCCCAGCTCTTCTCTCTACAGTCCTCTTCAGGACTTCTGACATGATGTGCCGCAAATCTCTCTGTATGTAAATGGATATGAGTGTTTTCTCATTTGCCCGTCGTAGCAGTGTAATTGATGGGAATGTAAATTATAAATGTGATGCCATCGGCGGTCTGTGAGATCAATCAATTAACTTGTTAAGATAATTGATTTTCATGTGAATTATGCAATGTAACAGAAAACAGGGGAATCACGTCTTTCTTGTTTGTTTGTTTGTTTTTTTCTGTGATGTCGCTTTGATGTCATCAGCTTTCCGATCTAGTGGAAGAAGCGGATGCGGGATCAGACTACAGACTGGACCCCGCCCTCCATGAAGCCTGTAAGCCAGTGAGGGATGCCCTCTGTCCCAAGAAAGCAGATTCAGAGTGAGTTTGTCTGTGAGCCAGAGCCAAACCCCACCCCCCCCCCCTCCCCTTATCCTTCTTATCAATCCATTTCCATTTATATTTCACATATCGTCACTGGGGCGACAAGACCTCTTATCGACAAAATGTCAAATGCACAGGAGAGCAAAAAAACATGGCGGCCAAAGCACAATAGCAAAGTGGATAGCCTTTCCTTTGACATGCCATGGTGGCTTCATTTTGGGGATAAGACAGCTAGGATATATGTTTAAAAATATACATAGACATATGCACAGTCAAATCATCAAATTGACATAACGGTACATACAATTATGATCTACGAATAACACAAAGGAGTGTTACCATATAGTGAAAAATAGGAAAGCAATGTTTGATATTGCAGTGGATGTGAGGGAATGACAAAGGTCCTTGGCCTATCCGATATAAACCCGTGATGGGCCGGACTACACCTTACAAATTCGCTTCGTAGAGTTTATGTGATTTCAAAAGATTCAGAAAATACATGTAGACGTAGAGGATCAAAGAGAAATGACAGGCAAGCAAATAGAATTAAAAAATATGACAATCAAGTATTGATATGCAAGGATCAAACTGGAAATAGTAAGTAATTAGAATTTAAGAATAATGATCTTTCCAAATTAAGTAATTAAGATTTAAGAATTATGAACTTTCCAAAGTAATTGTCTGTGTACATATAATGTGTATATAGCATATAGAGAAAAATCTGGAGTTAAGATACATTTTTGTGTGAAATTATAAATTGCAATTGTGAACATATGTCTTCCTTTCTTCAGCCCCATCCCCTTTCTGCCAAGTGGTAATGTCAGAGAAGTGTACCGGTAGTCCAGCAGCAACTGTGATTACTGCAGATTCCGTCACATATTCTGTTGTCCTTTCTTGTAGGGTGCTACAGTGTCTGATGGACAATATTGACGATAACCAGATGAAGGATGTCTGTGCAGAGAAACTCCTTGAAATACAGTATTTCATTTCGAGAAATTTCAGGTGAGCCGTTTTGTATTGTCTAGGATTCTTCCTGGAGCAGAGTGGTCCCTGCAGAGTGCTGTGTAGTTCTGAGCCTCGTTTTATGAAAAGATAAAATCGATTTTAAATGTCCTTACTACACAGGCTGCCACAGACTTACAGTTGAAATCAACTATGTAATCAATTTTAACTCTTCATAAAACTGGGCCCTGGACCGTTACCATTGGGGATGACTTCTGTCTGTGCTAAATATGATACTGATGTAGTAGTTCTGTATGCTTTCTTCATATTTGGTATGCATTGGAATGTGCGTAAGAATGTCTGAAGTGAAAAGCTGACAACTCGGTCATCAGGAAAAAGATTCACAACTAAGTTTGAATTTATCAGTGTAGCTGCCAAATCATTTTTATCGCTGATTCCTTGCATGTTTTGAAGATAAGAGGACGTCCCCATTTTTTTTTTTTAACCCCTTTTCTTCTGCTACAGGTTAGATCCAGTGCTCTACAAGAACTGCCAATCTGATGCCAAACAACTGTGTTACACAGAGAACTGGTCAGCCTCCAACAACGTTCCCGCTGGCATCATATTTTCCTGCCTGCACGGTCATCTGCATAATGAGGAAAGTCCGGTAAGGAGATTAGAAACTAGAAGTAGTGGGAGAGCGCAGACATCTGGCAAAGCCTTAGGGTCTCTAGTGCCCTTTAACTGGGCCCGAGTCCTTTAAAAAGAAACACACACACACACACAAAAAGACAAAACAAAAATAAAACTAATTGCTGTTCACCGCAACTTTTGGGGTAATATTAATATTTTTATGCAAACAAAACTACAGACTCAAGCAAAAATTCAACCTCCTTGGTGGACGGCACAAAACAAAGCCAAATATTTGTTTTGGTCACTTTTGATTCAGCATGTACAGATACCCTGATACAGAAGTTCACTTAGTTCTGTTTTATTCACGAACAACCGTGGTATATCTGCCAAGTACTGTGCATGTGTCGCATCTCATATGGGGAGGAGATAAGAATAGTGTCGAGTGAAGTTGGAAATAAACTGCTGCATGATTTATAGTATTTCATGACATGATTACCGCTCACATCTCGCATGAGCATTTCTCCTGAAGTGTGCATTACCACTCTAATCACTACTGGTACTTTGTAATGTAATTCTCATGAAATAGCATTCGCACTATGAATTACCATGCGACATACCGCAGTATTTCACCATAAATGTGAATGTACGTGATGTTATACAGCAGAGTTTGCGGGGGTGCTGTTGAGTTCATTTGATGACAAACCCTGTAATTTATGATCATTGTATTATTTTTTCTCACCCTCTGTGGTTTAATGTTTCATTTTCTTTAAAGGCCTATCTCCAGGCCATACTTTCTGTGGTTTCTACCATTTTTTTTTTGTTGTTGTCTTTTTGTAGGATTTGTGACTGTCGTAGGTATGTGTCTAAAAAAAACAAGAAGACTGTCCCCACAACTATACTTAACCTCTTTGCTGTTTTCCTGTCCGCTCAGCTCCAACCCCGCTGCGCCGACCAGATCCATCGGGTCCTACGGCAGCGGGCCGTCAGCGTGCACCTCAACCCCCGCATCGAAGAGAACTGTCGAATGGACCTGGGCCTGCACTGCAGCGATAAGATCAAGAGGGGAGAGGTGAGAAGCAGGCTGGAGGGTGAAAACCAGCTCGGGGTTTTGAAATGAGGAAATGAATTTAAATGATTGCGCTGTGGTTGGTATGAAGCGAGCACAGATGTGAGTTGGTGTGAAATGCTGATTGCATCGCGAGGACCTGTTGACCTGTTGATGACACATCATGGTATGTGACGAGGAAGTGTTATTATAATGGTAGCTGTGACTGGTTGGTATGCTCCTGACTTTGTGTGACATCTATGTGGATAACTCAATAATCTCTCTCTTCTGCTCTCTGTTTATCTATCTATCTATCTATCTATCTATCTATCTATCTATCTATCTATCTATCTATCTCTATCTATCTATCTATCTATCTATCTATCTATCTATCTATCTATCTATCTATCTATCTATCTCTATCTATCTATCTCTATCTATCTATCTATCTATCTATCTATCTATCTATCTACCCATCTATCTATCTATCTCTCTCTTTCCCTCTCTCTCTCTCTTGCCCCCTCGTTCCCTTTCATTCTTTTTGACCAGTCTATCTCCCACTTCTCTCACACTGTCATTCTTTTTGAGCAGTTTTTTCTCCCCAATGGGTAAATTTGCTTTGTGTGAAGACAAGAATGCCTTCATGTCATGCCATTTAAGACTATAGAAACGTAACATATAAAACTAAGTGAATGCCTCTGGTGAACAGCTCCTCAACCAAACTAGATTACAGGCTGCTATTTGTATTGTATCCTGATCTGTTGCATATAGTGGACAGAGTCTGTATTTAGCCGTTAAAATCTTGTGACTTTGCAAATACAGTATTCATCGCATAATTGGGCATCTGATAATCGGGAACCTCGCTTAAATGACATACGCTTCCCAGAAACATTTCCAGTGCACGTTATTTTCACTGGATAATCGGGCGGGGACCTCTGATAAACGGGACAATTTTTCTTCAAGCGATCTTTGATTTTGTGGATATTTTACACAAAAAATCTACCAAAATACCACAACAATATTTCAGAGATTCCCGATCAATTGTCGTTTACATCGAACTTACAAAGCAAGCTTCGGACTGGTGTGTTTTGACCTCCGTCCATCCAGTACACGTACATTTCAGCTCGCTGCCCGCCTTCGCTTTTCTGTACATGTGTATGGCGAGCTAGATCGCTACATATTGACAACACATGTACAGTTTAGTGATAGCGGCAAGTAAACAATCAAGCCGTGATGATTGAATGATTGAAGGACTTTTCATTGACGTTCCCACATATCAGTTCGGGGTAATCATTTCCCATGGTTGTGGATATGTATTTATACAGAACGCCCTACGTGTTCAAGAATTCTACGAATGTATAAGAAAGTGCTAGTTTTTAATCCACATAGTTTGTGTTCGGAGAGAGGTAACAGAAGAAGAACCCGGTTGCATTTACTCTACATCATTGCGAGAATTAATGCAGGGAGAGCTAGAGGGTCGCGCCGCGGAGTAGCGTGGTTGTGTATTCATGTACATGTACAGTACGTCAGTATGCGTGTGTGTGTGTGTGTGCACTACATGTACATGTCGTATGCCGTTACGTTAGTGTATGGGCAGTGCTCATCGCGAAATCGGGCACCCCGCTTAAAGGGGCCGTGTGTGCTACTCCCAACCTGTCCCGATTATGCGATGAATACTGTACCACTGACTGCAGTGCCGTTTCTGTGTATGTCTGATTTCACCCTAAGGAGCTGCAATGTCTGCAAGACAACGTGAACGACTTGACGGACAAGTGCAGGCAGGCCGTCGGGAACTTCACAGTGGAGGAGGCAGAGGACATCCAGATGAATCGCAAGCTGATTTCTGCCTGCGCCCCGATGCTTCGCAGGTTCTGCCAGGTGAGAATTTCAGCAGAAATAAATACAGTCTGACCTCTGTTAATGGGCCCCCGTCCGCATAAAGAGATCAGGGCCCTGTTTCATGAAGCTGAAATATTCCAGACATTCGTAAAGTCATGCGTAACTTTACGAATGTCTGGAATATGAAGTGCCAATATGTGTGCCCATTTTTTCCCTTACATTTTAACAAAGTACGACTGTATGTCAATATTTCATCTACATGTACGTAAATTGGGGCAAAGATACACTTTCAACTAAAATGTGTGTTAACATGTAAGAATAATCATCATCATCTGCAAATTTCAACTTTAGCTATTGAAATTAGTAATGATTAGGAAACCCACTTGGCTTGCCATATTTAAGTCGTTTGGAAAGTCGTGCTTAACTTTACAAAGAGCTTTATGAAACAGGGCCCTGACCGGATATGGGAGAAACAATGTCTATGTATACCGGTATATGAGTACAAGTCTGGTGCCGGCTCAAAGGGTAGCTGCATACACGTAGGTAGTGTACACTGCAACAATAGTGTAATTTGCACAAGCCTACTTAAAATCGTAGTCGTGGAAAAATGAAATATTTTACTGTAACATTTGTTAGCATGCTTCTGTAGAGAATATTATAGGTTAATTTGCTCAAATTTTGGAGGAGTTTTAATTGTGCTCCTTTACTCTCCTTTAATGCAGAGAAGAATGCATAATCACTCTGTGTGTTTTTTATGCCTCCGCCACGAAGTGGTGCCAGAGGCATTATGTTTTCGGGTTGTCCGTCCGTCCGTACGTACGTCCGTACGCCCGTCCGTCCGTCCGCATTCGTTTACGCGATAACTTGAGAAATATTGACTGGAATTTTACCAAACTTGGTCCAAGTATAAAGTATGATGGGTCAATTACTTCATTAGATTTTGGGTGAAATCGGCCAAAGGTCAAAGGTCAAGGTCAAATCATGAAATTGTATCCGTTTACGCGATAACTCAAGACTGGATTGAGCAAATTTCACCAAACTTTGTCTGAGGATGATGTATGATGGGACAATTACATGTTAGTTTTTTTAGTGAAATCGGACAGAGGTCAAAGGTCAAAGATCAAGGTCAAATCCTAAAATTTATATGTTTACGTGATAACTCAAAACTGGATGAAGTAGCTTTCACCAAACTTGGTCCAAGGATGATGTATGATGGGGCAATTAGTTGAGGAGATTTTAGTGACATTGGCAAGAGGTCAAAGGTCAAAAGGTCAAGGTCAAATGCTAAAAATGTTGCTATTTCCCCCATATCTATGCAATGCCCGAAGGTGTTTTATTGAAACTTAGTGTAGACATGTACTACTGCGTAAAGATTCTCCAGAGAGAGTTTCATGTCATAAGGTCAAAGGTCAAAAGGTCAAAGGTTAGGTGAATATGTTGCAATTTCACTTTTCTCGCAAATGGTTTAATGTATCTTCATAGAACTTGGTACATATGCATGTACTGACTGGCAGGGATTATCTAGGGAATTTAGGGGTCATGGGTCAGTATGTAGTCAGGGGTCAAAGGTCAAGGTCAACTCCTCAAAATTTTACTGTTTCCCTCATATACTAGTGTATATTCAATGCTTGCATTATTAGTTTTAAAACTTAATATATACATGTTGTATTACCTAATGGAGATTCTCCGGGAAATTTCCAGCCAGAAGGTCAGAGGTCAAAGGTTAAGGATCAAAGGTCAGGTTTAAATAAAAAAAAAATCTATTTTGTACTGTAATTACACTCTTTCTTCATACCTTGAAAAGTACTCAATGCATAAACTTATAACAGGGTCGGTCAGAAGTCAAGTAAAAATCCTCAATCCCCCAAATATGTGTACCTGCACTCTTAGACAATTATAACAAACCCAGTTTGAGGAAAGTGAACATTCAATACATTTCTGACAAACCTGTCATATCAGTATTTTGCCAGTTATGTGAAACTGTCATCACACATTGTGAAGACATTGTACTATACACCTATTGGGAGAATCATGCATTATGGTGGAGGTATCAGTCGCCATAGTGACATTTCTAGTTTAAAATGTGATTTTCAGGGTATTGGTACACTTTAACATAAATGCACAGGAAGGATAGTACACTGTTAGCACAATTCCCGCCATGGTGTCAATCTTATGGTAGTGCTCTGATCCAGCACCTTACAATGCAGCACATCTATATGAAGGTCTTGGTTTCACTTTATTCAGACTTCGGGAATTTGTGATGATGCATGCAAAGGAAACAAGCCAAATAACTCTAACACACACACACACACACACACACACACACAAATCCAATTCAATAAATTGTTGATGGTTTTGCAAGCTCTGTTTGATAGCCAACTGTATGTTTTCCATCTGAAGAGGGCTGCATACCTCTACAGAGTTCATAATAACAAGCAATGAGTCATTGAACTGTACATGTCTTTCAAGTATTGTTCAATAGTGTGATCTTTCTCCATTGGCTGGTTCAATCAAGTAGTATACTGTACACATGAATGTATGCCATTTATACATGCATAAAATTTGCTTTGTATATATGAATGACCGCAGATCTGACACCGTAACAGAATTCCTGATCACATTTATATATTCATATATAATAATATATATATTCACATACATTGTATATATTCATATATTCATATAATCATATATTCATATATTCCTATATGTAGTATGGACCTGTTGATCATTTGTGATTATTTGTAATTATTTGTAATTATACAGTTACAGACAAGCCTGATTTCACATAGACCATGTACAAAGTATAGCCGGGCCAAAGGCGGGGCCTAAGGCCGGACCCAAGGCCACGGGCCTTAGCCCGGAACTAGGGGCCCAGAGCCCAAGTGGGCCCAGGCCCAGGGGCCCATAGCCCAAGTGGGCCCAGGCCCAGTGGCCCAGGGGCCCACGGGGCCCAAGGCCGGGCCGAGGCCAGGAGCCTAAGTGCTGGCCCAAGGCAGGGGGCCCAGCCAGGGGCCACCAGACTGAGACCACTAAGAGTACCAGTCATGACTTGCTGTGATAATGATGTGACAGGCCTGTGCATACACATATTATGTAAATACACTGTACAGGGCTGTGCATATTATGTAAATACACTGTACACTAACTATAGACAGTCATGACTTGCTGTGATAATGATGTGACAGGCCTGTGCATACACATATTATGTAAATTCACTGTACAGGGCTGTGCATATTATGTAAATACACTGTACACTAACTATACACAGCCCAGTCGCTGTATAAATCGCGACAGGGCTGCACCTGAGCAGCCCACAACACAGAGCAAACACAAAGCAAATTTTACGATTGCATTTAGTTTTGATACTTGACATCATTTTTTGTCACCTCAAATGCATCAAAGACAATCTTTATTAATGAGACTTCATACCTTACCTGTTTTCCTGGGGTTATTTGTGGGAATTCTCCGATCTGGGTACTATTCGCAAATCTAACAACATGTGAAAATATCAACTCCTGATCATGTAACGTGCATGTGTACATTTCTGTGTTCACTGCTGTATTCCATGAACATGAATTCAACAACTACTGTTATATCCTGTAATATGAGCTGCCAGGACAAAACTCACATACGCTCTGATTCTGTATAGCAGTCACTTTGAAAGCAATGTATTGATACATTTCTGCCAACTAAAAATTCTTAAATGTCGGTTCACCCATGTGAACGGGTACAGAAACTGAAGCCTAGGTGGTGGGTTAAGCAGAATTGCTGCTGTCCTTACAGTCCCACTCATATGTTTTCATGTTAGTCTAATGCTAGTTTGTGGCAATAAGAGAGTGTGCCAAGCAGTTTGCCAAGCAGGGATTCAGCTGGATGTTGAAAGTGATTAGCCATTCTGATACTTGAATTTAACAATACCATTTAACAATTCCATACCACCTAAAACCCCAACCCTATCAAATTCTGTAGAATTTCTGCTATCAAAACAATGATAGGATAATCTGCAGATAAAGTAGATTTTTTCTGTCACAAATCTGCTGTTACTGTGTTATTACCTACGCCCAGGGGGAAGGTTATGTTTTTGTTACCGTTGGTTTGTTTGTTTGTTTGTTTGTTTGTTTGTTAGTTAGTTAGTTTGTCTGTGTGCAAAATAACTCAAAAAGTAGGTAACGAATTTGGATGAAACTTGCAGGAAAGGTTTAGATTGATACAAGTAACATATGATCAAATTTTGGTAGTGATCTGAGAATTTTGGAGGAATTTATGAAGGATTTTTGATATTTTGGCAGGTAGGGTCAATGAACTTGGGAGTTCAGGCTGCGCGTATTTGAGGTTTGCATGCGCGCACTAGTGCGTGCTCTAGTTTCTACTAGGGCGAGGCGCGCCGTGCAGCTGAGGGTTTATGACGTAACAAAGGCTTCTATATTGGGAAATTGGGCGACTTTCAGCACACAATGCTATAAAGTATGTGTGGGTGGAAATCACTGCTATGGAAGAACAAGATCAGTGGTGGAAATGAGCTGCATGCTTGGCGGAGATCTGCGCTCTCAGAGTGCTTCTGTAGTTTTGAATGTCTTCCCCTGTGAAAAATGTGAAATCAATGAAAGGAAAAAATATTGTACCTGGTAAATATTAATAGCTGTGCACATTATTCACACATGTACTATACAATGTATGACAGTAGCATATATTCACTCACAAAAAAACACTGATACATGTAAAGGAGTTAAAGAATCAGCAGACATAGTTTTACAAGATGTATTGCAGAGTTCAATTAGTATTATTATTATTATTATTATTATTATTAGTAGTAGTAGTAGTAGTAGTAGTAGTAGTAGTAGTAGTAGTAGTAATAGTAGTAGAAGTAGCAATGATAATAATAATGATAATAGTGGCTACTTGTATAGCGCACAGGTCCGCTTTTTAGTGCTCATGGTGCTTCATAAATGAAAAGATAGATGTAACACATGTTCAAGCATGACAACAGAGAAGAAAATGGCAAACAACAACAAACACATACCACATAAAGAATACAATTGTTCCGAACGTTGTAGATTGCAATTATAGTCCTCAGTGTGAGAGGAATAGGTAACGTTTTGAAGTTTTGATTTGAATGTTTCTGTAGATGACAATTATAGCTGTACACACAGAGAAAATGTTCCAGTTAAAGAGGAACGTAGTCATACAAAGTGTATGTATTTCACATTTTTCAGTATTTTCAATCTTTCATATCCATATGCAATGGGCATAATGGACTCATTTGCATATCGTTTGCATAGTATGCTATCATGGGGTGTGAAAGTATGCTGAGTGTTGACATATACATTGTAGGTCATCCACTCATTGTATCCCCCGAACAGAGTTCAGAGGATACTATGGATTTGGCCTCGTTGCGCCGCGTCCGCTGCAGAGATTTTCTTGTGAGCACTCTACTGGCTGCAGTTCTTCTTAGATCATCTTCAAATTTGGCGAAGACGCCTATTGTTTTTGGTGATGGTGCCCTCGCTTGTTCCGTCTTTATACATGAAAAAGTAAATTTAACAGGGTCTGTATGTGTGTGCGACGCTGGCCTTGCTTTGTGACCAATTTTTTTTATGCCTCTGCCAACGAAGTGGCCGGAGGCATTATGTTTTCGGGTCGTCCGTCCGTCCGTACGTACGTCCGTCCCATTTTGTTTTTGTCGATATCTCAAGAAACGTGTGGTGGTTTTACATCAAACTTGGTATGAGGGTATATCCTGAGGGGATAATACTTTGTTTGGATTTTAGGGTCACGGGGTCAAAGGTCAAAGGTCACAGGTTATTTTGTGAAAAAAAAGGTTGAAAATTCATGTTTTTCTCCATATCTCGCAAATGGTTCAAGGTATCTTCATGGAACTTAGTATGTATGCTTGTTCCAATGGGCAGTGATTATCTAGGGAAGTTGGGGGTCATGGTTCAAAGGTCAGGGGGTCAAAGGTCAAGGTCAACTCCTCAAAATATCACTACTTTCCTTATGGTTATGCAATGCCTGAAGGTTTTTTTTTTTTTTTTTAACTTGATGTATGCATGTATTACCCGATATATATTCTGTGGAAAGTTTCTTGCCAAAAGGTCAAAGGTCAAAAGGTCAAAGGTCAAGTGAAAGTGTTGACTTGCACTTTTTCCTCCATATCTCAAGAGTAACTCAAGGTATCATCATGAAACTTACATATTTATGCATGTTCAACCTAACAGTGATTCTCTTTGGAACTGTGAGGTCAAAGGTCAAAGGCCAGGTTTAGATAATGCTATTTTCCCATTTGATACTGAAATTATACTTTTTCTCAATACCTTGAAAATTACTCAATGCATAAACTTATAAAAGGGTCAAAAGTCAAGTAAAAATCATCAGTTCCCCAAATACCTGCACTCTGACATTTTTAATCATTCATCCAATTGAACCTAGTTCTAGGAAAGTGAACATTCAGCACATTTGTGGCAAACCTGTCATTTTAATATTTTGCCAATTGTGTGAAACTGTCAACACACATTGTCAAGACATTGTACTATAGACCTATTAGGAGAACCATGCATTATGGCGGAGGCATATCAGTCGCCGTAGCGATATATCTAGTCTCAAAATTGTTTCAGTGCTACAATAATGAAACATGAAATAAGAAAGGGCTGTTGTTTGACATGGAGAATGAGAACTAACAGTAGCATTTAACTTTTCACTGCTGTCAATTGTCAGGATTTTACCAAGGTTTTGATTGGTAATTTCCCAGAGACTTCATTTTTTCTCCACTTTTTCTTCCCAGGACAAACTAAAGGCTAAGAAGGTGGATGAAGGAGAGGCCCTGCGCTGCCTGATTGAAAACAAGAACAACGATGAAATGGAGGCCAAATGCCAGGCCAGCATCGAACATTTCCAACTGGTGAGACCTGGCGGATGGTTGGGTGGAAAGCTTTGATCGAGTGAAGCGGGGGCATTTCACGCAAACATGTTCTGGGGGTGTAGTGGGGTTTGTCTATGGCAGTATGCAGTGCTGAAATGGATCTGTTAAAGAGGGGAAGATGTTAAGAAAAGCATATGCTGAGCCAAATTTTGTTGTTGCTATTGTTTTTCGTCATTGTTACTCATTGTGCTCATTGTTAACTGTGGAGTTAACAATGAGTAAGAAAAGACTAATGATTTGGCCAGAGTAAGCGTTTGGGTGATTGTTGTAGCAGGTATTGTTGCAAGACGTCATTCTCTTCAGCTTACTTCAGCAATTACAAACTATTTATCCAGGAAACCTGTAAAAAGTAAAATTAGGTAGATGTTTATTAAAAGCAAAATAATTTTTTTTTTTTTTTGTTTCTGTGGAGCACATGTATGTTTCTGGTGTGATGTAATTTAGCACAGTCATTGTGCATATTGTGTGTGTGTGTGTATGTGTATGTGTAGTTGTGAGAGTGAGTTACGAGTAGTAGAGATGTAACTTGTAATATTCTAAAATGGTATAATGATTTCTTTGCACGGGCAACAGCTGCAGCTGAAGGACTACAGATTTAGCTTCAAATTCAAGGAGAGCTGCCGTAAGGACGTCCTGAAGCTGTGCAAAGGAAGCCGAGACAAGTAGGTCACCAACTCTTTCAAGTTGTCTGGATGATTGTGAGGGGGTTTAATCTTGTATGCAATTCAGGGCATGGAGTGGATACTGTAAGACACAATATTTTCGCGGCATGAAAATTTGCGTGAATTGGAGCCGACGACCTTTTTCACGGCATGAAATTTTCGCGAGCTGCCACTGGCATTCAATGTGTACAATGTAGACAAGAACTTTCACATGCATTTTAATTTCTCCAATCTTTGCTCTTGCGAAATTCGCGCGATTAAAGTGCATGCGAACATTCCTTGTTTTACAGTATTCGTTGGCAACAAGGGCTGCATCTGCTGAATGAATTGAAACAATATGACAGTGATGCCTGAGTGGCATAGTTTGTTCTAGAATTGTCATCATATTATTCCTAGGGTGCATTTCACCAAGTATTTTGTGAGCGATTATCACTGACAGAGTTGCTCTCAGCTAGTCAGATGCAAGGATTTCTTGTAGCTTAAGACTGTTGACAGCGACTGACAAGTTTCATGAAAGGCTGCCTTGGTGTAACCTTTTAAATAAAACAAAATCCTCTCCATATTCAAAGCGACTTTGATGGATGAGCGAGATAAAAACAACAACATAGTGAAAATTTCATTCCACTGAAATGAAGTGAAAAATAAACACAAGTTAAAAATTCTAAAGTTTAAGATTTTTCCATCACAGTGATAGTTGTCATATCAAGCTATTTGGATGATTCACATCTCCAGGATACTCAGATTCTTTCCCTTTCTAAGTGAATTTAATCTTCCGCTGAAATTGTTTCGTAATGTAAAGTTTATAATGCTCCATGAAACACAGATGACATTTTAAATGGGAGGGCGTGAAAAGAGCATTTATTGGTAGAATTATTTTCTTTTTGTGCAAACCAGTGGAAGAGAGATGAACCAATGGCAATATTTCCTTCTATTCACATGAGTGGTTGTGGTTGATATTACTCTTTAAGGAAGATGTCTTAGAACAGTCCAAAATGTTAATATTATCGTATTCTCCATGGAACATGCTGTTCTGTTTGCTTGACTCAACTCTTCTTTTCAAGATCAGCTTCAGCACATAATTGGGGTTTTCCTTTAATGCTTTCCTTCATCCATGTATATTATATAAATTGCATAAGTAAGTCCCATTTTCAATGCACACACCAATTTCTCACTTGAACAGATGACTGGTTAGAAGAATCCTGATTCTGATTACGTGATTAGCATGTCTTCCAATATCAATATAGCCTTGGAGGACGAGCAACCTCGCACTGGCCATGCCCCTCTGTGAAATAATGAAGGAAATGTTACGAGGTTGATTAACGAGTTTGGACGTGGTTGCTGGGGCATTGCCACTGCCAGACCAGTTTGATCATTCGTAAAGAGAAATGCTTGATTTAATTCATCACCGTTGCGAGTGTTAACTCTAGCGCCTGGTGGTTTTTCAGTGTGTCAACCTCTGTTCACTGCAGATGGCATTAAATTGCACAGGATTATTGGAGATTAGAATTGAATTACAGGGGAAGGATATGGGGATGAAATGAACCAGGCAAAGAATCACATGGTCACACACCCACACCCCACATCCACTCACATACGCACAGACACATGAGAGCAACAGTGGACCACTTGTGTGATATTTGAGATGGTCTGTTACAGTCTGTTCTCCTGTACAAGTCATAATTTGTAACTAATATGACAAGTGTGTGTACAGTAATTTTGCTCCCATAAAAGGTTGAAGAGTTCACACTCTGCATCATGCTTTGGATCTTTATCAGTGATACGAGCTTCAACAACAACAAAAGCCCATGCCTATATGAAAACCTCAAAAATAATGCTCCACAGATGAACTGCCAAAATGATAAACAACAACAACAACAGCAACAACACATTTGTAATGTCTTTGAGTGCAGAAAAACAATATTCGTCTAGGTATTTGCCGTAGGCAATCTTTCTTAAAAATGTTAATCTTTGTATCTGCAATAAGCTGGAATAGAGTGGAAAGTAGACATGCACAAAGTCCTGTAGAGAGAAGGAACTGGAGCCCCTCCGGTTCAAAGTCTAATGCATATGTTTATTATATAATTCTGGATTTATTCTGTGTTATGTTTTGTTGGAAAAAATAAAATGAAATAAAAAAAAAATGAACTGAATTGAATCGAATCGAATTGAAAAAACATGACATGATGGTGTCACTCCTTGCACCCCTCCTCCCTTCCCTCCCCTCCCCGTGCAGGTCCTCCATCATCAAGTGTCTAAGCACCAAGGTGAGGGATAGCATCCTCCTGAGCCAGGCCCCGCCCGTCACCGAGGAGTGTCGGCAGCAGCTCAAGTTTGAACTCCTCCAGAGGGTGAGTGTGTGTGTGTGTGTGTGTGTGTGTGTGTGTGCGCAGGGAGGCAGTCAGGAACACAGGGGCACCATTTACATGTACGAGGCAGTGCTGACCGCTTTGGCCATCAAGTTAAGGGGATGACCCCCTTTCCCTCTCTTGTTTTCTTCAGCCACTCCTCTAATTTAGCACTTGCCATTTACAAGGCAGTGCTGACCGCTCCAGCCATCAGGTTAAGGGGATGACCCCCTTGTCCCTCCCTCATATACACTCGTTCTTTCGAACAAGATAAACTGTTCAAAAGTAAAAACTTTCACGTGAGTGATTTTAGTGAGTAAAATGAATTTCATGTGTTTTTTTTTTTCAATTCTGTGTAATCAGAAAGATGAAATATTGTTACATATGAGAAGCAAAAATATTTGTGTGCTTTTACTTTCATGCTAGCTTCATGTTGTGTGAAATGTGTGAAAATTTCCACTATAACAGTGTGATGTTAGATGGCTGGAGACCATCCAATATTAATTGCCCAGAAGGTCTGCCATGGAAGAAATAGTGACAATATGTTTGACACAGAGTTCCAAGTTTGTACTGAAAGCACAATGCAGAAAGCGATGCAAATCCTTCAATTCTATTCTGCGCATGAACGTTTAAGAGGCTAATATTTCTACGTCATAAACATAAATGTTCCAAGCCTACACTGATGCATGTCAAAGATATGTCATAGATAAGTGAGTTAGGGACCAAAAAAATGAGAGCACGGAAAAAGTGTGACTGTGGCATTTTCTCCTTACCCTTGTGAGGACTGGTCCATCTGCTAGTAATATTCATATTTCTATGATATCCTTTTTGAATTGGAAAAATTGTCTGTGGACAGTCTTTGCATAAAGGTCATATGAATATTTTATATTTCTTTGGTTTTTGTGTGAAGTTGCCTGTCCCTTTGCTGCTTTGCATGGTAGAGCGTTACTGTAAGGTACACCAAACTTTGTTCTGTCACTTTAAAGGAGACCTCCGGATGATTTTCAAATTTTTACATTTGAACATATATAAATTAGTTATACTGGGTACAGAGTTTCAGGATTTATAATGACTGGGATGAAAAATGAGAATGTTTTCAAAATTTCTAACAAATTGCAATGAATAAGGATGATGACATGGCAGCCTCACCACAAGAATGCATGAGATGTGGCTCAAGGAAGCAGAACAAAAGAAGAAGGCATGCATAGATTATACACAGGTGAGCTTGCAAGCATGCGGTATTGTAATGGAATGACACTGCTACATTTCTGAGATGAGGCTCCTATGTCATCATCTTTGTTCAGTGTAATTTGTTTAAGGTTTTTGAAAGTACTGTTTCTCTGCTCAAGAACCACAATAAATTCTACAAATCTATACATGAAGCTGTTGATTTATGTACTACATGATGTGAAATTATGAAAATCGTCCGGAATGCCCCTTTAATACAAATGAAGGTACAGTGTAGCACCAGTTTATTCTTCTGTCTGTGTTCTCATTTTGCTTGATGGTAAAGGATGAGAACATCGAGCTGGACCCTGAGCTGCAGAAGGTGTGCAAGTCGGAAATACGCCACTTCTGTTCTACGGTAACCCAGGGCAATGCCCGGGTCATTGAGTGCCTGCGCTCGCACCAGGCCGACCTGGAGAATGACTGCCACGTGAAGCTCTTCAACCGCGAGAAGGAGATGGCCGCCAAGCCGGACATTGATTACGCCCTCATGCACTCCTGCAAAAAGAGTATCAAGGTAAGTTGTCTCCTTTGTCATGTCAAGTTTTTGGTGTCTTTGCATTCAATTTGTGTCTTCATATGTTTTGTTGTGTCGTAGTAGCCTGATACAACAAGGGTTAAATAATAAATCGATGGTATTATTGATCAAGTAACATTCTGAAGTTTCATTTCACTTGTTTTTGTCAAAATGCTTTGAAATCTTATCAATTGAATAATAAGAAATAATGATTTGTAGGTATAACTTTTGTTTGATATTGTTGTGTAAAAAAAATCATTACAAAGTACATTTCATCTTGGAGAACTGAATGTGTTTTAATGTCTCATCAATCCTTGTTTGCTTTTGAATTGGATGTGTGTGTTTGTAGACAAAGTGCAAAGATGCCAGCCCTGACACCATGATAGACTGTCTCAAGAGCCATAAAGATGATCCCGACATGGAACAGAAGTAAGTCCTCTAAAATCTGTTCACCTTTTTCCAGTAATGTTGTGGATTGCAAAGTGTGTGGAATGTATGAACATAGTATTGTATAAGCCGTACATTCTCCACATTGAAACTTGTGTAGACAATTTTGCGAGTAGTTGACTGAATGAGAAAGATGTGGTATCCATTTCCAAGAGGAATGTGAGGGATTTCTCACCATGGAGATATAGAAATGCAGTTGTGTTACGAAAGGCAGTAAGAAAAACAGACATATACAGTCAAACCTGCCTTAGCGGCCACCTCTCTATAGCGGCCACCCGTCTATAGTGGCCACTGAAAAATCCCCCCGAGAGAAAAGCCATGTTAAAGACCCTGTGTATAGCGGCCACCTGTCTAACGCGGCCAGCGGCCACAAATTTTGTTTCCCGCGGTAGATTTTAACCTGTCTATAGCGGCCAAAAACCCGATGGAGCCGTAGCCGAGCCGATAATTCAGGGTATTTTTCTGCTTGTTAATCGTGCCAGTCATTTCTGGGCAACATTCAGTGATCGCCACCGTTGCATTCATCACTTATTCAGTCACAATAATGCACTAATTCATGACTGTGCACATGCTACATCTAGTGTACTGTGCAACAATTTCATAAACACCGGCACTGTTCTATGCATGATACACACGTGTGCATACCTACACACATAAATGTACGTGTATATACAACAATGATACATGTACATGTAGGCAATGCACACAAAGTTGGATTACCTGTCTATAGCGGCCACCTGTCTATAACGGCCACTTTTTCTGTATCCCTTGGGTGGCCGCTATAGACAGGTTTGACTGTATTGTTTATACGGTGTATGAATTTTCTCAGAGGAATATTTTGTTGAGATAGCCACATTATGAATTTCTGTCTGCATTAATATGAGTAATGTTATCCTGGGATATTTGCCCATGGAATAGACCTGACATGTTGTCATGTCAAACTGGGTTCTGTTGAATGATAGAAAATTATTCATGGTACTAGTTAATTGCGTAAACCCTATTTCTGTCTCATTCTTCCAAATAATGTCATATAATATTCAATGTCATTTTTAAGGTTGTATTTGCTTTCTTCAGAATTCTAGTTTTCTCTTTTTTACTTCTTTCTTGTTTAGAACGGTTTCAAGTGAAAATCATTACCAGTTATGTTCCAAACTTCAGTGTGTAAATTTCTTTTTTGTTGTTGTCATTTTTGTGTGTGAAAGGGGAAATGTCTATTCAATCCAATTCAGTTCAAGGAGACCTACCCTCCCCAGAAGCAACATGCTCCACATCAAACCTTTTTATTATGAATTTCATTCATAGATGACCAAGCATATGATTTTTTGTAGAAATTTGGTACAAATGTGTCAATGTCATTATTATGCCTCCGCCACAAAGTGGTGCCGGAGGCATTATGTTTTCGGGTTGTCCGTCCGTCCGTCCGTCCGTCCGTCCGTCCGTCCTTCCGTCCGTCCGTCCGTCCGTCCGTCCTTCTGTCCGTCCGTAATGAATTTTGTGGACAAGGTAACTATCGAAACCTGTTGAGGTATCCTAATGAAACTTGGCATGTATGTGTATTAGGGGGTGAAGTTGTGCCTATCAACTTTTGGATGCACATGCTCAAGGTCAAAGGTCAAAAGGTCAAGGTCAAATACATAAAATTTCACTATTTCCACCATATCTATTGAATGCCTGAAGATATTTTCTTGAAACTTAGTGTTTACATGTATTACCCAATTAAAATTCTCTGGTGAAAGTTTGGGTCATGAGGTCAAAGGTCAAAGGTCAAAAGGTCAGGGTAAAATGAATAAAATTTCACTATTTCCACCATATCTATTGAATGCCTGAAGAGATTTTCTTGAAACTTAGTGTATACATGTATTACCCAATGAAGATTCTCTGGTGAAAGTTTGGGTCATGAGGTCAAAGGTCAAAGGTCAAAAGGTCAGGGTCAAATACATAAAATTTTACTATTTCCACCATATCTATTGAATGCCTGAAGATATTTTCTTGAAACTTAGTGTATACATGTATTACCCAATTAAGATTCTCTGGTGAAAGTTTGGGTCATGAGGTCAAAGGTCAAGTAAAAATATTAAAACTTCTTTTTTTTCTCCGTACCTTGGAAAATTGTTCAAGGTATCTTCATGGAACATAGTATATACATGTACTGACTGTAAGTGATTATCTAGAGAATGTAGGGTTCATGGGGTCAAAGGTCAGGGATCAAAGGTCAAGTGCAAGACTTCAAAATTTTACTATTACCCTCATATTTATGCAATGCCAGCAGGGTTATGTTTTTACAATTGGTGTATGCGTGTGTAACCTAATAGAAATTCTCTGGAAAGTTTTTTTTTTTCTCTTTTTGCCTCAAAGGTCAAAAGGTCAAAGATCAAGTGAAAGTGCTGAACTAACTTTTTCCTCCATATCTCGGAAGTGGCCCAAGTTACCTTGAAACTTAGTACATATTATGCATGTTCTACCTGAAGGTAATTATCTTATGAATTTTATGGTCAAGGGCCAGATGAAAATGGTAACAATTTACTATTCAATTCAGAAATTGCACTTTTTCTCCACACCTGTACCTTGAAAATTACTCAATGCCTAAATGTATGAATGGGTCAAAGTCAAGTTAAAGTCCTTAAATCCCTAGATACATGCTCTCCTATTCATCCAATTAAACCTACGTCAAGGAAGGTGAACATTCAACACATTTGTGACAAACTTGTCATTCCAATATTTTGCCAATTTTGTGAAAATGTAATCACACAGTGTCCACATGTACTATCTAGACCTATTGGGAAAATCATGCATTATGGCGGAGGCATACCAGTCGCCAAAGCGACATTTCTTGTCATATTATGATGCATAAGCTTAGCAGGGTGTTTGATGTTCATATAGAGGGAAGAGCTCCTTATGTGGTCAGTTGGCTGACACCTTGTATGGGCTGACAGGATTTCGCAGTCAAACCAGGATGAAGTATTTACTGTTAGACTTTGGCTTGATTTTGGCAGATTTTTCAGACATTAATGACATGGGCGAAATTAAAATTCAACCATTTGGGATTAATTCAAAGGTCTGAGAATCCTTTTGTGGAAATATAACAAACACTCAAGGCGACGACCCTCCAGAGTTCCATTCAGCTTTTGTGGACAGATTTTTATTCCATAAAATGTAATCTCTTCATCTCTCGCTTTCTCTGCACATAGATGCAAAGTTGTGCTCACCAAACGCCAGATTGAGCGCAACTCCAACATCCAGCTGAACCCCGCCCTGCGCAAGTCTTGCAAGCTGGACATCAACAAATTCTGTCGCAAGGAGATGAATGCCCAGGAAGAAAAGACCAACCCAGCAGAAATGGAGGGCAAAGTCATCCAGTGCTTGCGGTCGGAATTCCAGAAGCGACAGTCGGTGAGCCTTCCCCTTCCTACTCGCTCCAGGGGAATATTGTTGAAACTCTTTACATTTTTATCAATTTGTTACAATAAATTTGCTATGTACAGTACGAGTCCTATTACTCCTCCATGATGCTTTGAGGATTAATCTTGGACTCCTTGCAGTGTAGTGCTCACTAGTCACAGATGCAGAATACAGGCGATTGCTTGGCCCCATTCCCACTGTGTCAGAAAAGTGCCTTTGTTCCATAAAACCAGCCTTTCAGGGCAGCGTTTCATGAAACTTGTCAGTCATCGACAATTGTTTTGAACTACTGAAATCCTCTCATCTGATTGGCTGAGAGCAAATTTGTCAGTAAAGATTGCCGAGAAAACACTTGATGAAATTCCCCCCAGGTGTTACTGTGTCTGATTTTGGTTCCGTGTTTGGTCACCCTAGTTCCCTGCACATAAGCTGTGGCATGTCAATACTTTTGCGCAGAGATTGAGATTATGAGTAAATAGGATTTAAAGTAGACTGTATCAAAGTGCTGTGCATTGATAACATGTGGTAGAGAAAGTTTTTGGATATTATTTTAACAACTTTTTATTGGTTCTTTGTAGTTTGAAGAATTTCTTTGCATTTGTTGCCTTTATTCTGGGACAGCATGCCTCAAGTTGGGGCTAAATGTGGTTTCTATTTATTTTTTTGATGTACCATTCATGCTTTCCTCTGAACCTTAGAGCAGTAAGCTGTCATTTTTTAAAATAGGTTAGACATGGAATAGTGTATTGGCTCTTTGATTTGATGTAACAGAAGTACTGTGTCATTAGTCTGACTTAGGAATTTCAGCCACAACACGTACAACTCTATTTTATCTGTGATATTTCTTCTCTAATGAACTGATTGTTTTTCAAGGTATTCATTTTTTGTTTTCTGTCTTTCTAATTTTCTCTCCCTCGTGCTTTTCCACAGAAATTATCCCCGTCTTGTGCCAGGCATATTGGAGCGGTGAGTGCTCATTAATTCTGCTGCAGCGATACAATCACAACCTATCAAGATTGGAAACAAGAAGTGCATGAAAGAGGATGAAGCATTGAAGTGGAGGGGGAGGGGGGGGGGGATGGGGGGAGGGGTCAGGGGATGTAGGCAATGGGACATTGAACCTTTGCATGATAGGCCAGTGCTCAGCAATGAAAAGAGCAGTCGTAAAGTTGGACTCTGAGAATAGTTGCTTGTCTGGCCAAACACAACTTTCTTTCTTTTTTTTTTTCATGAGACAATGTGTCCATCTCTCATCATCAGTTATTTTAGATTCAAAGCAGGGATCATTGATTAAGCATGTAAAGGAGAATGTTATCGATATTTACCTCCGCCAAGGGAGGAGGTTATGTTTTCGTTGCCGTTGGTTTGTTCGTTCGTTTGTTAGTTTGTCTGTGTGCAAGATAACTCAAAAAGTAGTTAACGGATTTGGATGAAACTTGCAGGAAAGGTTGAGAATGATACAAGTAACAGATGATTAGATTTTGGTAGTGATCCGAGAATTTCTGGGGAATATATGAAGGATTTTTTATATTTTGGCAGGTAGGGTCAATGAACTTGGGAGTTCAGGCTACGCGTATTTCAGGTTTGCGTGCGCGCACTAAAGTGCATGCTCTAGTTTCTGCTAGGGCGAGGCGCGCCGTGCAGCTTAGGGTTTATGACGTAACAAAGGCTTCTATATTGGGAAATCGGGCGACTTTCAGCACGCAATGCTATAAGTGCGTATGGGTGGAAATCACTGATATCTCTATGGGAGAACAAGATCAGTGGTGGAAATTAGCTGCATGCTTGGCGGAGGTCTGCGCTCTCAGAGTGCTTCTCTACTTTTACATATTTCTGTGAGATTTATGGCGCAGTTGTCTTCTGTGTTTTAGACAACCAGGTTTTTGAGCTACTTTATATTTGCGTCATCCTGCAGTTGATACTGATAAAAACGTGTAGCACCCTTCAGTGGGTTCTGGACTTTGTCAGCTGCTACTTAAACTCAGAGCTGCCAACTTTCCCTTATTTTACAGGAGGCTCCCTGAAAACTTGAATATCTCTTCGTGTCCTGAAAGGAGAATAAGAAAATCTCCCTTTATGTGGGATATTTCTACTCATTGAGATGTTCATAAGTCAAGAAAGCTGTACCCCATTTACACTGTAGCCATGTTTGTTTGTTTGTTTGTAAAGGTTTGTTTTTTGGAGGGAGGGGGAAAATTTACACTCAAAATTACTTGCTTGTAAAGTTATGGATATGATATTAGTAGATAGGTACATACAGGCCTGTAACAATTTTGGAGGTGTGCAGTGCAGTCTTTGGATTCCACAGTGTTCTTTCATTTCACCTCACACCACAGGTGATCAAAGAGGGGGCAGAGGACTACCGCCTGGACCCCATGCTGAACAAATACTGCCTGGATGCTATCAATGAGAGGTGCTCAGAGGAGAAAGAGAACCCAGGAACGGGGCGGGTGGAGGAGTGCCTCAAGATGAACCTACAGTACATCTCTGATCCAAAGTGTCGGCAGGTCAGTATGCAAAATGATGCACAGGTCTGAATGCGTTAGTCGGAATTGTTTGCATAAGGTAACTATGGAATGCTAATTAATCCATGAGGCGAAGCCAAGTAGATTTAGGCTAAATTCCATAGTTACCGCATGCACACTATTCCGACTGACGCACAAAAGGACGTGTCTGTCATTTGTGTTATAGAATGGGGAGAATTTTTTTTTTCCAAAAATCCATTTATTGGTCATGTTACCCGATGGCAAATTTACTGGATGCATTTTCTTTTGGCTTGCCACAGACGAAAGCCCGAAAGTCATGCATTCAGTACTTCAAAACCATGCATCCAGTAATTATTGGATGCATGGCAAAAGTACTGGAGGCATGATTTTTCAGCCAATAGGCATCTCGTACTGAGTGCACGAACGCTTGGCGTATTGCGCAATCCTTTTTTACAAGTGCGTGGTACATGTTTCCCACTTTAAGGCATCATGTGGCCAGTAGAATATCCACACACAGTTCTCGACCAATGAGATCGCAGGATTCTCGCTACCCATTCTATAATGCAGAACGACAAACTGATCATTTGGGAAATCTGTTAGCCCATTAGAAGACTAGTCCAGAGTGTACTCGGGCAGGGTGTCTATAGGAAATGCGTGTTGTAGCAGAATCAGTCCATCCTCAACGGGGTTAAGTTTGGTCTTTGTTATGCCTCCGCCACGAAGTGGTGCCGGAGGCATTATGTTTTCGGGTTGTCCGTCCGTCCGTACGTCCGTACGTCCGTACGTCCGTACGTCTGTACGTCTGTACGTACGTCCGTCCGCATTCGTTTACACGATAACTTGAGTAATATTGACTGGAATTTTACCAAACTTGGTCCAAGTATAAAGTATGATGGGGCAATTACTTGATTAGATTTTGGGTGAAATCGGCCAAAGGTCAAAGGTCAAAGGTCAAAGGTCAAGGTCAAATCATGAAATTGTATTTGTTTGCGCGATAACTCAAGACTGGATGAAGCAGCTTTCACCAAACTTGGTCCAAGGATGATGTATGATGGGGCAATTAGTTGAGTAGATTTAAGTGACATTGGCAAGAGGTCAAAGGTCAAAAGGTCAAGGTCAAATGCTCAAAATGTTGCTATTTTCCCCATATCTGTGCAATGCCCGAAGGTATTTTCTTGAAACTTAGTGTAGACATGTACTACTGTGTAAAGATTCTCCAGAGAGAGTTTCATGTCATAAGGTCAAAGGTCAAAAGGTCAAAGGTTAGGTGAAAATGTTACAATTTCACTTTTCTCACAAATGGTTCAATGTATTTTCATGGAACTTGGTACATACACATGTACTGACTGGCAGGGATTATCTAGGGAACTTAGGGGTCATGGGTCAATAGTCAAGGGGGTCAAAGGTCAAGGTCAACTCCTCAAAATTTTACTATTTCCCCCATATACTAGTATATTATGCAATGCTTGCATTATTAGTTTTAAAACTTAATATATACATGTATTACCTAATGGAGATTCTCTGGGAAATTTCCAGCCAGAAGGTCAAAGGTTAAGGGTCAAAGGCCAGGTTTAAATGCAAAAAAAAAAAATCTATTGTGTACTGTAATTACACTCTTTCTTCATACCTTGAAAAGTACTCAATGCATAAACTTATAAAAGGGACGGTCAGAAGTCAAGTAAAAATCCTCAATTCCCCAAATATGTGTACCTGCACTCTTAGACAATTATAGCAAACCCAGTTCAAGGAAAGTGAACATTCAAGATATTTCTGACAAACCTGTCATTTCAGTATTTTGCATTTATGTGAAACTGTCATCACACATTGTGAAGACATTGTACTATACACCTATTGGGAGAATCATGCATTATGGCGGAGGCATCAGTCGCCATAGCGACATTTCTAGTTTAATTTCAAGATTCATCGTCTGTTGAGAATGAGAAGGGCGTTAAGTTGTCCCGAACACTATGGGTTTAGAGGCAACTTAACGCCCTTATCATTCTCGACCGACGTTATGGTATGAAAACAGAGGATGGTTAGGGGTGAAGGGGCATAACTTCTTGTCATTGAGATCTCGTAATGCACAGACCCTTTTCATAAACAGCTCCCACACTCAAGGGCTTAAAACATGTTGCATCAATTGGTATGCTGCATTCGCCTGCTTTCAGAGGGAGATGAAACTTTACTCCTCTTCGCTCAGATTCTGCAAAATTCCCACGGAGTTGATTCCGTTACACATGGAATTTTCCCTGATGCAAAGGGTCAAATTTTAAATGACTCTTGTAATCTGTATGCATCTATTCTGCATCCTATAACAGCAAGTGATCCAACTCTTCCGCGAGGGCCTCGCCGATGTCCACGTCGATCCCCTTCTCTACAAGGCCTGTGCCCTGGACATTAAGCACTACTGCGTGGGAATCCCTCAAGGCCAGGGACAACGTGAGTACCTCGTCAAAAAAACACACAGTGACTGCTTTGACCTTTTCTATACTAGGGACTGAGGACAGTGAGTGCTTACACTATTGGGGTTACTGTAAAATGATGAATGTTTGCATGCATTTTAATATCGCAAATTTCGCGAGAGCCAAGATTCGCGAAATTAAACTGCATGTGAAAGTTCTTGTTTACACTATACGCATTGAATGTTAGAGGCAACTTGCGAAAATTTCATGCTGCAAAAAAGGCCGTTCGCTTCAATTCGCGAAAATTTCATGCGGCGTAAATACTGTGTTTTACAGTACTCTGTCCATTGGCTCTCAAGGCGCACAAAGGGATAACCCTTTTTGTGCCAAGGTATAAGGACAGTGTGGGCAAACACGATGGGGGGTTGTTATGCCAATTGATAGTGAAAGCATACAGAGAGTGAAAGGGATCATATAGTTTTGGTTGTGACCAGACTTCAGGTTTCTAACATTTTTTTCTTTTGTTGTGAGACAATGGGAAATGTCTTATGAAATGAGAAAGAACATGTAATTCCAAGAGGAATTCAGTGTTTATTTGATGAAAATTGGTTTTGAAATGGCCGAGATGATCCAAAACAGAGCAATCCTAATTGAAGATGGGACCCACCTTTTATTACGATTGCTTTGTTTTACTTTGTTTTTGGATGTCTCAGCCATTCCAAAACCAATTTTCATCAAGTAAACTTTGAATTCCTCTTAGAATGGTATGCTCTGTACTATTTCGTAAGTGGTTTCTTGGTATCTTGCAAAAAGTTAAAAGCCCAATCACCATCTCTACCAATACTATACAATCCCTTTAATGTGGGAGGCATGTTTGATTTTTGTAGGTTTACAGGGATTTTATTGTGTTGCCATCTCCCAGTAGCTTGCAACGTAGCTGGTCTAAAGATGATACCAAAGCTACCCTATTGATGTAGCAAGGGAGAATATGACTCTCACCTTTGACCCCTGCATTCAGTCATACAAAACTTGGCATCATTTTAGAGAACTCCCCTGTTCTAGTTTATAAGCCTCTGATTTGTTGGTTTGTCAGTTGTGCTGTTTATTCCGTAAGGTTGTTGTTTTGTTTTGTTTTGTTTTTATATGAGCTATAAGTGAATGAAAAAATCTAGGAAAATAAAAGATGATAAAAATGGTGATCTTTCTGCAGATTGCATTTAGTGGCTTGAATTTTGAGAGTGCCCTCTGCGATCTGTTGACTTGCATTTGTTATAAATGCTTGTTCAATTAGTTTTGTCAATAACCAATTTTCATGTGATTTGTCACCAAGTTTTAGGTGAGGCAAGTCTCTGACATTGAAAATGATGTTAGACTCTGCAATGTTTTACATACATAATAAAATTCAGCATGTTGGCAGGAAACAGTTAAATACAAAAAAGAAGAAGATTCTTCATCTGAGGGAATGTAACAAGTACACGCGTTCATGTTTGTAATAATTGAATCCTCTGTGTTCTTTGAATGGAAGGTTAAGGACTGAATGCAGGAAAATGACTTCAGTAGGGCTGTACTGTAGGTGTTCTTTAAGTGAACTGATACATGGGAAAAGTTTTTTTTTTTTTTTTTTTGGGGGGGGGTTAAATAAAAATTGCAATAACTTTCTGTTCAGCTCATATTAAATGCATAATGCATCGGACGGTAAGATTGCTATGTATGTTACTCCATTGTCACCATACAATGTAGCAGGTTTTATCTTTATTGCGGACACTCAGTGGCTGTTGATACATTTTTTCTGGTGCTGGTAGATGCCATGGTGTAGATTTATCCGGTCTCATGCAAGTCCAATGTTCTCTTTGTGTGTGCAGAAATGTCCTGTCTGCTGGAAACGTTGGATGATAAAACAGTGAGGTTACAGCCGGACTGCCGCCGGATGCTCGCTGAACGCAAAGAAATGTGGGAGTTTGCTGCCAAGGTGAGCAATACCAATGATTGTTTTATATTTTATTTCCAGCAAGTCAAGGCCTTGGATCACTATATGCTGTCATTTTTACCACTACTTTTCTTATGTTGTTGTTGTTGTTGAATTTTTCATATTCTTTATTTTTATATGCAGAGAACTCAATATCTCCATTAGATTATTTTTTTTTTTTAAATATTACATATGGGGTTTTGACCTGCTGTAAAACTGTCATTTAGTAGAAATAATGTAATATTCACAATACTTCTTGCAGATGAATTAGCTCATACAGACCTTTTTTGATAAGTGTCAATAGGATTAATGTCATGTCGGTATTTCTGTGTTACGTACATTATGTGAGTCTTTTTTTTTTTTGGTGTGCATCATGAAAGTTTGTTGACAGTGAGTGAATTATATGAATGATGTATTCAAGGTGTAATCATCAGAACTTCTTATATTCAGTATCTTTTTACATTTTGTCTGTAGAGGAAGATATCACTGTGTCTGTTTTCCTGGTACAGTTAGACAGTGAAATGAGCCTAATTCAGAATGATTTGATAAGTGTTTTGTCAATTGGGATTTCCTCTACCTCCCTCAGGTTGCTCCAGCCGAGGACTTCCTCGACATCTTTAACCAGATACGAAATTCACCGTCCCACAACTACTTCATGCTCGTCATCGTCAGCTTCATCGGCATGCTCTTCTTCTGCGGGCTGTGCTGTGGCCGGGCGACGAAGCGCGTCAGGCAAGAGCTGAAGAACAAATAATGAAGGGCTCCCCCAGCCTTCTGACGTGCGGGCTGCAATAACAAATTTATATATGATGGGTATTTTTTAGTAGAATACATGAAACAAGGAAATCAGCAAATTTCTACCTGTCTCTATCTTACGCTACCCCTGTCTCTCCCCACTTCTGTCAATGTGTATTATGTAAAATTAACCAGCATCTAATTTACTTAAACTTAACTTTTCATTTGGATAAATTTCATTAATGCCTCGGCCCATTAGGGTGCTGGACGTACTATGATTTGAGGTTGCCAGGCCACCCATCTGTCTGTTCGTATGTAGGTCATTACCATATCCCGTACCATGGTTTCAGCACACAAATTCAATGGATTTCCCTAGAAACCTGGCCTAGGTATGCTACATGAAGTGTAGATGTATTGATTAGAATTTTGCGATTATGGATGAAATTAAAGGTACATGTTCCCTGAACTTGAGGTGCAAATGGCATTATTCAACTTTAATTCCATCCAGGGAAGTCCATTAGTAATAAAGATAAGTTGGAAGGGTGCAAATAGGGGTAAAATTTCAAAAGGGCAAATTTAAACATAGTTCAGCTAATAGTTCTGGCAATTGTTTCATTTAATGAAATGAATATAAATGTATTGAGAATATTTCCTTTGTGCCCAAAGGATTAGAGGTCAACATTTTCTCTGTGGTCAAGATCGCATGAACTTCATCGAAATGTAAATGACAGGCCATGCACTAGTGACATATGTAGTGAATACATGAGATGTTGAAGAAACCCAGTCTACTGTGCATAGCATTTAGACTGCTCTAGTGTTTGTTTCTTTGTTGTTGTTGTTTTTTGTTTTTGTAAAGGGTATTTTGAAATTCCAGATGGGATTTTTTAACTTGAAAGAACCAATGTCATGACCACAGTGCTGTGAAATGCAAAACTCAGTTAGCAAGTCAGGGCCATCCAAGAAGGGTCCAAGTGTCAATCCAAACTGGTGGCTGAGAGAATTGATTTGGAGGGGCTGGTGACCGATTGCTCTCCTGCACAGTTCAAGTGGCTACTTTTAGTGTTCAGGGACCCTCTTCTCTGGAAATGAAATTCTGTGGGTGTAACCCAGTCACCCATAGATGGTGGATGTACAGTCCTTTCTGTTACAGGGATCCTTTACCAACTGTCTTGATTTAAACCTTGTTGTGAGCATGTGTGAAAGATTGTTTGTGAATTTGTCTACTGTGGTCATTTATTCCTTTTTTTTTTTTTTAATCTTGGGGTGGGGGAAGGGGCATGAGGGAGAAATGGTGTTCATTCTTTAGGAAGAATTGTGGAAATATTGTAAAGGTGCTTTGTACCACAGAAGTGTTTCTATATTTAATAATTCTGCATTCAAACATCACACCTTGGACGAGTCTGGGAGGAGTCACATTATTACGGGTTCGGTTCTGCCATTGACAAGGAAAATATTTTGGCCTATTCCGGACATTTTGTTTGTTTGTGTGTTTATGCCAGCAAGATTTTTGATTCGAAGTTACAGAGGCCTTCTGCCTTCCAGACACTGTAATAGCGTAAATACAAGACTTAGCATCTGACCTGACTCCTTTTTTTTCTCTTATTGTTTTATGTACATTTAGTCGTCTGATCGTGATAGAGCAACTGCGGCCCAATAGTCGCTATATTCATTTTTTTTTTCCCCCTGCAAAGTATGTCGTGTATTTTTTTCACTGTGGTATCAATAGATTGTCATTATGTATGTTGAATATGAAATATGCATTTGAAATACAGATGTGGAGGCTTTTATATGATTACATTTGTAGCTGGCGTATATTTCTGCCATCTTTGCTTTGTTTGTAGATGTGTCGCCCTTTGATCTATTTTTCTACCAGTCTGACGTCAGCTTGGAAAAAAAAAAGATATATGCATGTTTTGTTTGTGGGCAAGGGGAGTTCATGAATGCATCCTTGATCATTCAGGGGGTGTTAGTGTGAAGTTCCTCTTTTCTTCACTAATTAGCAGTTTGTAGGATTCTTGGACGCTGCATGGCTTGTGCAGTGTTCTTGTGAAACTTAAGTGGAACACCCATATCCCTCTCGTCTATCATAGCTGCAGTTGAAGGGAAAAGAACCAAAGCAAACTGCAGACCCAGAACGCTGTCCTCCTTGGGATGTGAGAGTTGCCATAGCAACCAGGGTGTACTCTTCTGGAAAGAGAAGACCTCAGCTGCAACGATTGCAAACTCTAGGCTGCCTCGATGGCGGTAGCGGATGTCAATTTTCGCCCGAACGGGAGCATTCCTTAATGTCAACAGTATTGTCCTTGCGTGTTATACAAAGAATATCAGACCTAGCGCACAGCAAAGCAGCTCTGCCGATACATTGTACGTCTGTGTTCTATACATGATGTGATATGTTGATATGTGATGAGTGTTCACATGTCTTTCATTCATATATGATGTTTCTTTTTGCCTTGGTCATTTTTCTTTGGGGGGGGGGGGGGACAATATTCAGCATGTTAGCACAAAATTACGGATTATGTTTTTTTCTCTGATTTTGCATGTATTCTACAAGCGTATGAATTGTAGTGTTTGTATTTCCAAAAAGCCTTTAGATTAACAGTTAAACTGAGGGAGGGAATACCATGTAAGTTGTTGTTTCTTAGATATATGTGATAGTTGGGAGTAGACTTCTTTATGTTTTGCACTTTCCTAGTTGTGTTTGGGGCCAAGTTGTACATACTTCTTATTGTAATTCAAATGTACAGATATAATAGCCCTTGAGTAGCAGAGAAAAAAAAAAGAAAAAACAGACATAAATCATTGTATACATCAAGAGAATTAGAAAATGTGTTATAGCTTTCTGATATAGAATTTGTCATGTAGTTTATCTGACTAGCAGTAATGTACCATATATAGGCATTTTTTACTAGAGAAATACAAAACAACAAAAAAAGGAATAGCAAAAGAATGATATGCTTCATTTTTTGAAGTGTAATATATGATCCACTGTGTTGTTATGATGGTCATTGTGATATCTTTTTCTTTCGTGTAGAGAGTTATCAGATGTATCTTTATTGATAATGAGCTGCTGGTGCTGCATGCACTCGCATCTGTAATGTGTCGTCGCTCCTTTCTGCCTGACGTCACCTTTGTAGGGTGCCGCCGTCGTGTACGTTTGATCTGTCAGGGCTGGTTGTCCAATGTTGGAGATGAGGCCCAGGTGGCAGAGTAGGCCAGGAAGTAGGGAGATTGTGGAGAAGGGGTCACATGGTCTGATTAATGGTGACCGTCGGTGAAGTGGACTACCCCCCCCCCCCCCCCCACTTTCCATCCTCTCATCTCGTCGTCATGTTGAAGACGAGGGGTTTGCTGCTAGAAATGCAACCATGCTGTGCTGAGAGGAAGAATGAGTGACGCGGGACAAGTGTACTGACACAGCAAGAATATCATGTCTTGTGGGCGTTATAGTTTTTGTGTCAAAAGCGCATACCGCTCCGGACTCCTCCTGTGAGCTTTGACAGAGATTTAGGGAGAATAGAATGACTGACAAACATTCATTGAACACAGCAGGTGGATGTTTCAACGTATTGCATCCTGTCTGTCTGTCTGTCTGTCTGTCTGTGTTGTCTCTGCAGAAAGTAAGATGTGCAATCATGTTTCATAGCATGTTTACAGTCTCTTTCCTCCCCAGTTCTTTGGCTGGCAGAGGAGAACAATGATAAGGAGGATTGTGGGGGAGGAGGATTTAGTGTCCACCTGCACTCTAGTGCAGTCATAATCAATCAAATTAACAAAGACTGCCTGAATTTTCTTTTTGTGGTTTTCTATTTGGATAACGTGACAATGGACTGTGGTTATTTGTGCTTAGATCACAAATGGCAAAGAAATAATTCTGTTCAGATTAGAGGAGACGTCTTGTATTCTTGTTGTTTTTTTTCAGGTATGTTTATTTGTGCATGTATATGTGGTTTCTTTTTTGGTTTTTTGTGTGACTATCATATGCAGGAGGTTTATTTTGTTTCTTAATGAAGTAGAATTGTGGATATTGAACATAATATATTCAGAGTTGCAATGTGACCTCACATGTCAAGAGTTAGATGCAGACAGTTTATATGTGAAATGGATCATGTTCATTAGTTTTACACCTTAATTGTGGTTCTCAGATGTTCCTGCTCTCCAAGCTTCATATAAGCATCGTAAAAAGTACATTATCAAGTTTTCCCAAGGAGTCCATGTTATCTGTTATGTTGGATGTAGACCTGTATGGTAGTGTAGATCTCCACATCTTCAACCTTATATTATTTGTGATGGTGGCTAAAATGGTACTAGGTGAGCGGTTATGTAATTGTAATGTAGCGTCTATGTTTGCTTCAGTCGATGTACAAGTGTTCAGTATTTTTTGTATCATACTTGTCTTTTCTTGACACTGTCATGAGAGAACAAATCAAACTGAACTATATATGAGAACATATTATTTTTGTGTGTGCATGCCATGATCATTTTTTTTTTTTTGCTTTTGCTTAGAAGAGCTGAAGTGAGGTGTCTGTTTTCAGCAAGTGGTAGAGTATCTTGTTTATCATTTCATCTGAAATCAGCTACAAAGTCATTTATATCAAGAATGACATGAAGAGGGAGAGAATCACATGTCACATGTTTGATCTATCGGTCTAGGCATCATGAATTTGTTGTTTGATGCTGATGGTAGGGCGGTTTTTCTCTCGCTCTCGCTCTCTGAGTTCATCTTAAACACGTCAGTCATTTCTGGTGCTTATTGCACTCTTGATTGAATCGAAAATTTTGCCGACACATGGAGACATGCACGAACATGTAGATATGGAAGCATCACCTTGCATGATGAAGCATGGCAGCTTGAAGTATAGCAGATTGTCCTAACATGGTGCAAAGACATGTAATCAGGTAACTAGTCTTCAATTCCAGTATAAAAAGCCCACCTTCACAATGAGAACAGGTAAAACTTCTGTTCCTATGATAGCTGAATCACCAGAGGAGTTCCTGAGCAGAAAACTATGCTGTAAATGTCCAGGGGTTCATGTCATACGTTCGATAAAATATCATCATGAGAAAAGAAACTAACGTCAAAGGTATGACGCATACCCCTAAGTCATTCTCAGAGAAAGGGCAGCGTGTTTTAAGGAATGTTAGTTATCCTTGTATTTAGTGTGTATGACCTGATAGAATGCCAGAGATATTCTTTTATGCAACCAGAGTTTATATCTTACATTTCCTTCTGTTCTTAGAGGCAACATGTATTTTGCAGCCATTTTTTCTGTTTTCTTAAAGTCATCATGTAAGATGATGAGCTGACAGAAGCATTAAAACTGAAGACGCTAGGTGTATTTGACAGTTGTGCCATTGGTTACAAGTGTATTTGTCAGTATAGCTATCTTAAGGCTTGGTATTCAGTTGAAAAAGTAAACAACAGTGTCAGTACTTGATTGAAGGAAGTGGCCAGCAGATTCCGAATTTCTTCACATCAGAGGCTGCATGAATTTCTGGGAAACTGGATTTAATTTATGTCAAACACCTGCGCAGGTCACTGATAGTAAGAAAGTTGTTTTTCTTTTCATATTGTGTGCCTTTATCATAGACTGTCTGCCAGGGGAGAATCGATAAACATACACGTTGACCTTGAATTGACATAGCAAAGGGCGGGCCATTTTTTAAGTACCCAGGTACACAGATCAAAATGTTCATGTGTTGACCCAGAGTCAAAATCTTTGTTGTTTTCTATTTCATTTCTCTCAATTCTCCATGGACCTCGGTGTGGCTTGAAAGTTGTGAGATTGTACTATATGTCAGGATTTTTTAGCGCTTTTGCATGCAAATATTGGTTCGTATGAAGGGATGTGTAAGGTGGAGATCGTAAATGTGAGCTAGTTTTATTGTCAGCCCTTCTTGTTCTTATGTAATTTTGCTGCCTGTTGTCAAGAACACTTATCACTGAACTTTTCAAGAACTTGAAATATTGTTCTGTGATGCATCTTAAGTGCAAACTAGTAGCTAGACTTGTCATGATCACTAAAACAGTTCAGTCGTGCGTGCAAATTTAAGTTATCTAACTGTTAGCTAGCATTTAAGTAATTAGTCAATGAGATTTTCTCCTAAGGTTCACAGAAGTTCTAATCATCGAATCCTGCAGCTATGTATGTCTCTTTAATTTTGAACTTGTCACATACTTGATTCGAGCAATTTAGACGGTGTCATGATTTCTATGCATTGTAATTTGTTTTTCAAAATCTGTTATTTTTCTTCTTCTTATTCTTTGGTGTTCTTTTCCTCGTCTCAAAATCTGGAATGACATTGATGGATGTATGTATGTAATAAATGATTTTCCTTTTTCAATATGTGGGAGTTTTCAAATTTGTCTGATATGATTTCTTGTCATGAATCAGTCCCATCTACTGTAATCCATGTGTTGCTTAACCCTCTGGAGACCGCCACAAACTAAAATCCTATTGACTTTATACAAGGCTCAACGCAAACTTGTTTTTCTTGGTGGCCTGTTTGGCCACCAAAATTTTCAAATTTCAATTTTTGGTGGTCTGGTAGTGAAATTTGGTGACCTGAAAAAAAAAAAAAAAATAGACACACACACACACACACACACACACACACACACAGAAAAAAACTACATTTGAAATAAAATGTTCTAATAAAACATTTGAAATAGAATATTTTGATAAAATACTAAAGGTCTTTGACCGAAACATCAGTCCAATTTTTTGGCTCCTGCGGTGTTTATACGACTGATTTTACTCTTGATATATACATATATATATATATATATATATTTATGTATACACATACATATATACACATAGATATACATTAAGCCCTATATATGTATGTGTTTGTATGAGTGTTTGTGTGTGTGTGTGTGTGTGTGCGTATTATCCATTGCCATGCATAACAAAAATTTACATGTTTGTAGTTGGCCCTACTATGAGACTACATAACTATACAGTACTATTAAATAAAACGTAAAAGAATAAACGCAAAAAAAGAATGACACAGACGTTTTTTACTTTTGTCGCAATGATGACGCGAGAAAAGTCACTTATTTGATTTGACAATATGCCAAACAAAACAAATTTGAAGTGATAATTAGCATTCTCGATCCAGGCTTCTCTAAGGCCGTAAATATGTTCTATATTTATGAAATGGTTTGAAAGAAAAAATAGAGGTGTGGAATAGGCGATAATTTGTTAGTCTTTCTGTATGCCGTTACGATCAAAGGGGATAGCATCATTGGTATTTGTATTTGTGTATGTGTGTGTGTGTGTGTGTGTGTGTGTGTAGTGTGTGTAGTGTGTGGTCATTATTATCTGCTATCTATGGTTTAATTGAGAGAAGTGGAAAATGTAGTAAAAAAACGAGAAATTTAACATACCAGGCAGCTAAGAGTTTGAAAGTCAAACGATAATGCACACCCGAGTCACGCCTAGACCACGTACCTCATCATGCCTCTCTACACCCGCCTTTTGAAACTCTACTTTTACACACACACACACACATACATACACACACACACACACACACACACACACACACACACACACACACACACACACACACACACACACACACACACACACACACACATAATCACCCCCACACACGTACACACACATGATACACACGCACACACACAAACGCACACAAACACAAACAGAATGATAAAAAAGAAAAATAATCATCATAATCTTGATCCGTATCGCGATGGAAAAATGTACTTTTTTTTTCTTTTTGATCCTCATCTACATCAAGGACGTACCGGGCTAGCCCAATAATTCCTACCTCCGTGAAAGGAATTAACACATTTGTTGTCGTGTGTACATGTGTGTGTGTGCTTTTTTAAACCCCGATTTCTTTCCCTTCTTTAGTCCACCAAGAAATTCAACGTAAGATCATTTCGTGTTTGCCAGTACCTGAGGTCCTTGTCAGTCAATTCTAAGAAGGCGAGGCTATAAATACATCAATTCAGCATTTAGTCGATGCATATTTGGTGAACATGTTGTGAGGAAAAACTAGGTGTAGGCCCTACGTGAATTTCTGAATGTTTGCGGTTCCACCCTACGGATTAGAGCTGCGTGACATCGATGTACAAAATTATGTCACTTGCCGATATAGGATTGACGCAGTTCTGGAGATAATATCCCATGTTTACTCGAGCAAACGATCAATACGCTTTCAAAAGGTCAGGTGTTTGCCTGTGTGAATTGGCTGGAAAGCGGCTCTCCGTGTATGAAGGGCCTTTACTGGCTTGCTGAATGAAACTTCAAATCAATACTACTCTGGCAGTTAGATAAAATACACGCTTTTGTCATTTTAGCGTTTGCAAAGTTAAAGGTGTCAGATTAACGAGCTTGGACTGAAAACGGCCAAAACACCGGCTCTTGAACTGAATACACAGGTGTACGTTCTGATAGCGCCCTGCATGTAATTCACGACAACACAATAGGGCTCCGAACAATAGCTATTTACTTATTGCCACAACGACCCTGAGGCAACATCTGATCGTACCATCCATTTGATTTTCATTACTAATGCTGCCAGCAACTATCATTTAACTGCTAAATAAAATATATTGCAACCTAAGGAGGAGCCAGCGCGACGTAGCTTGGTTCTTCGCTTTCTTTGCCTTTATTTTCCGAGCTTTCAACCGCCGCTTGCAACAAAAGTTATATTGTAAAACAAAAGTCACACACACACACACACACACACACACACACACACACACACACATATATATATATATATATATATATATATATATATATATATATATATATATATATATATATATAATGAGAAGTCGGAAGTTGCACTTTGTATATATATATATATATATATATATATATATATATATATATATATATATATATATATATATATATATATATATATATACATGTATATAATTCACAATCATATACCAAAAAGCTTGTGATATTTTGCTCCTTTTTCGTCCTGTCTAGACCTCGTATAGATTAATTCTTATCACTAATAGTAGTCTTATGAATAGCTTTGTGCATTCACCCGATTGCCTCGTTCCTTGTCGTTCTCGTTCGTTGTCGTTGTTTTTAATGAAACATCTGTGCTTGTTAATGAAAATGAATACAGCTTTGATATTTGTCTTCGCGTAATATTAAAAAACAAAACAAAACAAAACAACAATCCTTCAAGCTTGAACAAGTTCTCTGTCAGTATCTTGACGGTACATATAGACCAATAACACCGCTGTTTGCGAATGATGCAAAATAACCGACTCTAATTCATTCTTTCAGTATTGAGTTCAACCTGACTTGACATTAATCATGCAGGTACAAATAAAGAATGAGATCAATTTTCACCTTCAGAGACGGAGTTCTGCCCATGTTGTAAACCAGTCTTCTGTCTGTTTGGATCGGACAACTGTATGTACTACGCTCAAAATCGATAAAACCATCGATCTATCACTATATACTTCTTTGGTTTCCACTAGCCTTTTTCCGCTCATCTGCCTCTTGAAACTTTTTTTTTTCCCAGCGCGAAAATAGTACGTTCATCAATCAATAGTTGAATAATAATTCGGCGCGGCTAGTATCTGCGCTTAATAAGATTGTGTCAAAGGTCCTGAAGGCCATACCTCTGTCGCATTCATTGACCTCTATTGTCACTGGCCAGCTTACAATGCCAACGGTAACAATAGATAACAGGTACCGAATTAACTTTTGTTATGGTAAATCCAATGGTTGCCAAGCGGAGTAAAGAGATATCTCTGCAATGATTACATTAATGAATATATTTTTCAAATTTTGTTGTTAGGTGGAATTGTAAGATGATAAATATTTTGAGAATAAGAATGAAATAAATGGTAGGTAATGAAAGGTGAAACAGCAATGTTCTTAAACAGGTCTATGTTTCAAAAACAGAACGGAAGGACGACTAGTCGCACCATTCTCTAGCCCCCTCCCTGCCCCCCCCCCCCCCTCCCCCCAACACCCCTCCACGAAAAGCGTTCAGTTACTGTAGTGACGGGGCGACAGGTGTCGCTAATACGTGGTTGTAGTTTCACGCACAGCCAGCACGACGTGAAGTGACTCGCCTGGCCGAGAGTTTCGGCCACAGATAGATGTCAAGTGGCGGTCCGTCAGTCGTAGACGGCCTGGTTCTTCGATGAACAGCTTGCAACTCATGCGTCCTATATATCAATATATTCCTCTGTGCAGTTGTATGCAGTGATTATCAACTTTGGATATCAAAGCTTATTATTAGGCTCTGCTGACATTGCAGCGACGACTTCTGGGAATCAAGTTACTTCTCGTTTGATCAAACGCACAAAATGAGATGCCAAATTGTGGAGCCCTTGTGGTTTTCAGTGTAACGTTAGCATGGTTAGTGCGAGTGTGTACCCGTCGTGGTGACCGCCAGCCAGTGATTATTGTTCTATAGGAAGATCGAAGAATGAAGTCACAGCTTGACGTTTCCAACACTGCAATGCTGACAGCAGTCTACAGTCAGTGTTGGCCCGCTCCTGACCCGAATAATACTCCAAGAAAGGGATTTATTGGGTGAGTTATACCACTTTCCTGATAAACTTTAATTTGTAAACATACATGTATACCAACAATCAAACAAGGGGACCATGCATGCAGCTCCAACAGCCGTATAACTTCCGATGACTTCCGATAACTGATGATGATGATGATGATGATGATGATGATGATGATGATGAACATTGGAAGAAGTATATCAGTGCACACAATCAACTCACATTCTCTAACTTTATCACTAGAACCTTGCTGTGAAAGTTTATGATCTTCTGAAAATGATAATGATAAAAAAAGTACTGGTCTTGGCTTAATCTCTGTAAGATCCTTTGAGTGGGGCACACAACTTGTAGATTCAAATCTACTTGTAGATACCGTACTGCATGTAAATTAGCTTTCCAAGTGTTGTGGAATTCACAAAATGTAGGTACCTCGGACATTTGGTATAAAGAATAATAAAAAGGACACATTCTAAACCTCCAAGGTTAAAGAGGAATTCTGAACCAGTTAAAGTTAGTCTGAAGAGAAAGAGTACAATTTTGCAAGTACTATGAAGACAATTTTAAGTTTCAATGTACGTATGCCAGGAAACATTAAATATATTTATACTTATAGCAGAAGAATTCAATTTCAGTCATTTCTTTTTTAACATGATCAATGGAGAATTGTAAAATGATACCATCAGCTCACTCATTTGCATGTTTATGGTATATCAACTATTTGAGAACAAATATAGCAAATCTTTAAGATTTCATATCTTCCTTTAAAAATCTTATTTTAATCAAATTTTTTCTGTTGTGCTTGTAAATTTGTACTTTTTTATGACAAAGAATAGCTTTTAATTTGTCCAGAATTTCCCTTTAAAAGGCTTGTCGTTGGTTATAAATATGTTTCTAGATATACGAATGATTATGTGCTCGTGGAACGGTGAATAGATTGATCAGTACAATTACTTTGAGGCTTATGTGGTATTTTTGATCCATGGTAACATGTACATTGTACAAGCATGTAGACACCCCCCCCCCCCCCCCCCCCCCCCCGAGGGGAAGGGGAAGGGTCTGGGGCAATTGCCCTAGACCCTATGCAATGTACATTTGTACATATATGTAGAATTGTTATGTGATCAGTAGGAATACTGAAGCCTACTTTTCCGTAGCTGTCCTGTTTATGTTAAGAAAAAGACATTGATAATAATACAAATCATTAAAAAGAAAAAAAAATACCCATATGTTTTTAAATGTGGAATCTCAGTCTCATTGTTTCTGAATGCTTTGCACATATACAAAATTGAAGTGTCATCTGCAATACATGTTTGTACTGGTAGCCATGCACATGTAACACAACTAAAAGAATAAAATATATTTTTTCATCGATTAATTTGAATTTTTGCAACTAAAACAGTTGGCTTAATTGGAATACTTACATATTGTTGGTTGATTTTAAATGGAGAATATACTGGGTGAATGGAGGCAAGAAATCACTGGACTGAATAACAAGTTCTTTATATTGTCATAAAATGAAACAAATGATACAGGAGGGTTATATGCCACATCCTGAAGAAAAAAAAACACACACACACAAAAACATAGAACCCTAATGTGAGCAACATGATTAAGACATATCTAAAACTTGGCTTATAAAGAATAAAAAAGCAACAAAAAGGTAATATATTAGGTGAAAGGGGAGGATTGAGTGAAGGCAGTGAGACAGAGGGATAGCATTCTGAAATTTTGTGATACAATGTACTTTGTCAAATTTCCATATCTTTCAGTGACTGAGAAAAGTGAGATTTAAATCCATTATAAAGGATGGAATGACCCAACAAAGCCTGACTCCAAGATTATAGAAAGACAACAAAGACAAAATCTGTCAGATTGGATGTGCTTTGCTTCACATTTCTGGAGTAAATACTGTCTGCTAACTATCAAAAGATTATATTTCATACAAATTAGTGTTCAAAAGTTGAAATGAAGGACCAAAACATAATCATATACGTGATTATGAAACATACATTATGTGCACGAGTCTTGTAACTTTAAAATAAATTTCCTTGTGTTACATAGGAACTGGCACATGGGATGGGGATTGTTATAGTTGAGTATAAGCCACTTAGTTACTTGAATCATGTCTGCATTACTTACACTGTATGGTATCTCTGTTAAAGAGGAAATCCAGTCCAAATACAAGTTAGTCGGATAAAAAAAGAGTAAAATCTTACGAGTTCAATGGTAAAAATTTTCCTGAAATCGGGTGAAAATTAAGGAAGTTATGACATTTTTAAGTTTTGCTAATTTCTGCAAAACAGTTCTTATACAGTGGATATGAATATGCAAATGAGGGAGCTAACCATATCATAACCTCACAATTTTCCATTTATCGTGTAAAAAAAAATTATGAAAATTCAGTGTTTCTGTCACTGCAGTCTGAAACATGATGTAATTCCTGGTTGAATAACTTCAGAATAGTGATCAGCTAGATATATACGAGGATTTGAGCTTCAGGCATAATTGCGTTGAGTGAAAAACTGGAAATTTCATGCACAAACTATATGGCAAGTTGTAAGGGGATGATATACTCACTTTGCCATAATTTGCATATTCATATTGACAGTTCAAGAACTGTTTCCAGAAAAAATAGCAAAACTTCAAAATTCAAATTTATGAAATTCTTCCGTCGAGATGTTTTCATTGCAACTGATTGACAAATTGCCCTACATCGACGTAAATAAGCACTGAATTGATCAGTGTTTTAGTAGTAGCCATGATTTTTTATCATGGCTACTACTAAAACACTGATCAATTCAGTGCTTATTTATGGCGATGTGGGGCAATTTGTCAATCATACTTTGCAAACTTCAAAATGTCATAACTTGCTTATTTTTCACCCAATTTCGATCAAAATTATACCATTGAACTTGTTATATTTTACTCTTTCTTATCAGACTAACTTATATTTAGAGTGGATTTCCCCTTTAATAATTGTGGTTCACTCAAAGGGGGATTCAGAACATATACAAAATATCATAAGGGGTTGATCGAAGGCTAGTGCAGTATGTATGTTACCTGGTACCATCTATCTGAAACAAAACAAACCAATTTCTTTTTTCTTCTTTCTTTGTAGGTCTCATCAAATGAAGTCCTCTTCACCCCGGTCCACCCATCAAGCATCCTCCACCAACAGACCACCATCCGCTGTCAGGGGCAGCAAGCAGGTGTCCCACCCCACGCATCGACCCCAGGGTGGGGTTGGAAGGGGAGTCAATAACTCGCGGGCCACCCAGGGATTGTGTGTGAATGGCATGAGAGCCAGTGAGCGATGGGGCTTCCAAAAGGACCGATCAGAAGAGGGCTTTGTCCGCAGCAATGACCTTCCACTCCATCTCGGCTTGGATAAGGTATGGTACAGTTTTCATCATCACCAGTAATATTATTGTTAATGTTTTGCATTCCACCCAGTGTTAAAGGGGCATATTATTCCAGACGATTTTCAAAACTTCACATCATGTAGTACATACATTGACAATTCCATGTTTTCATTGATTTGTTGAATTTATTGTTGTCTGTGAGCAGAGAAACCAATACAGTAAACCTCGCATGAGTCGAGGCTCTCGGGACTGACAAAAATGCGTCGACTTAAGTGAAATTCGACTCTCGCGAGAGTCGATTTTTTTTCGACTCACAGTTATGTACATGTATTATAGTACATTTGCATGCATGTGTGTGTGTGTGTGTGTGTGTGTGTGTGTGTGTGCGTGTGTGTGTGTGTGTTTGTATTCAAATTTGTCTGTTCTTGAAGATAATGTTCTTATTTTGTTCTAAGTTGTACATGGAATTTGTATCAATACTAGTAGTTAAACGTAGTTCTGAGAATGTCTGCGCTAATGTGGCAATGTGCATGTGCTTTGTCTATGATGCAACATAGGTAGCCATCTCTGTCAACCTACCCTGAGACAAACACTCTCCCAGGCCCATCCCACCTCCATTGAACAAAACCATACAGCCAGCCGGCCGGGCACGCACAAACAAGCTCCGCCCACTTGGCCTGTCACTGAAATATTAAAGCAGCAATTGGTTGACCAAGGAGTTCTGGCTTGACATGGATAAAGTATGGATGTGCTGTGTGTATGGACAAAGTATATGGATCGATGTGCTCTGTGTATAAATGTATACATGTGTATGTATTCGACATGCGTGCAGAGCGGTACGGTGAGTGTGCATGCTTACCTGCATGGCAGCAGGCCAGGGACGGGGTTCTGCGACATGCCGATTTTTTTTTTGTTCTCCTCTAAATGTAATGAGAATGCCAGACAAATCTTCTTCGGCTCAAGTGATGTAAACTACGTGTATTTTGTACAGAAGGGACTGAATGTTTTACTTCGACACAGCCGAAATTCGACTCTCGTACTTCGGCTTATCCAAATATTTCTTGGAGAAAATACATAGGGAAAAATCGGGACTTTTTATTTTGCTTCGAGTTAAGTGATTTTCGACTCACTCGACGTCGACTTATCCGAGGTTTACTGTACTTTGAAAAACCTAAACAAATCACACTGAACAATGATGACATAGGAGCCTCACATATTTCAGAAATGTAGCAGTGTAATTCCGTTACAATATCGCTTGCCTGACAAGTTCACCTTAAGATGTATAATCTATGTATGCTTTCTTCTTTTGTTCTGCTTCCTTGAGCCCCCAACTCATATTCGTATGGTGAGGCTGCCATGTCATCATCCTTGTTCATTGCAATTTGCTCTAAATTTTGAAAGCATTCTTATTCCTTGTCCTAATCACTATAGATTATATACCCATTATAACTAATCTATAGTTGTTCAAATGTGAAAATCTGAAGATTATCATGAGATGTCCTTTAAAAGGCCCATTTACTGTAAAAGTGGATAATTTTGTGTGAGTAATGTTTTTTGCTCTCGTCCAGATAAAATGAGTTTTGTGCATTTTAAATTCCATGGAATCAAGGCATGCACTACTGGAACATATATATAGCTAGCAAAAATATTTGCGTGCTTTTATTTTTGCACTGGTTTCTAGTTTCATGAAAATTTCAACAAAAATTTCCACTTTTACGGTACTGCCACAAGTTTCTTGCTTTGAAATGTCACATGATAAAAGAAATCATAACTGTATGTGGGTTGACCTTGATTTTACTTACAATTATTACATGTGTAACTTCACGCAGTGACCCGATTATGTGTATACCTTAATTGGTATTTATGTGATATGTGTGTCTATGACAAATATTTTAAAGACATACACTGTAATTTCAAGAACAGCAAATTGACAGATAAGTGTGTGTCACAAGAAAAACACACAAACAAAGAAGCAGAAATGTTTTTATTGAGTGTTATATGCTCTACGTATTTCACTGTACATAGTTTTTTTGTGTTAACTCTGTGATCAAAATATTAAACAGCTATCTTTGAACAATGTATCTCATGGATAGAAGTTATCAATGTATTTGTATACATAAAAAGGAATAAATTAAGATTAAAAAATTCATGTGAAATTAATGTTCCAGGGCACACTCCACTGGAGAAGTTGGTCACATTTCAAGCAGGATTTGAATACTCAGCTTGAAGAAGGTATGTTAGCTAATGCCATATGTGTACTTGTTGATTGATAAATGTAATTTAAAGGGGATGGCTAGTAACTGATCAGTGGGAATCAAAGGGAATGCTGGGGGATGATTGTTCCAATCCTTGTGGGATTCATTTAAGAGTACATTATATATCTATTGTTGTGTGAAAATTATTTGCTTCAGAATGGTCTCATATTAAAGTAATGTGCAGTTTAATGTTTCCAGGTTAGCATGCCTGTACAGTGACGGGGCGTTAAACTGCACATTACTTGAATGTGAGACCGTTCTGAAGCAAATAATTTTCACACAACAATAGGTGTATAATGTACTCTTAAATGAATCCCACAAGAATTGGAACAATCATGCCCCAGCATTCCAACTGATTCCCACTGATTAGTTACTAACCATCTCCTTTAAAACTGAAAGAAAAAAACAAAACATAAAGTAGTGAAAGCCAAAATTTAGAACACCTACCCCTCCTCCAAAAACCTAACGTAGCAGTGAAAGCAAATTTTCAGGACTTAACCAAGAGACAAAAACAAGAAACCAAATGTACTTCACATAGCATGGAAAGTACATATTCCAAATGAACCCCCCCCCCCCAAAAAAAAAGAAAGAAAGAAAGAAAGAAAGAACAAATATATATATATATATATATATATTTATATATACGCAGTGAAAGTGAAGTAACAATGTACTGTAACAAATTTGAAGAACACAGACAGACTAATGCAGGTACACTGTACTACAAAAAAGAAAAAAAAATTGAAGTAAATCTGCAAATGTATTTATTTACTGTTACCATGGTATGTCCATTTTGAAGGAGAGGAGTGTGATGATGATGATGAATGTAAGCATTAATATAATGCCACTTATCTATTAAAAAAAACTTGTGAGAAAGACGTTCATTTGAATTGCATTGGTAGATACCTAATATACATGGATGTATCTTGACTTCGAAAAAAATGCAGAGGAGTACTCTATGAGCTGAAATTTTTGTGTACAGATATTTTCGCGAATTGCTACTTGGAGGACATTTTCGCGTGTTGTTAATTTCGCGGTTGCGAGGGTCTAACTGAACTTGTTATAGTTACTGTATTTGCGCATTGTTATTTTCGCGGTTCAAAGGCAATTCGCGAAAATAAAACCACCGCAAAAATTTCAGCTCGTACAGTATAATGGGGACACTTATAGTCTTATTTCTGAGATGTCATTATACTGTATCATATATGTTATCTGACATACTGGCAAATTCTGCATAGTTTATTTTAGTGTAAATAGTAAGCATAATATATCATAGGATATATTGGAAATTGATTTGATTTGCATACCTTATTGAAATATTTTGTGTGATAACTCTCAGTTTGATTGTAGCTGCATTGTTTTAATGCATCACTGTTATCCTGTTCGGTCATTTGGACTGATATTATGTGATTGTCATCGTTCATCATTTATAATTGCTTTTTTAAATCACAATTTCCATAGAGAGGCATCGAATACAGTATTCTCTTTTTATTCAATTCACAGAAGATTTATCCCTCTACAAAATTACACAGGTAAGTTTAAACTTTTTAGCATATTTTGAATTTCTGTATTCCCATCTTCACAGTAGATACAATTTGTACATTTGTTATTGTCCTCTCAATTGTACATCTAAATATGTTTAGTGGATGTCTTGTTTAGATAGATGATTTAGGATGTGTGACATACCGTAGCCTGTAATCTCTCGCTACACAATGTGTTCTACATGTACCAAGAATGTATTCTTGGTAGCAGGGGCGGATCCAGGAATTCCGTAAAGAGGGGGTGCCCTTACAAAATTAAAGGGGGCGCATGCACCCCAGCTCCCTCATTTTTTTCTTTTCATTAAAGGGAGCAGGGTGCACGCTTGGTGCGCTCCCCCCTGGATCCGCCACTGGATAGTGTCATGTCATACTTACTTGCCTGCAAGATGATATTGAATCTTATGATTGCAGGTGTACCAGTCCAAGATATAATCAAAATGTTCATCAAAAAGGAATGCATTTGTTATTTTTTTTAAACCCTAACCAGAGCCTTTTTTTATCCTGTAACATTGTCGTTGAACACAATCCATATAAGATGTTTTTTTTTTTTTTTCCTTCTTAAATCTGGAATTACATTTTTCTGCTCTGGAGTTAGATAGGATATAATGTTTTCAACATTTAAAGACACCTGTCGCTGGTAGATGAAATATCACTATTTCTATATGTCATATATTTCCAATTGAAGATAAATCATGAAAGCAATTGTGTGAATAATATAATCACAGTGAAAATGATTTACAACTGAGGCATGCCTACTGTACAACCTCTGTCATTCATTGCCATATCTTCTGGAACAGAGCATGAGCGAGCAGTATCGATTGTTGATATCTTGTTGCTAGGATACCTTTCGGAAGCTGACCCAGCAGGTCACAGAAGCAAGCCTCCACCTGAATGGGAGATATGGTTCTACCGGGTTTCAGGTAACTTCCCTTCTCCTCTTATTCAATGTAAATAGAGCAGAACAGAACAGGAAACTAGTCTTAGCTGCAGACCCCTATAAGGTTTTCCCATAACTCATTTTCAGTGTCAGTGCTTCTTCATATCTCCTGTGCTATACATTTGACAATTGTATAAATCGGCTGTGCCATCAGCCGTTGTTATGCTAAGAAGCCATTTCCACTACTTCTTGTACATATTAACATTGATTCTCCAACTCCTAAGCATAATTTAACCTTCAGCATTCATTATCTTTGCCAAAATAATAGAAAACCATGAGAATCATATGAAAATTGACGGCATGACAATGAATTTCAAATACCGTGTACTATGACTTAGAAGTAAGAAAGAAAATCATTAGAAAATCAAATGATTTGACAAAAGATTAAAATGATTATTAATCATGATTATTACATTGTATGTGAAAATTGGCACTTAAAAATACATGGTATTTTAAAGTGCTTTAAAATACTATGTACTCTGAAAAAGTCCACTAAATTTAACATATTCAACATGAAATTAATGGCATAAACATTATTTTTCATTGCACAACATATTCATGAAATGACTGTATTTAACAAAGGGGTATGTATCTAGTTCTATTTTTGGCGCAGAAACGTTTAATGAGAAAAAGTAGATAAATTTATGATTTTTGCATGTAGTTGTTTTAATTGCAACTGCTTGACAACTGTCAATTAAGGGCACTCGTCAATCAGTTACAAGAAAAAATAGTATGCCTGAATTTGTTGACTGAATTTGGTTGTGAAGATTAGTGGAAATCTGGCAACCCTGGTCGCAGCAGCTAGCTGAAATGCATGCAGTTATCAAGCACTGATATGCGAGTTATTCTCTCATTTCTGGATGTGAAAAACATAAAAAGAAATGTATACAAAATGTTTATTTATTTTTTGGTTTGCATATATATATATATATATATATATATATATATATATATATACACATATATTCTTTTTTTTTGGGGGGGGGGTGGCCCAATTGGGCCACCAAAACATAGAATTTCTAAAAAATGATGGGTGCTAGGCATCTATGTCTGGTGATCTTACTTTTGTAAGTTGGTACGTGTAGTCTACTATTCTCTCTTTGTAACTCTTTCAAACTTTTTCACATTTTGTAGTTTGTAAATCAAATGTGTTGAATGCTACAGTTCATATATATTAGATGGATTATGGAATCCTTCGTTGGCTCATGGCAGCCAGTATTTCACAAGTGGTATTTCCTTCCTCTTGATGTTGGTAGGGTGTGAGGCGAAGCCAACTGGCAGCCAACCTACCCTCCTCCCATCCTAGCATCCAGAACCATCGGGAGTCCTCGGGGGAGATGGAGAAGTTCCAGGCAGATCTGGCAATCCAGTGCACCCCTTTCAAGGAGCGGAAGAAGCAGTAAGACTTTCTACTTACAGGGAAACCTCGTTATACAGTGCACTCCTGTTATAATGAATACAGCTGTAATGGGATTCGGGTTATAACAAAGTGAAAATTCAGGTCCGATTCCGCTTCAGGTCTGATTATAGATATATATATATATATATATATATATATATATATATATATATATATATATATCTTCCTATACTTCATTTGTTCGGTTATCATGAAGTTTCAATCTAGCAAAAGAAAACTGTCGGTCCCAGGGACTTCGTTTTGATGAGAGTCGCCTCTATAATGAGATACTCAAGATCACTAACATTTCCTTGTTTCTCCCTATATCAGGGGTAAAAATAAAAGAATCTAAAAGGAATGGGACTTGCAAAATTACCTTATCATATCAGGCAGCTCGCTTTATCAGATTTCATTAAAACAGGGTGCCACTGTACAATTTTTATTGAATGGTCAAACTTGCCAATCTGCGCTACTATGGGGAACTGAACAAAAATGTCCTACATGTAAATATATATAGAAAGAAACACAGGAAAAAAAAGACAAATGCTCACAAAAATTCCTTGTCTCACTTGACCCAGTATTTACTAACTCACATTTCAACTAGGTCCTTTAATCATGTATAATTTCTATTCATCCTTTGTCTAGAAGAAGTTGTGTATGGTTTGTTGTTTTCTAGTAAGTCCAGTGTTTGTAAAATTTTGCTGTCGGCTCATAGACCAACAAGTGCAATGTTTATTATAAAATGCCACATGTTTCCTGTTTCCTAACCGTTACATTCAATACGTGCATCAAACAAATCTCATAATGCTTATTGTTGATCAATAGTCAGAGAAAAATATATTCACCATAAACACTGATCTTGATATCTTCAAGCAAGAAGGTGGTATGTCTCATTCTTATTCTAGAGGAATGAAATTTGTAGCAGATCCTGTATTAGATCAAGAAAGGCTTTGGAAAGGTGAATTGATGATTCTTTGTTTTGCTTATCGCAGGAGGCCCAAGTCTCATATGGTCTCTTCAAGAAGGAGGAGATCGAGTCCACCGCCTCGCCCTCACTCCACCCTTGGAATGCCTACCAACTTGTCTGATGTCAGGCGGTTTGATCAGCTCTCACCCAACGTGATTCACCAGTTACAAGGTGATGGAGACTATGGCAGAGAAGACGGGACATCGCTGGACGGTGAGTGCAGCCTTGGACCCTTCGATATCGTCAACGATGACTACAAGCTTGATGAATCAGACTCTGACTTGGGCGTGTCCGAAGACCTACATTCGCTGGTGAGTGACGAGGTGGAGCAGAGTGAGAGGCGGTCCATCGGATCTATGGATATGGATTCCTCAGAAGACGAAGAAGAGATCCGGGAGAGGATGGAGCGCATGCGTCGCCACAGGGAGAAGATGAAGAAGAAACTGATGCGGCTCGATCTCCCTCCAGGGGCCTGTTGCATAAAACTCCAACCGGATTTTTTTCTGGTTGAAATCACAAAATTCCGGTTGGAAGCTCCCAACCAGAGTTTTTATGCAACGGATTTTACATTCTTAGATTAGCAACCTTAAAAAATTCAGGTTGGGCAAATCCCAACCAGAATTTTCTAAGGTTGCTAAAAAAGTTTTATGCAACGGCTCACAGAAGTGCTGTCAGGGAACATTGACTGCATGTTCCCATACAGTGGATCCAGTGCGGCCAAGAAGAAGAGGCAGGATCCCTTTGCAGATGCCCTGAGTGAACCCTACTGCCACATGGATCTCCTGGAGCTCAGCATGATGGACAAGGACTGGCGAACCATCATCAGGACCGCTCCGGATGCAGATGATGCGGCTCTGATGGAGAGGATGATTGAGATGGAGAAGCTGCAGTATCAGACGGCTGAGTGGGAGAGCCAGCAGAGTTCCCCAAAGAAGAGGTCTGCATCTGCCCTGGGGCTGCGGAAAGGTTGGAACGACACTGCTGCCATACCCACAGAGCGAGCGCACAGTGCTCTGGCAAAACCGAAGCAGTCAAAGAACTGCTGTGAGGAATGCCTTCAGCTGGTGTGTGCAGGAGACTGTCCAAACAAGAATGCAGCTGGCAGGGGCTTGTGCATCCATTGCCGACAACCTTACTGCAACGGGGTTTGCACCGAATTTGGTTACCACCTGCACATACGGCATGCACGGCAGGAAGAGAAGAAGAAGAGGAGGCCAAAATCCTGCCACACTTGCAGACGGAGCAAGACTCCCAACAATACCATCAACACAAACAACATCATCCTTGGCAGGCCGCGGTCTGGCTTTGCCACCTACAGCAGTTCGAGGGTGCAGAGCGCGAGGGCCAACAGGATGACTGTCGCTTCGACGGAAGGGGCGGAGCATGTTTCGGATAGGATGGAGAAGCTGGGGCTGTCTGCTCGCAAGTATGCAGACAAGAGTGGTGACGAGGGGGAGGATGGGAGGGAGGGGAAGAGTGACAAAAAGGCAAGACCAAGAACCGCAGGATCAAGACGACATATACGCGGCAGGGATGCCCTCATAGCAGGCAAGAGTTTCCAGTCACAGCGAAGGTTCTCTCTGACCGAAGAACCAGTGTCCACTACAGCCGCCAGCATGAATCCCAGGATCCTCCGTGTGAGGTCAGCTCATTATCGCACAAGGAAAGCAAGACAGAAGGGTAGGAAGGTAAAGAAGAAGTGAAAGTCCTCTAGAAAATTTCATGAAAGTATTGTTATCTGGATGACATGGAATATATTAGGAGAGCATGGGTGCATGAAATAATGATCAGATTAACAGAATAAATCATTGGTTGTAGACATGTGATCAAGGTTGAATGGAATTTACTTTTACTGCAATTGCTTAATTATTGTCAAAACCATGATGTAAAATTGACAGATAAGTCATCGAATGTCATCAGAGTGTGGACATTGAACGTTCGTCTTTTTCCTACGGTCCCATGTCCCACTTTACAAAAATTAATCTGGGACGTTTTAGTGCGTTCTTATTTGTGTGTGACTTCCTATGCATTTTTGGTTTTTATGCAAATGTCTCTATAATTCCACATTTTCTTGAAAGAAAAAAGACTTCTCTGCTGTTCTCTATGAACTCCGTCAATGACATGTTCTTGCACATCATCCAATATGGATGGAAGCAGCGCAGTCCTCAGTATTAATGGTTTTATGCAAAGTAACTCTCTTGATGGTAGCAGCCAAATTCTCCACAATGTTGCAAAGCAAACATTACACTATAGTACATGCAAAATGTTGCCATTTTGTACAGTCCTGAACTCTAATTGTACTTACGCACAGGGTATAATAGAGCAAGCTCATCATCTGTGAGGTTGTGAACTGCTCGTGAAATCCCCCAACCACCAGTTCAATTACCATACTTGTAGCTGCCTACTAGTAACAAAAACTTCTTGGGAATCTCTGAATGTGCAACAATGTCTTCCACTTGTAAAATCAACATACAAAATGTCTGGAAATTTCTAGACTAGTGGCGTCTTGATTATTTATGACATTGACATATGGCTGTGACAAGTGCAGTGTTTACTATGAAAACATTTAGTATTTTCTTGAGGGCCTTCTGACAATGTATCGTAATGATGGTTAAACCAATGCACAAAAACATCTCATAGTGTAGACATATTGTTATATGTTATGCAGTGAGGTTGATAGGATCTCTTCCAATGCTATGTGTTTCGTGCTGTAAGAGTAGCCAAATGTTTTTCTAAAATGTGTTGTATCTTTTTTGATGATGTATTCTTCTTGAAACAAGAAAATGTAGGTGATCTAGAATGATGGGGATAGAATCCATCAGCACCAAAGAGCTCATCATGTATGATAAATCACTTTGATAAGTTTATTGTCATATGTCTTCCATGTGCATGCTACAATACACAAAGATGTGTTTGTGCCCTACAAACAAGCAGGTTTGAAATCTAACAAAGACTTTCTCAACACATACAGGAATCATTATATATTACGATATAAAATATATTCTAAGGAGAGGCAGGCTTAATCAAAATTGCCACACCACTCCGATTGCTACTACCAATGATTGCTATCGTAAACTCCTAACTCTGCAGACTCGGCAGTATGTGTACTACTCTTGGCTCTGGAGAGTTGAATTTTATAAAGTATAAAACCCTAGGAATGCCAAACTGGGCATGATCCCTCCCCTGTAATTGGGGCCGTAAATGCAGGAATAGGAATTATTGTATGCTGAAAAATCACATTGGCATAGAGTTTCACACTATCAGCATTGTATCCCATTTCATTCTATTCCTCACATTGTTAGTACTTCATGTATCATGCTGTTGAGCTACATGTACTATTTGTATTTTAATTCCTGATGGAATAATGTGCAATAGCAGTCTTTTTTTTTCATGTTTCCTCAAGCATAGATGCATCAAATATAAAGTTTTTGTTTCTAAGGTTTCTACGGACAACTAAAAAAGAAAAACAAACTAACAAATAAAAAGACCAACCTGCTTTACTGTGTTTGGTCCGGACTTAAACTCACCTGACATTATAGCACAGATCAGATCAGATCAGATACAAAGGCTTTTTTTTCATAATTCTATATTTCTTCTTCAGTATTCACTTTTCAGGAGTGCTGCTAAATACCAGGGTACTTAAACTTTGTTTAGCTTGTTGATATGTTTGTATGTAGTTGATATGTTTGTGTGTAGTTGTTACGAAGGGCAAGGGGGAAGAAAAAATAATAAAGAAAGCTAGAAGACAGTTTGATTGGTATTAATTAGACAAGTATTAATCTCCAAGCATACATTCATCTTTCAGGCTATATACCCTTTTGACCCTTGATCAAAACAGGGATGATCTGTAGAAAGGAACATAACAATAACAAGAAGAAAAAGACACCCAAAGACTGGCACGCTGTGCCCCAAGTCAACTTTTCTATATTTCTTGTTGTTGTTGTTGTTGTTGTTGTTGTTGTCTAAAACTGAAATCATTAAAACTGTATATTGATTAGGTAACAACTCAGCAAGATATATCAGTGTCGATGTTCATGTAAATTACATCAGATGCTCATAATTTCAAAATATGTATTTGTGTAGATTGTTTCAATAGTACAAAGTACTATCATATTTACTATCATATTTATTCTCCTTGGTGTAATTCTTTATAAGTACATGGCAAATGTTTCTTTTTCTTTGTGGAAATGTACAGGCATACCATGTACACAAACACACACACACACACACAGACACACATAATTATTTGAACAGTAAAAGAATTAAAATTATATTTTTCTGTGTAAAATCCATTAGAAGTAAATCGTAGCAGAGATGGAAAGCTTTGATACTATGCTTGACATCAAGATGCAGTCACATTATATTGTATTGTATATCAAAATTGTTGACACATCCACTCTTTTCCATCACCCGTGGTTGGAGCTTGTTGCTTGATACATGTACATGCAGGCCTACCATGAAACCAGCTGAAGATATTGGCTATCACATTTATTACATGATGTGCATTCAGTTGCAGCTGAATATTTTAGGTCTCCATTAACTTTGTGAACTTTTGTTAATTAATTTTTCAAGCAAAATTACTTTTGAAGGCTATGTGACCATTTAGAGCCTTCCTTGACGTGATATGAACCTATTTTGATCAAGAAAATGACATACTGTGTAGAAACCAACAATTCTCGGAAGTGATCAAAATGATTGAAGTGGCCTCTGTATTGATAGAAATGTGCGTTATTGGCTTACCCAAGTTATTTTACGCAGGTGAATCTGACTGAAGTAAAACTGTACATGGATGTGTTTTGTGTGCATGTGTGTGGGGGTGGAAGGGGGGGGGGGTGGGTGGAAAGAGCAGATTGTTCTGAACATCTTAATGTATGTTTTATGGTGGTTATTCTATGGAGTTTCTAGTGACGATGAAGCTGTCATATGGAACAAAACAAACTTCCGACCCACTGCAAACACAGATTTACTTTATCAGTAGCTTACAATACATGTAATTGCAATTATTATGGTAACAGCTAGAAACCTAAAATATTACAGTCAATGTGCATAACATTTCAAGTTGTCAACATTTTCATGGTGGAAATTTGAGAAGAATTTTGCACTAATACTAATGTGAAAATAAATATAGAGCTGTATGTGCTAATGTTTTACTGACATTGTTACATTGTCAAAACATATCTATACTACATGTGTATCAGTAGGAAAGTGGGACAGTCAGCAAAATTAGAACATGTGAATTTGTCCCATTAGATAGTACATATTAGAAATTTCCAGTTTTGTAGCAATTGGCTGAAATCAATTTAGTGGCAATTGTTTTAAATTGCTCTCAAAGTGAGTGCTTAAGTCATGGTGTGAAAACTAAAGAAAAAGAAAGAAAAGTGTTCTGTGAGATTTTGGAGAAAAATTGCACAAGCCATTCAGTTGTGGATTTTTACAATTTTGGTTCTCCAGCTGAAAATACCACAATTATTTGTGATATCACAGGAGTAGAGAGAAAATATAAAAGGAATTCTTTAGAATTAATTCTTCTGGGATAAAAGAAGATCACTTCACCAAAGACCTACAGAATGATACTTGCATTAATGTATCCCAGGAACAGGTGAAGGGAGTGTGTTCTTTCCATTGAAAACAAAAAATGAAACAAAAAAGAGGCTTCCAAAGTTACGCCACTGATATGCCTACAGTCTTCTCTGTCAACTTGAGTTGTGTGTTCGCTGTAAAATGTAATCTAGGTCTACAGGGTGAGTGTACACTGTGTGGTGACAGACTTGCAGGCTTTTATTCCAGGTAATAGGTAAGACCAAGGGTGCCTTTGAGTGCTCAAAAGTGAACCACAGCAAACTGAAGCAAAGCGAGCCGTACAGTACTGTGCCAGATTTGGAACATTGGAGCACTCTGTTGAGAGAGTGTACCTCACGAGTTATTTTTAGAGGGAGGTCTCACACTTTGTAGCAACAGGGTCATTCATCATAAATCTACTTACAGATATCCCGAACTGAGGAAATGAATTCTGTGCATTATGATGTTCATGTATGCCCATGTTACCAGCATTTTTCACATGCAAACTTTTGGTACCCTCATGGAGCTCATCTAGAGGTGGTCCACTTTTGGCTCGGTTTGGTTCGGTACGGTACACTTCAGGAGTATTCAAGCACTCCTCTGGCACAGGTTTGGTAGGTTCTGTTCGCTTTTGGAGAGTGCTTGAAGGCACCCCAAGGGACATTAGTTGGCTAATGTGCACTGTGCTGTGTGTGGTGTTTTTTTTTTCTTTGATTTACTTCATTACAAATCATTTCATATAAAACCTCAACAATAGGGAGCAGAGCTAAGTGCAACTACAACAACTATTGGACAACTACCAATCTACTGTGATTGTGTATGAGTAGTAATGTTGCCATGGTATCCTATTATTGTCATACTCTACAACTGATGCAAGTCTTGGTGTGATGTGGTCTTTAACCCATATTGGTGTTAGAGAGAAGGCATAGCACTGACATAGTGCTAAGTCATGTAACTATGAGCTGCATTTGGATTGTATTGTAAGAAAAGAATAAAGCTATCTGTTGTGTACAATGAAGGGAATTCTACTGCCTTGTCCATCAATGAACTTTTTGATGAGTTGATCTAAGTAGATTTGTGTCATGGTTTATGAATCTTTTGTGGATTGTGGTTAATGGACATTATGACAGATTACAAATTGTACCATTTGGCATGAAATATTTTCTCAAGTGTGCCTCAAGTTTGTGTGCCATATCTTGAAAGGTTGCATTGGATTCCAAGATGCTGCTTTCATCTTTGAAATAAAAAAAGGAAGATGAAATAACAAGGACTACAGTTGTTGTTTTTTTTTTCCTGATTCTTTTGTGTCTAAATCAGGCATGGTTTCAAGTGTTTGTATGTCTTTCAAATTTTCTGATAACGAACTAAAGGTTTTGTAGAGTGTGACGGTATATTGGAAACATGTGTTGGATGAAAGTAGGATGAAATAGCTCACTTAACTATACTCTCTCTATAGTCTCGGGCTCGGGTAGGCAAAAATGTTGCTGGACTTCACTGTACTGCATTTTTTTTTTTTTTTTTTTTTTTTTTTTTTGGGGGGGGGGGGGGACTACAAGACATGATGAACCATCAATGACATGACTAAAAGTATACACAACAATCAAGGATAAGTGTAACAATTTCAGACTTATTTCCCCGTATGAATAATGTGAACTACTACATGTATTTGCCACATGCAGGCACTAAATAAGAATTATTCCTATCGCATATCTCTCCCCGAATTTGAATGCGTGTGGCGCTCTAATTTTTTTTACCTTTAATTCTTGGCATAACTTCCGGTTATGAACATGCGATGTGTAAATTACGCTTTTATGCACATTGAACGTCAAAGTGTACTAGTATTCACAGATTGTATCAAATTCTGTCTTTTAATCTATCGAATAATAGAATTATATACTAATCTGTAACTTTACATTTGATGAATGGGATTCTTCTGCGAAAGGCCCAATGCTGGGCCAATGATGCAGAACAACAAAATTATGGAAAATATCCATAGATGAAGGACGTGATGTAGGTAAACCGCAAAAGCGGAAGTGTACATCCCAAGAGCAATCAATCCAATATCGGTATCGCAAGTCGCTTGATATTGGCTGTATGCGATAGGGAGAATAAGCAGGTGCATCATATACCCCAACCTACCCCTAGGGCCTTGAGAGGGCATGTTTTCGTATGTTATAGATACATGTACATGTACTCTAAACAAACAGGGATATGCCCAGTATGAAATGTAAGCCTGGTTGCCTGAGAAGTGAAACTCACCAATATCCCCTACTGAAGCCTCTTACGAGAACATACACAACACACACACACACACACATACAGACCACATCCATGTACACACTCAGAACACAAACATACATGTGCTATTATGCACAGGCACACACACATGCACATGCATGCACGAATGCTGAGCCTTGCACTGTAAAGCATTTCAAACACATTATGTCACTACTCTCTAACACACGATATATGATGATGAAACTGTTACTCCCTCCCCCACGCCCACTTCCCCAATATACTTGCTAGCTAGCTGACTTGCCACTCGAATGGAGATTGACTTAATTCCTCCAGCTTGGTCATCCTCAGCATAGGGCAGATGGCAGTCGTGAGGGACAGAAAAATGCAAGAGAGAAAAGAGACGGATCAGAACAGATGACTTGCAACAATCCTGCACCAAATATATCATGAAGAGGGCATCGAAATATCATTCTCGTACAAAATCATCATCCTCGATATCTTTGCGGGGTTACAAAAATCTATTCGTAATTCCCTAAATAAAGCGCACAGGCAATTCTATTCAATGCATGAAGTAACAAATTTTGAAGACATTTACAAGGGGAAAACAAAATCTTCCCACATCTATCAAGAACTGACTTTTGATCGGACAAATCATGACAAAACTGGAACCATGATGTTGAGGAACTGATATCATCCGTTCAGTGGTAGAAATCAGGTGACAGTTACACTGAGGCAGTTGTAGACAGTCCCTCATGCTCCAATATCCATTCTCCTACCATGGACAACCTCACATACAAATAGTACAACCTTGTGCGTCCGGTCACATTTCTTAGAGACAAGTTTCTGAGACAAATTGCCATTCACACGATGCTTCCATTCAACAGTCATATCTCCTTTTATTAAGAGTTTCCATAGCTGCAGTGTATGACAAAAATATTTCTTTTGACCCACGACACCAGACCACTCTGTCTGGCTAGAGGTTTGATGATTTAGAAGTTTAATAGAAGAAGAAGATTCAAATTTCAGACAATCTTACATATCATTTGCCGACTATACCTTTTCCTGAAAATTAATTTCAGAGTTCAAGTATGAAGTATGACTCATAACTCACAATCAAGAAAAGAAAGGATAAAAAAGTGCTCTTGGTAAAACACAAAATCTGCGGCAATACCCAATTACCAAAACATATAAATGTGCACAACAATGCTCTCAGAAGAATATTTTGTATAACAGCTGTGCACACACACAAAAAAAATCTCAGTCTGGTACTCTTCACAGAGTAATAACATTGCGGTCATTATACAGATCTTTGAATAGGAACAGCTACATCCAATCCATAGAGTGTGCAATGGTCTCCACTCTCCACAAGTTTATCCCATTGGTTATAGAAATTCATCACAGCATACACTTCCATATCTACATATATTTCATGCTTGCCATTCGACAAATTTTTACATGGGGTCAGCCATGTTCAATTTCCAACAGTTACATTCACAATCTTGACAAACTTACTGCCCTCTCTCAAATGTCTCAAACTCTGTTCATGTTTAGTATTAACCTCATGGACTTCCTACACAAACTCTGAGTGTTGTTTAAAACTCATACAAATTTAAAACTCAAATTTTAATCAAAGAACTACGAAGTCAAACTTGTTTCTCTCCCAAATTTGTGGAAAATCAAACATTGTGGAAACTTAAATATCAATGTTTATAATTCTTGACTGCAGAGGGAAATACCCTGGAGAAACCATGAGCGTCACCGCAATAATTGAACTCTCTGTTTGACCGAAACACATAAAGATAACAATAATGGTGGGTACGATGATTTAATGAGGACAACCCATTTTTTTTTTCCTGTGCATATTATTTCTGCAGATCCTCATTCTCACACATCATTCAGTTTGTACTTTACCCTTGTTAATAAGCAGGATGAACCAACTTTCTTAAATACTATCTTAGGGGCCGGAGTGAGTGGAGCTGCCAACAGGAGTGCAAGTCGATCAGCACTAGTTGTGGAGGGGGAAAGAGAGTGGACAAAGAAGTTAGTCATGAAATACTATCCACAGAGTAGACCATTTGTTTGATTTTCATCCACAAATACGCCATTTGTTATCCACTGAATCTTTGCATTTCAGCAGCTTTAAGAATTCAAAATCACTTGAGATTTCAACGAATGGAATGATAAAAGATTTTCATTCGCATAAATGCAATTTGCTATCCATTAAATTTTTGCATTTCAGCAATTCCATTACCTTAAAATTACTTGAGATTTCAATGCACGGAATGATGAAAGAGAAAGTTATGAGTTTCTGGTGGAAACCAGAGTATTTTGCATTTCTGGCTGCATGCATTGGTTAGGCAGAAACAACCAACCAATATATGGCATCGTAAGATCTGACCCCGTCTTTCATACAATGCATGACAAGATTTTGAAAATCAAACAAACGTCATCAAGCACAACAGTATGCCTACTCTGATGTAAGTAGAGACTGTACACGTTCTGATGAAGTATTGCATAATCTTTGCTTACTGTAGAATTGACTCAACCTTTCATGTGACTGCTCTCTTATAATACATCACTTCTCAAAGTTTGATTACATAAATCTTTCACACATTTTTGCTATACTCAGCAAACATGAACTTTTCAATATTTCACTTGTGTCATATTTTGCCTCGAGTGAGTTTTACCATTTTAAGGTTTTGCACTACAACAAATAAAGAAAAAAAAGAAAAAACATTTTAAGCATTCATTGTTATTAAGTATAAGGTGCATGTGTTATTGATAACATTTATAGAACTGACATTAGACCTTGGACCTTTGCTTGGTAAGCTTTGGCCCACAATTGAATTCAGTGATTTTCTTGTCATTCTACACAGATCTTAAGAGTGTAATGAAATAATGTACATTATATCATGTGTTACTGAAATTTTGGAATGACAAGAAAGAATCAAGAAGGCAACATTCCTCCCCCCCCCCCAAAAAAAAAAAAAAAAAAAATGAAATCAAATTAGTCTCGGTATATAAAAGCAGTATGCAAACTATATTAGAGAATCATGTAAACCCTGGCTTCACTGCAAGAATGAGTAATGTATCCTATCATTTTAATGGTTTGGTCTGTAGTGCCCTTTTCGGGGAATAAAATCCAGCCTATTGCTACACGACCTGGTTGCATATATTTGACAAAGCAGTCAAAACTCATCATCAAATATTCAATCTACTGCTAAGCACTGAGAATGTCTTTGAAAATTGCAATCATCAAAGAGTCTCATCTAAGGCAAATATACAAACACCACCTCTCTATTTCATGGTCAATGACACATGCTCTATCTATTCCCCTCAGAAATCTCTCTAGTATGTTCTGACATGCAAAAAGATATTGGAGAGACAGTTATCATTAAAAAATATCAAAATATTTGACAGTCATTACACAAACTACTGTTGTGCTCACACATGACTTTTTAACATCTGTTGGTACAACTTGGTACGTGCAGAAACGGGCAGGTTCCTGTGAAGGAAAACAAAAGAAATATTAGTAGTACTTCGGTTTCACTCTCCTCGGAATTTGCACGAACAAAGAACTTGACAATGAGGTCATCTATGATGACAAATTATAAAGCAAAACAAATGATACATGGCAACATTGAGTCCTCAAAGATATGACCAAAAAGTCAACTGCAAATAACAATTGAAAGTATAAATGGATGTTAATGTCATTAATTTTTTTCATTTTTTTTTTTTTTTCACGTTACCTTTAGAGTAATTTTCCGGCAACTGCACCACAGCAGACTTACGTGTATATAGTGGCCTTATTTCAGGCAATATCTCCAAAAAAACATAAAAATAAAAAATAGAGAGAAAAAAAAGGAGAATACCCATAAAACTCAAATGCAAGTGGGCAGGAAGTTGAATTGGTGTAAACAAATGAAATAACATGGAAATAGTTCCATTAATTAAGCTCATTATCAGAATCTGTTTCTCCTTCAGTGGCATGACAAGTATGGCCAAACGATCAAATTTGGGATTTTTTGTTCCAATTCAAACTACTGAACACATCTTTTTTGTTCAAACAGACTTATAAAGTTTTTTTTTTTTTTTTTTTAATGAGTACAGAGAGTGCCAAGAGTACAAAGAGTGGCCATGTGTGAAAGAAAAAGATGAATCTGTGTTGGAGGATCGGTGCATAGCTTCACACTTGAGAATACATTTAGCTCTTGCCAATGAACCCGCAAGGGCGACATGGCTCCTACATGTTCACATGATGAAAGGAACATCATTCACCTGTGTGTAGAAGTGACCACGTCACATGGAACATGGCCAAGGAACACAAAAACGATATGGGAGAAATCCAATATATTTTACGTAAAGCACTCAGTGCTACTGCTGGTGGGTCACACATTTGACATACACAAAATGGAAAATCTTACAAGATAAAAGAAATCAAATTCTTTCTCCTGTGAAACTCATTATCAGCAAATATACATGCAGCTGCTATTTCACATGGAAAATTCTCGTTTCTCCTGTTAAAACAAACAAATATCCTTTCTATTTAGCACTGAAATCTTACTTAATTCCATCAGAAAATAAAAAAAAAAAAACCTGTTCAAACCTTTCTGGAGACAATTTGGGCAAATGATAACTGAAGACAATAGCTTTGCAACTGGAGCAGCATACTGCAAAGTTTACAAGTCTCCATTCTGTTTTGCACAAAGATTTGGTTTTATCTCTTCTGCAATTTTGGAAGGGTTTGGTTGGGGATGGATCATTTGACCCAGACCCAATGACTTTAATTGAAATAATTCTACAACATTTACCTGATGAATAATGGTTAACATTTCATGACAAGCTTTTCAGATTAGCCCCTCAGCCATGCACACACATAAAAAAGAGCTCCTCAGATTAATGTATTTCCTGCTACAAATTGTTTTTTTTCCACAAAAACTTTCGACACTTGTTGGCTACAATCAACAGGGGGTAAATATTGTACACACGTGCACATCAGATGTTTCTGAGAAGGGTAGCGTAAGTTTAAAAGGTCTTAATTTGGTTTTGGCAATGCAGCAGTGCTTCAAAGTTTCAGATAGAACTGGCTTGACTTTTTGCACTGAATGGCTAAATAGATGGCAATTCCCAAAAATCGTGGTTTTAGTGAATTAGCAAAAGTTTAATCACCCTTTAAACAGCTTGCTACACATTATGTACGTTAAAAATACCAACATAGGTACAGGAGTTCTACCATCACTCTATTCTGTTTCATTTATTATCCTTCATCTATGTTTTTTCCCATGAAGAACAATCTTGCTGGAAATTAATTATGCAAATGTCGGCTGCGATACCTTTTTCTTTGTAAATGCATACCTGCATGCCTAATTTGATGACAACTTTGATATGATTGGAAATTATGATATTTTAAATGACTCACTGTTTTCATCTTGCTTTGGGGTTCAGCCTCGAAAGGTCAATGGCCTATTGCTGTTCCCCTCCACACTCGTCACTTAACCCGAGTCACAGATTTTGATTTTTATGTTGCATTATTTTCCTAATGATTGTTTTTTCTGTATGTATATGTTGTTATGCTGACATGAAATCACATTGATTTCATTTTCTTTCTTTTTTATGAGATGTGGAAAATAAACTTGAAACTTGAAACTTGATTGCACAAAAGAAGCATAAATGTTGTCATGCATTATATTCCCCAAACCAAACTGGGGCATTCAGCAACATACACAAGCAGCATTTGATTTCGAGACTAAGTTCATTTTGAAATGATACACTTGCTAATCATCAACATTCTTATCGGGAGAAAAATCATATTACTGTCTCAACAGATCTCGGGATTACACAATGATCAAAAAACAAATAGATCAAGACCAAACTGAAGAAAAAGGCTGGCCGGAAAATGTTGTCACATCGCAGCGAGTGTGATGTGAACCATGCCATATTAGTTCCTTTGGGTAAATGCTCGTACAAAATGAAATGCTCTCAATTCAGTCAGAACAACATGTACAATTAAAAACTACTCACTCCGGCAATATCACTGACACAGTATATTTCATCTCATTTGGGGAGATAGGACAGAAACACAAAGAAGGAAGAAGACACACACATAATACATATTTTGACAGAAAAACTCTCAAAATTTCAGACTTTTCTGCAACCTGCATCTGTTCTCCAATCTCCCTGTTATCTATACCACTTATTAAAGTTTACTAAATAAGAGAGAAAAAAACCTACATGAGACACTATGCAACACAGAAAATTGATTGCCCAACATCAAACCTTTCATGTGCTACTTCAACTGCATTTGGACTCAGAGAACTTGTTACCGATGGACTAACTCTCATGTCATGATTGGTCGTTGCGAGGCAAATGGCCTTCAGCTTGCCGCAGAGTTATGCAAGCTGATGATAGCCGGACGACGTGGACCCCGTAATCACACAACTGCCATTACAGCACACAACAATCTGTGAGGTCAAGACCGGTCATCCATACAGGATGGATCACATGAAAGAAGGCAGGGGAACATTATACATCTGGAACAGAAATGGTTTGATGCTCCTGCAAAGAACCACCTGGGGCTATATAAAATGGACAATCGACATAAATAACTTTTTTTCATCTTTTTTTTTTTTTTGCTGCTCCTCGATTTCAGAAGATCTTCATCATATCTTCTCCTGGATGAAGGGGTGCTTGAGAACCTCGTTGATGGACATGCGCTTGGAGGGATCAAGCATTAGACAGCGGTCAACAACATCCTTCAGCTGCAGCACCTTCCGCTGCTGGTCCTCCGGTAGACGCTGATGACCGACGAGTTCTGCTGTCAGGTCCTTGGTGGGGTTGATGACCGTCATGACCGTTACTTTTTCCTGAGAGGGAAGAAGGGAGGATATGGGTGGAAGAGAGAATGTAAAGAAGAGACAAGGACGAATTGTGAACAAAGTGGAGGAGGGAAGGAAGGAGAAGTATTGGAGGAAGCAAGGGTGGTTAGCAAGGGTTGGATGGTAGGATGGAGGGGAGAAAGGAAGGTGAAGGTGGGAAGAAAGAGGAAAGGAGGGAAAGCAAGAGATAGAAGGGAAAGAGAAGGATGAAGAGGGGTGAAGGAGGGAGGAGTAGAAAGAGGCAAGATGAGGGAGATGAAAAAAAGTGGAAAGGACAGAATGAGAACAGAAAACAAGGAAGAATGGAGAAATGAAAGAAAGATAAATGACATGTGGTAATAAATGAACAGAGGGAGGATGCACTTGATACTGCTGATACATCATACCTACAAAACATCAATAACAGACCAAGAGACAACTGAAAATATATTACCCGAGATATCAGTACTCAACAAAAGCCAACTATGAAATATAAGGAACAAAAAACAAAACAAAACAAACAAATATCTCTAACGATGACTGACTTACCCTTTCGGTGACCTTGTCCACCTCGATGAACTTGAAGTTGCAGTTGGTGTCAAAGTGTTTGTCCCGTAGCATACCCTTACGGATTATCTTGTGGGGCATCTTGCCCTTGAGGTCCATGAAGAGTTTCAGCATGTGGTTGTTAGTCTTGCCCGGGAACATAATCTTTCCCGTGGCCAGCTCGAAGATGGTGCACGCCGCACTCCACATGTCGATGGCGGAGTCGTAGGCCATGCCAATGACTGTGAAGGGAGATCAGCAGTCCGTAGGTTGCTTGTATGATTGTTATTCTTGTTTTGACGTATTGAGACAAGCATGGCTAAAGTACACACAATATACATATGGAATCCCAAGTTGAGTCACTTTTTGTTACACATACTCAGAAGAAAGGAAAAAATGGCAGTTTGATTTAGAACATGTGAATGTCCAAACAATTACACTAATTCATATCAACATCTATATTTACTCTTTATTTTTCATTTAATTCTACAGTTATCATCAATCTACAAATAAATGTCTTTACGGAGATGTCTGAATAAACAGTGATGTTTTGGAATACTCTCTCTGATGGTTGTCAAAAATCATACATGCATGCTGATGATCGTACAGTAAAATTGATTCCTATCTTTACAGGACACCTTAAAGGAAAAGTACTCACTTATTTCAGGGGCGCGGTAGAATCTACTAACGAGGTAAGGTGTGATATCACAGTCCGCTACGTGAGAGGCCGAGCCAAAATCACACAGCTTCAGTATTGACTTTGATTCATTGACCTGGAACAAGAAAGGCAGTAAAGACAATGAATGACACAAATCTGGGTTAATTGGAAAATTGGAATCAGAAACCAGCTTACCAGAAAATGTTCAGCATCAAAGACAATTATGAATAATTGTTTGAATGGAAAACATTGATGTGACACATGGAAGGGCACTGCACAGCGAATGTGCTTCCCCCTCTCACAGGAGCATAGCCACTCACAAACTAAATAATTTCAGTAAACTAAGTAATTTCAGTATAACAAACACTTTTACTCAAGAATCCACCTACCACGCTCTGACTGGATGTCTCAAGTTTTGATTCAAGCATCTATCACAACTTGCGTACCTACATATGGAATGATACCACCTAATTATCAATTTCAAATATTTTCAGCAGGAAGATGAAAGCCACTGCTGAATTCTAAAAACTTATTTAACAGATACCACCAGAGTTCTGATAGCCATCCCCCTTCCCCATGTGTTCGATGCCACTCTTAACTTGACTCCCTCCAAGTTCTGCCATGAGGAAAATTTGGATTTCTCCCAGAAGTTACTCTCAAATGAGATTCCAGTCACCCTGTGCTGGATGAATCCAACATCTCATGCCAGCAAAACTTGACAATTAAAATTTACATGCAGTGACACTTTAATTTTCTCACCAGGATATTGTCTGGCTTGATGTCAGCATGGAGGATGTTGCATCTCTTGAGGAGCTTGAGAGCCAGGAACAGCTGCTGGGTGTAGGAGCGCACCGCCTTGATGTGGAGGCCAACGTCCTTGCCGTACCGCTTCAGCACTTCACGCAGATTCATGCTGTGTGAAAAGAAGCCAGCAATAAGTGAATGTAATGTACAGGATTAGTACTGAATGAATTTTCTAAAGCCTTTTGCAATTGCTCCTCCATCTTGGAAACACACAAGAAAACAAGAGCAAAAAACAAAGCACGCTCCCATGTACAAAGTAAGTTTCGGAATATTGCTCATGTTCATATCCAGTTTGAACAAAAGTGGACTCCCATTATAATGAAGTCCCAGGGACTGGCAGTTTTCTTTCGTTATATCAAAATTTAATTATAACTGAACAAATTAACAAACAAACAAACAAACAAAAACATAGAGTGGATAATGCTGCGGCCTGAATTTTCACTTCGTTGTTAGCACAAATTTGTTATAACCGTGTTCGTTATAACGGGAGTGCACTGTGTAATCAAGATCTGAGAAAAAAAGGCATTTTGCTAAATGTAGCATTTGTTTTATGTGGCATGAGCACATCAATTTCATTAACATGCAGATTTCTGCACTGCGGAATGATCGGTGCAATGGAAAGGCTCTGTAGTCCTTTTCACAAAGTAGGGGAGCCTAAATGTCATGACATACTAGTTCTTCAGCCAGAGGATACTTACACTTCAGCACACAAGGTTAAACTCAACCTCAAACAAAATCAACCCTACAATCAAAGCAAGGTTAGAATCAACCTATGGCTTCAACACTAATACTCGGCGATATACCACGTTACAGAAACTGGGCACAGATGCATGTTTCACTGACAACGACAGGGTGCTGAGGAGAAAATTGATCATGACATTACCTGAGAGGTTCAAAGACCAGACAAAGATGCTGTCGATAGTTGAAGTGCCTGAAGAGACGGACACAGTGAAAGCGGTCCTCCCTGTCCTGGTCGTTGAGACGTTTTAAGTACTCAAGTTCCTTCATACCCGTCTTGTGCCTGAAAGGTTGGGAAGGAAAGTATGTTACCTGATTGAAAATTAATATCAGCAATTTAAGGTGTCTGTAGTAGACATTCTACAAGCAAATGACTGCATCGGACTATCATTACATGCACTTGCAGAACCAATTTATGTGCGTTGTTCATACCAACGAAAGAATAACACCAAGGTTGCCAACCTGTGCAGATCCAAAAACATACTGCTGAAAAGCAAAAAAAAAAAAAAAATAATAAAAATAAATATATATGGGCCGTGACGCGAGAAAAGGGCCCTTGGGGTATTAAATACGGAAAATGATTGTTCACCTCCACATTGTAGAAGGAACTCTGAGGAATTTAGATATGCAGACCTTTTTCTAAAATTCCAGTCCTAAATGCCCCAATTACGACATTGAAAAAACATGTTTTGTCTAAATCCTGTCACTTTTTGATGCATCTATGCATGTGCGCACGATTAGCTTGTTGATCTCTTTTTGCGCGTATTGCTTTGTCAAACTTCTGCGCCGTTTTGTGGCGTTTGCGCGCAGCGGCTCTAAGGGCCCTTTTCTCGCGTCACGGCCCATATATATATATTTTTAAATCACACATTTTCTTCTGAAAATGGAAAACTTGCACATATCATACTAAGTATGGGCAATGAAGTCTCAAAAAAGAAAGAATATAAAATATATATTTTGTTAATTTTTAATACAATACTGTGAACAGATACTATTTGACAGCTCTGCAAGACCAACAAAACACATGCTAAACTCACATGAGCTCATTGTTGCGAATAATCTTGATTGCAACGTCCAACTGACCCCGGGCAGTGTCTCGTGCCCTGACCACATTACTGAAGACGCCCTGACCCGTGTAGCCGTAGACACTGTAGCGCTTGTCCAAGGTCTCACCAATCCTGACGCCTGGAAGTATAATTGACACAATGTATAAACTTACTACAAAAATCATGTGTGCACTTGAAAATTACATACATAAACTCAATTCCCTCTCTCTACTAAATAGGCTTTACTCTCAAATCTTACCCACACTGTGAACAGTAATACTTTTTGGGAGGTGGGGTGGGGGATGGGGGTTGGGAAAAGAGCCCTTAGGGTTACACATGAAGAGTTTTTTTTGAAGGAAAATTGATCATAAAAAAGAGAAACTGCAGTAGTTTTGTGTGCATCTACAGTTGGAAGGATTTGTTACTACTCCCCTTTATGCATGGAAAATATGGCTACATCACTGGTGTGGAAAGCCCACTCAACTCATTGCATCCAAGTTTATTTGTTTTTTTTTTATATAAGCAAAAAAATTACACATATATGTATCATTGGTCCCACCTTCAAAGATTAAAACATAATCTAGTCTGATTTCCTTCAAACTGATATTTAAAATCATTGGCAATTGTTCTTCCTGAAATTTACACATGCACAGCTTTCTTTTAGGAGATTGCGAAGACAGTGGGTAGATGTGCATTACTGACTTTTAAAGATTCTGGCAACGCTGTTAACTCTAACTCTTTGTGTACCAGGGACTTAGGACAGTGTGCACAACACTACATTGGTTTCTGTGCCAATTGGCACTCACAGTACACAAAGGGTCAGAGAAGTAACTTACGATAATATCCTTCAGCATCGTCCCAGTTATCGGTGAGACTTGGGTTCTCTGGACCCATCTGACCAATACCGTCTCGTGTTGATGGACTCTGGAAGAAACAGAGCAAAGCAATAAAGTGAGTGAAGAAATGCACTGAATACAGACAGAATTATGCTTCACAGCAAGTAGATACACTGTGTAAATCTATGTTGCTTTGAAGATAATAACAATACCCTCCAAATCAGAATGCATCTTCTAATCAAAGACAATTTGGATGACATTTTCAACATCACAGTCAATGACGCATTACGCACTTTAAATAGCTGAATCACAATTATTCAGATAACCTCTGTTTCACTTCTACCAAGATGGCTACTGTTTTTTAGGGGGCCACAAACTGCTAAACAGTAGTTTCACATTCACTAATTTAAATGCACTTACAACATGATGATAAGTGTAGGTTTGTTTCTCTCATTTAATGATTTTCAGTAGAGCTTGTTCTTGTGGGAACTTTCTCAAGAGCATGGACAAAATAGTGTCGTTGTACATGTACATGGTACAAGCTTTTTAAACAATGATTCACAGCATGATTTCATTAATAATTCCATTCATATATTTCTCATACATTTGCAAACCTACTCATTTTGGTACTCACCATTTTGAACATGTCAAGTTCACTGAACATATCCAGACCATTACGGCTAGCTGTTTGATCTGCATGGAAGTCAGCAAAAAGTACAAAATCTTACTTAGATCACAAAGGTGACATTGACTGACAACCCTGTCAACTGGATGGCCATAATCCATCATGAACTGGATTACTTGCAGAAGAGCTATGGTAGAAAACCATAAAACACCTAGCGCATACCAGATACCAAGTCATAATTTTCTCTCCTTCAATCTTGCTCGACAAACTAAGATATTGATCAGTCTTCTGAAATGCAGACAGTCATGCCAATTTTCATTTTCAGTCTCAATCAACTACCTGTTCTGCTGAAATGACAGAAAATCACATGGATGTGTTGCGTTCAACAATACAGATAGCATTTTTTGGCATTGGGCTTTAGTCATTACAAAGTTAGCATAATAAATCTACTGTAGAATAAATACACTGAATTAATTTATTTCATCCTGATCAGATATTTTTCAAATACACAGTACAAAGCAAATTAGAACTGATGGATTTCAAATGCGCTATCACAAAATCATATTTGGGAATGAAATTTGCTTTTGAAGTGTGGATCTTTTTGTTCCACAAAGTCAAAAGTATATGCACTTTACTAAGCACCAAGTTGCACTTGCTACAGTCTTGAAAAACAAAACAGAAAAAGTAACCTAGGCTTACTTAAATGCAAGGACTGACCACATAAGCCCATTCATTCACAAACATGCAACAGATTAAATCCCAGGCCTTAGCACTGGTGATGACAATAGACTGAATCTGCAAAGCTACTTGCCTTTCTCTGATTTTGGCTTGACAATGTCCGCTAACTTTTTCTCTGCATTCTCCTCCCCTTCATCCTCAGCTGCAGATTTGGCATCCACCGGAGACTTTGTCTCTTCGTCACTTTCACTTTCAGCAAACACTGCTTTCATCCTCTTCCTCTCAAGCTCACGCTTGATGGCTTCCTTATCAACGTCGTCTTCATCCTCCTTCCCGTTTTTCTCCACTACGGTGGCTTTAGGGACCGCATCTTTATCATCCTCCTCTTCCTCCTCCTCCTCCTCATCATCATCTTCTTCGTCCTCTGCCTCCTCTTCCTCCTCACTGCTGTCATCGCTGCTGTCATCACTTTCGGAGGATGAGCTGCCATCACTGGCCTCCTCTTTGTCTTCCTCTTCCTCCCCCTCCTCCTCTTCATCCTCGTCTTCTTCATCATTGTCATCGCCGTCGGCTTCGTCATCGGAGTCTTGGCTCCTTGTGATGCTGCCTGCCTTCTCGCTGACCTCAGGTGACTGGTCCTGTGAGGGAGGTTGTGAGGTCTCCTGGGCTGGAGTGGAAGCAGCACTCTCTCCCTGTGGAGCTTGGTATTTCTGGTCATATCAAATACATGAAACATATAGGTCAGCATTCCTTTGATAACTCATCTGTCATAGATAATTGCAGAAAAAAAAGAAAAACAATTTTCAAAACCAGAAATCTTCAGAAAATCAAGACAGTGAGAATCATTAAAAGACAGCCTATTCATTTGAAAGCATTATAACACCTTTGCAAACCTATGATGAAGCTGATCATCAAATATTTGTTGCTGTTCCTGAATTTTCCAAAAAAGAGTGAGCTTTTGATAAAAGACTAAACTGTTATATTGGTTTTTAATCATAAATGCGCTTTGAGTGTTGAACAAAGTATTCTTGCATTCAGTCTGACTGATATCACTTTATTGAGAGGATGTGATAACAATTCTATCTCTCTTGGGAATAATGAACTGACACTGTAATAGACTAACCCTTCTGAAACGGAATATCAGCGAGTGTATCAATAAGACAGAGCTGTTGACCACATCCTCAGAGAAAAATTAATCATTCACACAGTCAAACAGAGCTCTGACTGAAAAATGACATTGTCACTGCTAAACAATCCCCTCTAATATCAGGAACATGTATGTGTAAGTAACAATTTGTATTTGATCCTTTTCTTTACACTAAATCATGTGAAGTCTCAGCATGACAGCGTCAAAAATCGAAAACAAAAGCCATAGAAAAGAAGTCCTATACCATCAAGCCTCAGATATTCAACATGCAGCAAGACACATATATATATAGGGAGAAATAGAATGCAATCAAGATTTGGGCCCTCCACTGTGATCACAGAAGGGATAGAACTACATTGAGAAGGCTGACTACTACTGACCTGCATGAGCTGTTTCCTCTCTCGCCGCCGCCTCTCGATGACAGCTTCTTCATCCTCTTCATCATCTAGATCCATGTCAGGAATTCTGATGAAAGAAGAGAGAATATGACAAAATCAGGACAACACTTTTTCCCACATCAAAGAAGGCTTGATCAGAATGAATTTCAAGTCATTAAAATGATTAGCTCTATTCCCATCTGGTGCACAAACACTGCACTTGCAATGGTTTGGGTACTGACAGGCAAGAACATATGATCATGTGCTATTGCTGAGCAATCACACCAATATAGCAGAAGAATGGTGGAACAAGTAACATATAATACATTATAGTACATATAAAGAGGAGTGAATAGAAAAGGAAGTCTGTTGTAAAGGACAGCAGCTCAGCTATGAGATTCTGAAAATCCGCAAGATGTGACCTTGACTTGTAGAAACTGCAGTAAGAACAGGAAGAGGTTGTCCTTGGGCACTCGTGGTGGAGTCTTCAGCATTGAACATTACCCTCCGCAGATGTATAGTGAGAGGGACTTTGAATTTCATCATGTTCCAAAAAGAAAATCTTTACAGCACTCACTCATCATCTGAGGACTCTTGTTGCACAGTCAGCCCTTCCGACAAGCTGCCCTTGAACTTGTCTCGCGGTGACCTGCTCCTACTCCTGCCCCGCCTCCGCCTGCGTCTGTCAGGGGACCTGCTGTCCTTCCTCCTCATAGGTGACCTGTTCCTGGCCCTCCATGGTGGAGAGAGGCCTCGTTTGCCACGGCCCCGCCCAAACCTATCAGGTGACCTGTTGCCTGGCAACCTCCTCTCCAGCGGACTGCGTCCTCTTCTTTCAAGTGGGCTCCTCCTCCTGCCTGGGAGAGGGCTGCGACTTCGCACTCTCACCTGTGGGGACCGGCTTCGAGGGCGCCTTTCTCTGCTGCGCTGGATTGGGCTTGGTGAGGGAGGGCGGCGTGGAGGTGAAAGCCTTTTGGACGAGGGGCTTACTCTTCTGATTGATGAGTCTGAAACTCTACAGGGTACAATCGAGAGAAATATTCCATTACAAATGCACATGAAAGGCTAATTCTAAGTAAGCATCTCATTAACCCATTTCTGCCTATCTACACGATATCCTGTACTTCACATGACACTGCAATCCCTGTTGTACATGAAAATCAGTAGCAGAAATACCTGGAACAATGATGTCTCTTATAGATCTTTTAATAGCTTTGAATTCTTACCCAACATCCCAGTCCCTTGCCTCACTTCCCTTCACTACTTTTTGGATTTTGGCATTCACTGTTGTCAGAATGGGTCTACATCTTTAAGAGAGATTGAACATTGCCATTAGGTGTACGTATTGTTCTGTAGTCTCATTCAAAGGTTTATGAGCGACTGTAGATCACATCCTTATTTCATCACATTTGTAAGCATCATTCATACCTTGTGAGGTACAATGTACATATCACTGGAAAGTTTATATCATGAAAATTTCAAAAAATGATTGTATGTCCATATAAAGACTATTAATAGTTTTCATAAGTGGATTCTTTTGAATAAGTGATAAGATTACTCATAAATATTCATTTCATATGTGAATATCATGTGGAATCACATAGTGTACATGTACAGTACTTCTCAGAGGACTCTGATTTACATCTTGTAATAAAGACTATTATTTTCTCACTCAGTTGATAAATCATTTTCCATGCTTTGCTTCTCATAAGTGTCAGTGACATCACTTTGAAGTTGAGAGAGCAAAAAAGATGAGTGAACATGCACGAAATAGCTTTTGGCCTCAAGAGCTGATAAACTGCATTTTGCAAAAAGTGGATACATCTGTATGCCTTAATAAAGCTTCTTTGGTGTTGCTGGTAAAAGAAACAGCTTATTACAGAGCATGAGGAACACAGAATATGATTTGTTGACATAGATTTCTAAATCTTGCCTAATAATATGCAAATGTATGACAAAAATCTACTGTAAATACAGGCACACATTGCATGTATCATTGACTTGATTACATACAAAGAACTTATGAATCTTGTTAGATATGCACTGATGTATAAAAAACAAACAAACAAACAAACAAACAAACAAACAAACAAACAAACCAACCAATATCTTTACAGGAAAGAGAGAAAAAAAAATAAATGGTAATCATGCCTGCTCTTACCTCTCCCTCTTGGGAGAATGTGATCTGTTTGGCCTCGGAGACCGCCGGCTAGTGTCCTGCACTGACCTGTGTTCACGGGAATGTCTGTCTTTCTTGGGAGAGGACCTGCTTTCATGACCTGAGAATTTCCTGGCTTCTCTGTTTTCCTTCTGGTCGGTTTTAGTGGCACTTGGTGGGGGAGATCGTTTCTTGGAGTCCCTTTTACTCTCCCCATCTTTGGAATGCTTCCGGTCACTCGATGCAGAGTGACTATGTTTACTAGTCCTACTGTGGGCAGACTTGCCCGTAGTATCTGATTTGCTACTCGACGACCGTTCCTTGGTTGGCGACTTGCTGCGATTCCGTTTTCTGTGCGAACTTTCGCCCTCTCTCCTCTGCGATTTCTCCTCGCCCTTTTCGACTGATTTGGATGTGGATTCAGCATCTCTGTATGCCCTTTTTGATGCGGAATCAGTCAGCATTTCCTCTTCCTCCTCCTCATCTGTCTGGTATCCCTGAGCGATCAAATTCATCCCTGAGTGTTCGTCATCTGCTGTGGCTAGGAGCTGCGCCTGTAGTAGCTCTTTCTGCTTCTCAAGTTCCGCGAGGTCTGCCATTTCTCTGGTCTCCCTCCGGCTCGGCTTCTGCTCGAATTGAGGCAGGGGAATGGTGTCTTCCAGTTCTATATCTGATTCTTCTTCCATTACCACCTCCTCCTCTCCCCTGGGTGCGGCCTGCGACTCTTCGCTTCGCTTGCTGCTCTTGTGACGCTTATGTTTGTGCTTGTGTCGCCTGTGCCCCTCCTTGTCCTTGTGGTGCTTATGTTTATGGTGGCTCCGCTTACTCTTGTGCTTATGCTTCTTGTGGCGACTGCTGCCGCTGCTGTGTGTTCGGTGCCTGCTGCCATGACTTTTGGCCTGTGTAGATGTCTCCTTCACAGCATTTTCGTCATCAGAATTACTGGATGCTCTGGTGATAAAGAAAACACAACAACAACAAAAATATTACTCCTACTATCCTGCAGAATGTGACAACACATTCTCTTGCACGTAAGTGATGTCATGAAACCATATGCGTTTTACAGTTGTACAACCAAAGTACATGTATACAAAGAGAATACTAAATTTGCTTTACAGGAATACAGCCTTGCCCAAACATGTTCATGACCTGGAACTAGCAAATTACATTACAGGCACATTAGCATCAGACAAGGCCTGTATCTCAGTAAATCACATGCAGTATATTATCTTTAGGGAAACCTTGACCAAACATTGCCTTTCTGTCACCACGGATGTTTGCATGATGTGTGTTTGAATTTGTCAGATGGCCCCATTTTGCCCAATGTACACTGCAAATTAACAAATGATTTTTTTTCAGCTGTTGATATCTTTGATAATGGTAATGTATGCACTTTGTTATAAAGCAATGGCTGCACAGACAGACAAACAAATCTACACAGTAATATTAGGAGTTAGTATAGTTAATTTCTAGTCTTTTGTTCAGTCAATGTTTCTTTTTTATTTCTGTTTTTACCAAAGCACTGCATTAGTTAATAGGGTCAAGAGTAATCATCCCTGTTTGCAACAGAGTGACTATTTACGACAGGGGCTGTTTCATTCATTGATAAAAAGGCTCAATCATGTGCAAGAGTACCCTCACTTCCCACTCAACATTGCAACTCCCACTTTTGTTCTAAAGTGGGACTAAGCACACATGATACACTTTAACTGTTTTATCAATGGATGAAACAGCCCTGCTGCAAATACATAATAATTAATAATTGATATGATTTATATAGCGCCAAATCCACTCTGTAGAGTGCTCTAGGCGTAGGCACCCTATCACAAACAGGGATTACTCTAGATTCAGTACACATTCATTCTCACTTGTGTATTTTTGTGACAAGATTAAGGAGTTACCTGGCATGACATGTTTCTTACTCCGATCTACCACCATGTGAAGACCATAGTATGGTCAGAAAATTTGAGTGCTAGTTCTCTATTGAATAATGGTTCCTACTACATCTTGGATCGAAAATCTATCCTCTAGTGATTGGTTGAAAGATTTTCAAGTGATTTTAAGTATATTAAGCTATGTCAGGATGTCAGCATGTTTGACACTCCATGAATTACAGTGTACCATTTTGCAATATATATGTCACTTCTATGATGACCCAATAAAATACTATACGCAAAATAATGTCACAAAGCAATTTTGAAATTTTGCACAGCTTTATACCATCACTCTGTGAAATGCAAGAATTGTGATGTCACAAAGAAAGTTCAACATTGCGCACTGCGCACTCGAGCCATGATCTTACATGGGAGGACTGCACTTCGTACACATGAGGTTTCACACTTGTTGAGCTCAATGGACTTAATCAGAAATGTAACTCCATACTTTGGGCCTTTAGTATGCCTCGAGTGATGATCTCTCCCAAGAACAATACTTGTGTGAGCGAAGCGGCGCATGACATGCGGGAGAGCGTGCTCACCTTGTTTCTTCTTTTTTTTTTTTTTTCATTTGGTGCGCTTTTCATATCAGTCACTGATACACCAATTTTTTCCCAAAGATCATCGATAGGTAAAAAATCAGCGATCATTCGTGATCGGTATTGGATCGGCATCAGATCGGATGATTGGTTACACCACACAACTTCTCGCCTCACATTTTTTTCCAGGGTATAGACCCTATTCCCCTTCTATTGTTTAAATTTTGTATCCAAAATATAAAATAAACATACTTTCTGGTTAAAACTTATAGGTCTAGTCTAGGCCTCGGTGCTTCCAAAAGAACTAGATCTATTCTGTATTCACCTAATGAGGGGCTTTGGAGTCACCTTAGCTCTGTCTGCCCATATTCTAGTCCCCGTTCTAGTTTTAAACAGAAACTCTTAGGGCAAGGAATATATTTGTATAGAATTTCTAGACCTCTACCACTCAATGGCTGTGTAATTTCATGGATACAAACTGTAGACAGTCAACACCTACTAACGTTAATAGTAACTGATAGTAGATCTAGGCCCTACAGTTGTACGTCTACAATGTAGATCTAGTATGAGTCTAGACGCTCGACATTTACTGGTCTGTGTGCGCGACTGAGAAGCCTGCTCAATGTAACGAGCCGGGCTGATCAGAGTTTGCCATCAGCATGCACCAGAACTTATTTGTCCCAACAGTATAACAGCAGACACATAGGCCCTGGCAGCTAGGGGAGAGTGTGCATAAAAATTATTGTAAAAAGTTTATTTTTTGAGAAATTAATTATATGTAAAATAATGATATTATAAAGATAAAGGCGCAAATATTCATATCTGAATGACGCGCCTTAAATACAAAAACAACAAAACAAAAAAAAAAACTTGCGTTTTTGAGTGTAGGGCCTTAACACTTCACAAAAAACAGCACCAACAACACAACATCAATGCCAACAAATGGCGCAGTGATTGTGATCCATTATCATGATTATCTACACTAGTGTCAGTGACTAACGTTAGTCGTCAGATGGTCGTAGACTTCTTAAATAATTCTAATCTTGATTCACACAACCTAAATTTGAAACTAACCGAGCTGCATCAGTGCATGCAGAAAGCTTATCTACACTTATATAACTAATATATCATAAATACTATTGTTTAGAACACTGCGAAGTGTACAAATGTACATTTAGGCATTGGTAAGGTAATGTAGGAAAACACGATTTGGCGTTGATCATTCCCCCATGCATGTTGTGTTCGCCGGTTAGAGGAGAATGCCGCTTGTAAGAGGGCTATCTAACATAACAATGTTAGATCCACAGCACACGATGAATAACGATTCTCTACACGAGTGTAATGACGAAAGTGTGATTTGCGTAAACCTGAGCTTTGAAGAGCAATCATGCGGCTTGAATATTTTCGCCAATGGTGCTATGGAAAATGATTATTGATAAACTCACCCATCTGTCTCCATATTTTCGTCAAGACTCTCGGTTTTTGCCATATTTTTTCGATATCGACGAAGAGATACTCCGTCTTTCTCCCTTGGTCAGGTGCGCGTTGTTCCTGCTAGGATTACTCACACAGTCACAAGCGGCACACACTGCTTTGCTGCACCAAATAGCACAGCATCTACGGCACACGTACGTACGTACACGTATGATCGTACACGAAGTGATTCAGCTGCTCCGTTCGCAGCGCTGCTACTGCTGGCTAGGGTAGCTCGCCTATGCGCCTATAGTCGTGCCCTGAACGTCGAGTACGAATAGCACGGTAGTACGTCGAGGAGTGTACACAGCGCAGGCGCAGTGACAAGCTGATGAGAGGATAGAAACTCGCGTTGATCGACGGTAGTACAGAGTAGAGATATAGAACCTCTTTGGTAGAGATTCATTATCTCGAGTAAGCCTTTCCTAATCATAATATACTACCAAGGGCGCCGGAAGCGGGGGGGGGGGGGGGGGGGGGGCAGGGGTGGCACTTGCCCCCCCCCAAACAAAATGTTGGGGGGGGGGGGGCAAAACGAGTTTTTGCCCCCCCCCCCCAAAGTGCCCCCTGTAACAAATAATTAATCACTGATTTAAAGACCAAAATGAACAATAAAGGCATATTTCTTGTCTAAATGTTGTAATTTCATAACTGAAAATGCAAAAATTTTCGCCCCTAACGGTGCGAAAATTATAACACACTAACAACATACATTATTGTATCTATACACTAATAGTAACTTACGAGTAAATTTAGTGTACAGATGGTATACCAGCCTCGTGTCATCGAGTCTGCCCGCTGACTCTAGTAAACCTTACCTTTTTCATTTTCTTCTTTGCTTTCTAGCAGTATAAGAATATTTTTTATTGTTCGAACGATGCGATGATGAGTACATTTCAGATAAATTGCAAAGTGAAAGTGGCTCGCTCGTTCTGCCCGTATATAGTAAATTAAAAGTTACTTCGCAGTGATTTCTTTTACTATGTTTATTTAATTTCTCAGAAATTTAATTTAAAATGCTCTATAAAAGCGACTTTTATACTCTGTTTTTACAAAAAGTCCCTACCACACCCTCCCCCGCTCGGTCGTTTCGCTCCCTCGACGAAGATCTCACACCATCACATAATATACCCCTGTATGTTAAGATCATGGTCCTTCCAACTGATTTTTTTTCAATATGTTAAATCCCTAGAAATTTGCTTTAAATTCTCTATAAACGCGACTTTTATACTCTGTTTTTACAAAAAAGTCCCTACCGTGGGAGGGGGTATCCCCCTCCCACACCCTCCCCCGCTCGGTCGCTTCGCTCCCTCGCCGAGGATCTCGCACCATCACATTATGAATGTACTCCCGTATGTAATAATCATAGTCTTCGCACTGATTATTTTTCACTATGTTTAATTCCTTAGAAATTTGCTGTTAAATGGTCTATAAACGCGACTTTTGTACCCTGTTTTACAAAAGCTCCCTACAGTGGTGGGGGGGGGGGGGAATCCCCCTTTCCACCCCCTCCCCCCCCCCCCCCCCCCCCCCGCTCACTCGCTTCGCTCCCGCGGGGAGGATCTCACATCGTCACAATGTGCCCCGTTGAGATTTTGCCCCCCCCCCCCCCCCAAAAAAAAAAAAAAAAAAACCAGAAGTGATGTTCCGGCGCGCTTGTATACTACTAACTAGATACAGTGCATGTCAGTTATTATTATCATCAACGTCTGATATTAAATATAGTCGCTTTTCTTGACCCGGAAAGTTTATAAAAGGTGTAAGCAGCATGAAATTTGATCGCTGTAATAATAAATAGCCTATGAATCATATAGCACCAATAATTGCCTTCACCGACTCCCTGAAGATCATTCAAGATTCAAGATTCAAGATATTTTATTGTCATAGAAAAATATACATAAAATTTGTTTTCGGACATTTTTGTGCAGAGTGCATAGGTGTCGTACACACAGTAAGTACTCACTCGTGAACGACTATTTGCAAAATATACACAATGACATGTCAACAGCAACTGAAATAAAAGTTCAAATCATGAGCTTGATTAGTAGTTTTTCGGCGCGATCCATAGGCCTATAGAGAGATAATATCTCTGTGCAGTGGCGTACCGTGGGTCAAGACATTGGGGGGGGGGGCACCTCATGGCAGCAACATCAGAATTGCATAACGGTACAATTAAATGCGAGCGAGCGGAGCGAGCGAGCTTGAAAATTTGACATTTTACAGTCCCCAAACTGCCGTTTTTAGCTATATATATATATATATATATATATATATATATATATATATATATATTTGTTTGCTTTGGAAATTAAGGGGGTTGCACCGGGCGCAACTGCTGGCAGTTGCTGGCAGTAACATCAGGAGAATGGCATAACGATTGAATGCGAGCTTGCGAAGCGAGCGAGCTTGAAAATGTTGACATTTTACGGTCCCAAAACTGCCGTTTGTAGCTGTATTTTTTCGCTTTGGAAATTTAGGGGAGAGGGCGCACCGGGTGCAACTGCTGGCAATTACTGGCAGCAACATCAGGAGAATGGCATAACGATTAAATGCGAGCGTGCGAAGCGAGCGAGCTTGAAAATTTTGACATTTTACAGTCCCCAAACTGCCGTTTGTAGCTATTCTTTCGCTTTGGAAATTAAGGGGAGGGGGCGCACCGGGCGCAACTGCTGGCAATTACTGACAGCAACATCAGGAGAATGGCATAACGATTGAATGCGAGCGAGCGAAGCGAGCGAGCTTGAAAATGTTGACATTTTACGGTCCCAAAACTGCCGTTTGTAGCTAGTTTCGCTTTGGAAATTAAGGGGAGGGGGCGCACCGGGCGCAACTGCTGGCAATATTACCGGCAGCAACATCAGGAGAATGGCATAACGATTAAATGCGAGCGTGCGAAGCGAGCGAGCTTGAAAATGTTGACATTTTACAGTCCCACAACTGCCGTTTGTAGCTATATTTTTTCGCTTTGGAATTAAGGGGAGGGGGCGCACCGGGTGCAACTGCTGGCAATTACTGGCAGCAACATCAGGAGAATGGCATAACGATTAAATGCGAGCGTGCGAAGCGAGCGAAGCGAGCGAGCTTGAAAATTTTGACATTTTACAGTCCGCAAACTGCCGTTTGTAGCTATAATTCTTTCGCTTTGGAAATTAAGGGGAGGGGGCGCACCGGGCGCAACTGCTGGCAATTACTGACAGCAACATCAGGAGAATGGCATAACGATTAAATGCGAGCGTGCGAAGCGAGCGAGCTTGAAAATTTTGACATTTTACAGTCCCAAAACTGCCGTTTGTAGCTATATTTTTTCGCTTTGGAAATTAAGGGGAGGGGGCGCACCGGGCGCAACTGCTGGCAATTGCTGGCAGTAACAGCAGAAGAATGGCATAAGGATTAAATGCGAGCGAGCGAAGCGAGCGAGCTTGAAAATTTTGACATTTTACAGTCCCCAAACTGCCGTTTTTTTAGCTATGTTTTTTTCGCCTTGGAAATTCAGGGGGGGGGGGGGGCGCACCGGGCGCAACTGCTGGCAATTACTGGCAGTAACATCAGGAGAATGGCATATAACGGTTAAATGCGAGCGAGCGAAGCGAGCGAGCTTGAAAATATTGACATTTTACAGTTCAAAAACTGTCGTTTGTAGCTAACCACTATATTTTTTTTTCACTTTGGAGGGAGGGGGCGCCCGGTGCGCCCCCTGGATCCGCCACTGGTAGTCAAGGGTGTCGGTTTATGTTCATGATTGGGGGAGGTATGACCAGCGAGGGGGCGTCGAAGTGAACAAGCGGGAGAAGGATGTCCAAAATCTGCATTTTATATATAGAGCATCCCCTAATTGCTTGTGTTTGTGAGTGTGTGTGTTTCATATACATTGTAGATGGAAAAGTTAGGAAATAGCCAAGGTCAAGTCTTATTATTGGCAATGCAAGGCATTTTAATATAGACTAGTATGTAAAGCAACACTGCAAAATCAATGATATAGCTTTGATAGCAAAATGTGTACAACCTACATCACATTGCGCAACATTGCAGCGACTCTTTTGCCGTTCCTATGTTCTGAGTACACTGCGCACATCCTGCTTATATTCAAAATACCAACCAGGAATCAAGCTGAATCACAATCTTTTGTCGTCTCCAGGCTTTTTGAACAATGTTTCACTATATATACCTCATTAATAATTATATATGGTTAAAAGAAATCTTAGAAAAACATCTTTTTGCTTGATCACCCTTTCATGTCGATTTCAAAAGTAGTTTACTAACCTTGAATTACCATTTTGGTAGGTTTTTTTTTCTTTCTTTTTTTTTTTTTAACCAGCGGATGGGGGGGGGGGGGCACGTGCCCCCCCCCCCCATGCCGCCCCCCCCCCCGTAGTTACGCCACTGTCTCTGTGTTATCTATAAGCCTACTCATTCTGAATATTATCACTGTCAAGTTATCCTTCCATTTATTTGAATGAATACAGTCAGTACTGTATAGCTGTAGTGTACACAGGGTTTTTTTCTTTATTGGACTGTGACGGCCACTTGAACTCAAATTCAAGATGATGTTACCACTATGAAACATATAATGAGATAGAAAAATACTACATGTCTAAGCTAGAATTGATTTGGGAGAAAAATTAAAAACATAAAAATGAAGCGTGAAACCCTAAAGTAAATTTAACATGCTTTCATGATACTGGTCACAATCAATGTGTTGCATATCTCATGAAGTCTTCCCGAAAATTGTGTGAAGACTTGTGAAGACAACATAAACATTTAATGTTTGTGTTGTGTTGTGTTTCATGACTTTTCAAGTATTGGTACCAGGTATATCGTGTATAATATCCATTGCATCAAATAACTTTAGGAATGTAATTCCTTCGGAAGCAATTTACTCTTTTTTTTTGTGGGGGGGGGGGGGGGGGGGTTATAGTTGCTAGATTATCTATACCGTAACCTATTTTTACAATACATGTATATTGTATCGTTTGTAGAATGATTACACAGGAGTCATGGAGGCTATATGCCACCTACATAGGTGATCGATGTCATCTCTACCTGTGAAAGCCTTTAAGGCTTCAATGCAACTGAGAGTGTAACCGTTTGCAAAATTAAAGGGGTTCACTTTCAATGAATAATGATAAGAAAAAGACGGAAGGAGAAGAAGATCTATATAGAAAATGAACAAGAAGAGGAAAAAGAAGAGGCCAAGAGGAAGACAAAGAAGAGAGGAGGAAGAAGAAATTTAAGAAGAGAAAGAAAAAGAAGAAGAGGAAGAAGTAAGAAGAGGAAGAAGGGACGAGGTGGAGGAATAAGAAGAGGAAGAGGAGGGAGAATAAAATGTACATTTAATACACTTACCTATTTTATAAGCATAGGAAGCTTTTTGTTTTTCAAGGCGAAGATCGAGGTTGAGGGAGAAGAAGAAAAGGAAGAGGGAGAAGAATTTGAGAATAGAGGAGGAGGAGGAGGAGGAGAAGGAAGAAGATACAGAAGAATTGAGGAGAAGAAGAAGAGGAGGAAGAAAAGAGCGCATTTCCCGCATTTAACGAAGCATTGTTGTTTTTGTTTCGGAAGGAGAAGAACATAAAGAAGAAGAAGAAGAATTGGGAAGAATTAAGAAGAAGAAGAAGAAGAAGAAGAAGAGGAGGAGGAGGAGGAGGAGGAGGAGGAGGAAGAGCGCGCTTAAAATTTAGGGCATTATGTTAACTCGATCACTTAGTGCTACAGTTCAAAAGCGTTGTTGTTTTTTTGTTTTTTGCGTTTTAGAAGTACGTACTTGATGTATAGCAACAGAGGGCGCTCGCTTGGAAAGTGAATATTGGAATAATCCGCAATTTGTTAAAGATTGAGATATCTTTTGATTTTTAGGATTTCGTTCTCTGGACCTACTTGTGACTGTACAATTTATTTATCTGTCGATAGGCGCAGGCAACAACATTGCACTTCCGCTTCTGCTTCGGCGAGGTGAGTTCTGTGGATGTAAACCAGACATGACACCAGTAATGGCAGTATGTTCGTGTGTAGTGACAAAATGTGTAGTCCCAGCTGTTTGAATTGGTGTGATTACAAAATGATTTATGTTCAACACGACATACACGGCTTCTATAGTTCTAACTTCTAAGTTCTACAACTTCTACTAAGTTCTATAATATTAACCTAAGTTCTAACGACAGTAAAGTTAGTTATGATCAGATTTCGGCAATTCAGGGATTTAGGGGTCATACTCTATTTTGACCTGACTAATTGATATAGATTATAGGCTAATAGGATAGGTCTAGATTCTAACGTTAGGCCTGACATGACTAACCGTTCAGTTAGATCTGTCGTTAGATTTCTAGACATCTGCTAGGTCTACTAGTATCTAGTCTATCATGTCTACATCTTCTCTATAGAGTCTATTTATAAATGATTAAATTTAAATGATATAGGCCTATAAATAAAAATTTTATATTAAGTTACAGAATTCAGAATATAAAATCAATCCTTTAATACGGTCTAGTATTCTGACATTTTTGAGCTTCTCAATGGATGTCGATGGTCATTGGTAATAAATTGTCAGACATTGGGCTGGCAATTGGCATTGTGAACCAAATAGATCTAGGATAAGGGCACCAGTATTCGGTCAGCCCCCGGTATTCGGTCACTTATCACTAGTCACCACCCAGTAAGTTCAACTGTCACAACACACGCAAATCACATTAATTCACATACTTGCACACTCATTCACAACAGGAAACTCCCTTAGCCCCCTCCAAAAATCCATCCAAAATCCCAAATTTTACCGTCAAAAGTGCAGAATCGGCGCTACTTTCCAAAAGCGCGCGCGGATAAGGCCCAGTTTTAAGAGTACGGGTCGCCGAAAAAGCGCTAAAAATCGAGAAATACGCCGTTCTCTCGCGGGATTTTTTGCTGATCGCAAGCTTGGAGTGTAATGGTATCCTCAAAAATGCAAAAGAAAAACAAAATTTCCATACGTGCCGATACAGTGTCCCAATGTACAAGGGTTGAATGCAAGTGCCGAGGCCCCAGTATTCGGTCACTAACGGTCCCCGATGCAATTTTGCACCAACAAGGTAGTGCGCGCGCGCATTTTTCAGCTGCCTTGAACACGCATTGACTTTGAACGCGCACATCGCGTGACCGAATACTGGTGCCGGTGACCGTATACTGGGGAATTTTCAAGGTGAAATATTTTGGGATTTTGTGCAATTCTGTGAGATATTTAACAAAATGAAAGTTGAGATTAAAGAAATTTGATATACAGTTAAACTCGCATAAGTCGATCTTCTCGGGACTGAGCAAAACACATCGACTTAAGCGATTTTTGACTTGTGCGTAAGTCGAAAAAAATCGACTTAGAGTTACACCACACGTACTGTACGTGTAGTTGTCTACTCTGGAGCCGAGAGCTGGAGCGGTGTGCCCGATATTTGCCCTTCAGCAAGAAACTTTATCCACATTGATGCAGGCCACGGCTCCACACTAACGTTTACTTTTATAAAATGATTGATTTTCATTTTTTGGTGTCCCGAAAAAAACAAACAAACAAGCAAAACTAAATCGGTCCTACTAAACATAGAAAAATAAATATTAAGTATTACTGAAGTGAAACAGGACGGTACCCACGTCTAAGATAAATAAATAGGAAATTTAATCATCTTACTCCGTTATTCTGAGTTCTAAGATTTAGCAAATAGGCTTATAGATTATTATAAAAGTTGATACCTATTTAGGTGGTCAAAATTTACGTTTGAAATGAGAAAGTGGGAGCATTTGCAGACATTTGTAAACATCCGACATTTGGTTTTGCATCGTAAAGAGCCGAAAGTTACCGTTATTTATTTCTGATTGTAAAAGCAATCGTCCATACACCATTTACAAGTATGAACACCTTCCGGAGCCGAATGTTACCGTTAATCATTATCAAAATGTAAAAACAAGCAATCGACATTCATTCTAGGATCTTACGGAGCTGAATATCATCCTTATTCATTTCCTAACGTGAAAGCAAACATCCGCTTTTTATCTTATCATCTAGCTGAGCCGATTGATACCGTTAATCATTTCCAAATATAAAAGAAACAATCTGTTACTTATTTTAGCATCGTACGGAGCAAAATATTACCGTTATTCGATCTCCAAATTCAAAAGCAAACACCCGACATTTATTTTATGATCTTAAGGAGCCGAATGTTACTGCTGTCCACTTCCGAAAGTGAAATGAATCATCTGACAATTATTTCAGCATCGTAAGGAGCCGAATGTTATACTGTTATTCATATTCGAACGTCAAGGCAGACATCCGACATTTACTTTACCATCAAACGCAGCTGAATGTTATTGTTATTCATTTTGCGAAATAGCAAATGTCTGATATTTATTTCAGCATCTTGATTATGGAGCAGAATGTTACTGCTATTCACTTCCCAACGTAAAAGCAATCATCTAACATTTATTTTGGCATCCTCCGGAGCCGAATGTTACATGCTATTTACTTTCAAACGTAAAGACGAACATTCGGCATTTATTTTATCATCGTACGGAGTTGAATATTAGTTTTATTCATTTCCGAACGTCAAAGGGTTCATTCGACATATATTTTAGCATCTTCCGGAGCTGAATGTTATTGCTATTTACTTTCGAACGTAAAAGCGAACATGCGGCATTTATTTCATCATCGTACTGAGGTGAATACTATTGTTATTCATTTCCGAACGCCAAAGCAAACATTCAACATTTATTTTAGCATATTCTGGAACTGAATGTTATTGCTATTTACTTTCGAACAGAAAAGCAAACATCAGACATTTATTTTGTCATCGGGCGGAGTTGAATACTATTGTTATTCATTTCCGAACGTCAAAGCAAATATCAAACATTAACTTTACCATCAAACGCAGCTAAATGTTACTGTTATTCATTTCGAAATCTAAAAGCAAACATCCCACAGATATTTAGCATTGTATGGAGAAAAATATTACTGCTATTCACTTGCGAACGTAAAAACAATCATCTGACATTTATTTAGCATCTTCTGGAGCCGAATGTTAATGCTATTTACTTTCGAAAGTAAAAGCAAACATCCGACATTTATCTCATCGTCGTTCGAAATTGATCATTATTGTTATTCATTTCCGAACGTCATAGGGATAATTCGATTCGACATTTACTTTAGCATCTTCCGGAGCTGAATGTTATTATTTACTTTAGAACGTAAAAGTAAAAATCCGGCATTTATTTTATCATCGTATGGAGTTGAATATCATTATTATTCATATCCGAACGTCAAAGCAAATATTCGACATTCATTTCAGCATCTTCCGGAGCTTTCTTTTATCCTTATTCATTTCTGAACGCAAAATCAAATATCTGACATTAATTTCAGCACCGTACGGAACTGAATCTTACCATTATTCATTTCCAAAAGTATAAGCAAACATCCGACATTTATTTTAGTATTACACGGAGTCGAATATTACCGTTATTCATTTCCAAAATTAAAAGCAAACATATGACGTTTATTCTAGCATCTTATGGAGCCGATTGTTACCGCTGTTCATTTCCAAAACTGAAGGCAGACATCCGGCTTTTTTGGTGGCCCGGCGTGCGTTTTGGTGACCCGGTCGCAAATTAACCATTCGCGAAATCGTGATTCGATTTGCGAAAAGACTCCGATAAATATAAGGCATAGATCCCTACACTCGGCCGGGGTTATTACGTCGTCCTTTCACCAGGTCTCGTTACAAAACCAAAATCTGGCGTCAGTTCTTGCGTTACCTTTCGTTAATATTAACGAAACATCGTTAATTTGCGCTAGGGATCGTTACTCATCGTTACTACAAACGTTCATTTTCCCGATCGTTATTTTGCGTTACTAACGATTCAGGTGAAACCGCTTGCGTTTATCAACGCAAAGTTTCTTTTGGTATATACTGTATGTAAACAAAAACTGGCGTCTCGTGATTTTGACTGTGATTTATTACACAATAAAATCTTATTCGACTTAGGCACAGTGAATTCAATGGTTTTTCCGTGAAAGTGTTCTTGGAATTTCATCGACTTAGGCGAGTATTCGACTTACAAAATTCGACTTGTGAGTGAATTAATACACGTAAGTCAATGGGGAAAAATCGGGACTTTTTAAAATCATCGACTTACGCGATTATTCGACATATGCGATGTCGACTTAGGCGAGTTTAACTGTATTTCACATACATAGCTGTAGATATGATGTATGTATGTATTAATTTAGTTTGAAAAATAGTGCAAAAAAGCTTTAGTGACCGAATACTGGGGATGTTACCCTAGATATCTAATTTGACAATCAATAGACTTCTAATTTCATGAAATGAATATTGCCAAATGTTGCGAGGGGGCGTGGCGGCATTGACTACACTTGACTCTAGTCGAAATTTTTTCTAAATATTACCGTATTGGATGCATAAAAAACCTGCACCAAGGTTCGATCTCCCATGCCAAAATCAACGGTCCGGCCGCACGCATCACGTACGCACCACAGGCAAAAGCATATAACGTTCGGTTAGGTCTTTACATGTAGCAGCTTGTCAAATTGTGGACAGTGTTATGGTCGAATTTCGAATGAATAATATGGGTGGCTTGCTTTACAGTGTCTACAGTGATATGAGTGTTAGGCCTACGGACTCTCAAAAATTGCAACTATCCAGGGGTTTGCCCCGAGGTTTAGTTACCTCAGCATAGAATGATTCTAATTGATATTTTGGGCTACAAGATTATATTTTCACATGTTTCAGTTTCTCTACAAAAGTACAATGTCATTTTGATGAAACTTTGGCCTTAAATAAGGAAATTATTGCAATAAAAGTTGCCAAGTGCGCACAGAAATAACAAAAAACTAACATGACATTAGCTTCGCTCACTACTCATCGTATGCTTACATGCCAATGCCAGGCGGAGGAGGCGCATGTTCTGCTGAAATAGCCAGCAAATGCCAAGTGTGATGAATTGACACAGCTCAGTTGTGGGGTATTACCCCACAACTGTCCCGGTATGCTGGCCTCTGTTTAAATGCTTACTGCACTGTGGGGTTTGGCATATAAGTTACAGCACGGCCCCATTGATAAATGATAGAAACTTGACTTGCAGTGGAACTTCAGATCAAACGCAAGTATCGCCTGAAACTCTGTATTGGTGAGAATCATATGGGAAGCTGTATTTGATATTTGCATAGGAAACATTGAAACATGAAAGATGAAGACAAAAGTGCCAGGAATATCCAGTTTCACTCTTTCTTTTGTTTCATGTGCTAGAAATGACGAATGTGTTTATACACTTTGTATGTATTGTAATTACTCAGACTTTCATTTACACATGACCTTAGTTACAAATTACGCTTTTTCATTCTTTAAATGGCGATGAAATCTCTTAATCTATCATCCATTGATTACGCATCCAGTAAGCCACTGTTGTCAAAATGTGAAAGGACAGCAGAAATTATAGACAAAGGAGTAATTCCCATTTCTACTTTGTAGTGAGAGATGCTTAAAGGGTGTGTACAGTTGTGGTTGAGGTTAGGATTTAGCTTTTAATGTTTTGCGAGATATTCAGAAACCATTCTTTGAGATGTCAAAGAGCATGCAGTTCTAAGGGGTATCAAAAGTTTATTTAATGAAAATCAGTTTTGAAATGGCTGAGATATCCAAAAACAAGGTGAAACAAAGAGATCCTAATAAAAGGCGTGGCCTGTCGCCTTTTATTGTTATCACTTTTAAGTTTTTTGGATATCTCGGCCATATGAAAACCAATTTTCATCAAATGAATGTTGGATCCTTCTTAAAATTACATGCCCTTTCATACACATAAGAGGTTTCTCATTATCTCACTTAACCTTTACCCACACGCCCTTTAAAATCAGTAACATGTTAGTATCACCAGTATATGGGTACCTTGTATCAAACACTAAAAAATAGTACACAAATCACAGTCAACTTGTGTTCCTCTAAAATGCTGTTCCTGTGTACAAACATAAATGGTGATTGCCCTTTAAATGATGCTTAGTTGATATTATAGCAGTGTGGTCAGTGCAGCATATTTAATTTATTCATAAATGTTTCTTGCTAGTCTGTTGACACACCCAACACAAGTTGTGTTGGTTGCATCCTGACATTCTATGTCAGAAAACCAATTTTTGACACAAATCAACACGAGTGTATCTACAGTACTTGCAAACTGTCTTAGCACATACAACGTTATCTATTTTCTGAACAGAATTTAGAAAGGATCAGAGATCAAAGCCATTTTCTCCATATATCCAGAAGCAGTTCAACCAAATTATACTGAATTAGTTATTCTCAAAGGTGAAAAACAAGTTGTAAATGACACTGTTAGAACTGGGCCTTGAACTGGGATAGCAATTTTGGGCTGGGACCTAAATGGTCAAAATTTAAAATATTGTATGCTGTCTTCATCATACAGATTCAAAATTTTACCATTGTTGTACAGTTTTGTTTGTTTGTTAGTTTGTTTTTTAGTAATAAAAAAAACAACAACAACAATGAATTCTGATAATGGAATAATCATAACTGGCTATTTGGAAGAGGGTAGCAGTATATTGAGGCCCGAAGAAAAGAATACCTTGTGATCATTATAGAAGTGAAATAAATCTTCACACATACACATTCTCACATTAAAGGGTGTGTACAGTTCTGGTCGAGGTGAGGATTTACATGTAGCTTTTAACATTTTGCGAGATATTCAGAAACCTCTCTATGAGATGTCAAAGAGCATGCAATTCTAGGTATCAAAAGTTTATTTGATGAAAATCGGTTTTGAAATGGCTGAGATATCAAAAAACAGGTGAAACAAAGAGATCCTAATAAAAGGCGTGGCCTGTCACATTTTATTATTATCACTTTTTTGGATATCTCAGCCATTTGAAAACCAATTTTCATCAAATAAACAGTGAATCCTTCTTAAAATTATGTGCTCTTTCATATTTCACAAGAGGTTTCTCATTATCTCATTTAGGAATGTTCAAAACATGAATCCCCACCTCAACCAGTACTGTACAGTGCCTTTAATTCCATATTATCATAGCAAGCAATCATGTTGTAAATGGTACCAAGCTTTGCCCTTGAACAAATGTAATTTGCGATTGATATTCATCATCTTCATGAGAGTACAATGTTGATCATATGAGTAAAATAGCCTCTTGGAACATAGACATATTTTGTAAAAGCTTTACTGCCATGTCTCTTGTGGCAGCATAATTAGTCAGACATTTCAAAACCTGTTCAGCTACATTTGTATTATATACCATGTGTTACATCAGGGCTATTCTTCCATAGCAGAGAGTTGAGACAAAGTGTAAGCTTTGATGTACATTGCAATTCACCCTTTGTTCTTGTGGTCTCCTATGACAAAAGGAGAGAATAGAATATTTGTTCCAGTCCAAAATACACTTAGTTGTACATGGTACACTTGTACTTGTGGCATGTTTCTGTATTGCTAAAAATTTTGTCCATATTATGAATCTATTGTTAATTTGATTTTAGTTGGGCCCCATGACTGCATTTGATCCTTCCACTCTCTGGGCAGGTCTGCTCTCAGCATTTTGCCTTCAAGTCACATGCAAGGCCCAAACTGTAGGGGAGATTTTACTTTGATGCTGATTTCAAGGAGAAGTCTGTATGAGCACCAAACGACGGCACCGCCCACCCAACAAGAAGACATCTGGAAGCCCAGACATCAATGCTACCTTCAAACCAATTGCTTCTAAATCACCCCAAGGTATGTCTCACTTCAGGCATAACACGTTGCAGTTTTAGTTCATCTGTGATAATGTATTCTTGGGATACTTGTGATACAACTTCTTACTTGGTCATATCTACTGTAGTAAGCAAACTGGACAGCCACAAAAGGCATGTTGTCCATGGACATGTGTGTGGTACAGTACTGACCTGGGTAGTATTAAAGTGTTTAGCAACAGATACTGTAAAACACAATTTATTTGCGGCATGAACATTTCACGAATTAGAGCCAAAGACATTTCTTGCAGCATGAAATTTTCGTGAATTGCCACAGGCGTCCAATACATACTGTGTAGGCAAGAACTTTTCCATGCATTTTGATTTTGCGAATGTTGGAGCTCGCAAAATTCACGAAATTAAAATGCATGTTAACATTCCTCGTTTCACAGTATGCAAAGTGGTTCTCATGGTTTCAAGCATGGGAAAAGTGCATGCACATGCCATGAAAACCAAGATTACAAAAGCCAAGATTACAATGTTTTTTTTTTGTTTTTTTTTTGTGTGTGTGACTTGATGTCATGCTGTAACCATGTTAGGAATTCTTGCATGGCCCTCCCATTCTGTTGTTGTTGTTGTTTTTAATTGCAGGGCTACGATTTGAATGCATTTTCATTCATTGTTATGTGAATATGTTGACTTGTGATTTGCATGCACACTGCCATGTCAGAGATATAAATTTGTGTTTTCATGAGTATAAGATAAAAAACAAATGAACAAGAAAACTGCCAACATTTTTTTCCTGTCCTTTACAAGTATGTTTCTTGTCATTGTTTGCGGATGAGAGCCAAGATATTCAACCTGGATGTATTTCTTTAATGTTCATTGTAAAACAAAGAAAGCATTCTTTGGATTCCAGGAATTAACACAAAGATCAAAAATATTGCACTAAATGCGTGAGAGTAAGCTCATTGCAAGTGGTTCAGTTGATAAACTCTGTTGGCAGTGCATGGAAATCAAATGAAGACTTTTTGACTCTGTGCTCAATTCATCCCAGGCTGCACACGGCATGTAATGATTGTAAATTGTGTCTACAGTACGCCAACATGACAGCCTTGCCAATTACAACCCACCTCATGAATGCCGTCAGTTTCCTGCATGAAGCCCGTTGTTGCCATGACAACAGTGGTGGCAGTGGCTGTATTGCAGGACTGTGACAGTATCTGAAGTTCTTGATAGCTTTTAGTAGGCTGAGGGAATGTGTTTGGATTTGGTGTGCAATCATATGAGAATACGGCCAACATCCAAGCAAATATTGTGCTAATTCTGGCAGAGAGGAAGATAATGGGAGACGGTTTTATTACTTGTCATGCAGAAATATAAACTATGAATCAGATGTTTCACTAGAAGCATGAAGAGCTGAACAAAAAATACCAATCTGTTTTAGAAAGGATGCTGATGACAATGACAAATAATTTTCATTGATTTAAACCAGGTAAAATGTTATTGATTGATTAATGCAAGTGTGAGATGGTACTGGTAGTGTATGTTTACCAGGGTGGTCCATGAAGGGTTTGAGCATGTCGCTGCAACATGCCTCAAATTTTTGTGCAACATCCTTGAAAGCTAGCAGCATGTTATGCAACACCCTCGAGAACATTATGAAGCATTCTGTGCATCATCTCATTTTCTGTAAAGAGACTATTGTTTCATCCTGGACCATTAACTAGCCGCCCCCCCCCCCCCCCCCCCCCCCCCCCGCTCCCAGGATGTAGAAATACATGTATTTTCACAGATGCCAAAACCTGATAATGATCATCTACACTCCTCTTAAAACTAAAAGAGACTTTCATTTTATGATTTGCCATTGATTTTGTGTGACATTGTGTTACTATACTGCAGGACCAGAATCGGCCCGCAAAGCCAAACTTGCTGCAATTCACACTGCGCTGAATTCCGATCCCGTGGATGTGGCGGCGCTCCGCAAGCTGGCCATTGCCCGTGGTGGCCTGCTTACGGATGAGATTCGGAGGAAAGCCTGGCCCAAGCTGCTCAATGTCAATGTCTTCTGCCAACCCCCCAAACTCAGTGAGTCAAATTGAGTTCAGGGACCCTGATCCTCTTTGGGAGTGTGGTTCGATTATTACAGTCCGTACATTGTTCTACACTGGACATGTACACTGTACACTCATGTACATAAAGATTGCTTCTCTTGTTGATGCATGCATTGTCTTTTTCAGGCAGACAGGTTTGCAATCTGTATTAATTAACAAGATTTTGGCAATATATTGTCATCCATTAGTTCCTCAGTTAGGATCTTTAATGCATTTTTTTCCCAACTAGATATCAGTTCCTCATATTAAAAGTGTAAATCAGTTCTGAAGAATATGCTCTATATGATCCAACTGTTTGTCCTCTTGAAACAAATATTAGTAGTTTTTTTTTTATTGAGCGCAATTGCAATAATGTCGCTTTAAATGAAGTTACATCATATTCCTGGCCTAAAACGTCATGCCCAGTCAAGATTACATGCACTACTAGACAATCTGTGCCAGTGTCTGGAAAATTGATGAGTAGCCAGGCATATCTTTCACCCTGTGAGCATGTAGTCATGCAGAAGGTACATGTTCACACAAGATAATAAGTACATCCAGTTATACTTTTAATATATTCTTTGACAAAAGTTTGCATATTGTATTTTCAAATCCACTTGTCTCAAAAACAAAAAATATGAGCACATGCTCATAACCTGAATTTAGTAGGCATTTTTTCCCACTGGTTATAATAACACAAAAACTACCAGACAGTATCAGATATACCTGTGTTTATTTTGCTGGTTATTGTTTTAAACTTGTTACAACTAAAAGAATTGCCCCTCTCCAGTGCTTTGTTGACAACTGGAAACGTGGAATCTTTCAAGCACTGAGATTTTCAGGCAGGATCAATTTCAGCAAAGCTATCCTTGTATCATTTTGTGGATGAAAGCCTGAAATCATCATGTATTTCAGTATCTCAATAAATATATTCATGATCTTAGTTTGGCTACTGCTAATACCAGAGTACAAAGTTTGTTACAATATCCACAAATACTGTAAAAGTGGATATTTTCGCTTGGTAATTTTTCACGTTCTGTCGAGTATGATGAATTTCTCATTTTTTTCATTGCGCAGAATCAAGACATTACATAGTGGTACGAATAAGAAGCAAAATACTCACATGCCCTTTTTTTTCACGCTAGCTACCGGTCAAACGAAATGCAAGAAAATTTCCACACCGCTAAAATTTCCACTTTTACAATATTCCATGTTTCAGTCATTCTGCAAAACAATATGAGCATCTCTTAGGCTTGCCAGAATGCATTGAAATTATTCGAATCTATGTATGCAGACCAGACAGTTGATAAGAATTTGATATGAATGCTCAGTTTATGTGTGAATGCATTTGGTCTGTATCTTGACATTTATCATTCTGAGGTTTTCTCACCTTCCTTGGTAGAAATGCCCCTGGAGGAACACAGAGATTACAATCAGGTAGTACTAGATGTCAACCGTTCTCTCAAGCGGTTTCCACCAGGTAAGCCAGCCTCTCTCATGGCATCCTTATACTGTTGACTGATGGATCTTAAAGGTCCTGTTTACCATTGGGAGCAGTGATTTAAAAAATGTTCGAGTTATCACATTTGATGCATATGTGTAGATCGGTTGTATCACAAAACATCCTCCCATGTAAGAATGTTGCAATGAAGCCTAAAATATAAGGAGACATCACTATTTTTCTCACTAAACCATAACTAAGGACAGTTTAGTCTAGAGACAATTTTAGTATAACTATTGTTCACATTTTGTATATCTAACAATACTTAACATTGATTATATTGATTAACTTTTCTACACTAGCTGTTTCTATCCCTAACTCACATTTAAGAACTATTTCGAAGCACTAAAGCTGGGGTTTTGTTTCGTCTGCAAATGGTAAATAACGCCTTTAAAGGACAACATCATCTATATTCATTTATCTCATGAAGAAGGTGAAACTACAGTGAATTTATTGGAGATACCCAGATGATGTCATTCAAGTTATCATTTACTTCGCGGTACTTTCCTAGTCTTGCCCTTACGTTTGTTAATCCGCTGCATTGATTTCACCAATTCTTCTCAATTTTTTATTTTTATTTATTTATTTATTTTTTTTTTTTTTGGGGGGGGGGGGGACAGTAGATTTCCCTTCAGTGTAATATAACTGACAGGAAAAATATACAATGACATTGAAGGATGGTATGCTTTAGAAAAAAATTAAAACAAAATAGAATCATTCAGTGTGGTACCAACTATGACAGTAGCACATGACATTTTACATCAAGTGTTGTTAAATAATCTGTGACCGCATATGACAACAAAATGTCAGTCAAATGCATTGCTATTTTTCCTATGTTGCGCTTGAATACCCACGAGTACGGTACTGTGTCAATATCTTTCTTAAACCCATTCTTTTTATAAGTTTCTGCTACTGTGGCCCTGTCATTCAATGATATAAGAACTGTTGTTGTTGTTGTTGTTTTCCTCCACCATATTCCTTCAGGAATGCGGGATGAGCAGCGTGAGGTTCTACAGGATCAGCTTGTCGATGTCATCGTCCGAGTGCTCATCAACAATGATCAACTGCACTACTATCAGGTCAGACATCAGTGCTTCTCTACAATTAAGTAGGATTTGAATCTTCGCAGTCCCCCCTGTGATTCCCAAGGCAGGTGGCTGAACCATGCCTACAATATGCTGTCTTTGCCTTTGAGGACTGAACAATGTTATGGCTTCATCCAAGCATTGACTCTGCTCAAAACTTCATTTTATTTTTTTTTTTCCTCTCTTTCTTTTCAGAGTTATAGTTTGCAAGTTTCAATTGTATTTGAATGGTTTGATCCAAAATGTCTTCCCGGTGGAATGAGAGCAACATAAGTTGATTTAGTTGTGGATCAGCTAGTACTCATCAATTGCTTTATTGAAAAATAGCCCACCTGCACTGGCTGTGAAACACAGAATTTAAGAAAAGATCAAAGTAAAACTTTTTAGTTTTAACACAATTGTGACAAATGTTTTCTCATTCTTTGGCAAATAAGTGATGTAAATAAGTGATATAAATAAGTGATATAAACAAACATATTTCTTTCTTTTTTCTTTGTATGTCCTTTCCCAGGGCTACCATGACATTGTGGTGACATTTCTTCTGGTTGTCGGCAAGGATATGTCATTTTCCCTGGTCGATAAATTATCTACACATCATTTACGGTGAGTTGCAACTATGGCATTTGATATACACTTGTACATAGTACAGTCAGAAGGTGTTTTGTGTTGAAATAAAGACATTTTGTTGATTCAAGTGTTTGCTTTCATATACACCATATAAATGTATTTCTCCGTGAGATTTGCAGCGTGGTTCAATAAATATTGGCATAGTTGTCACAATTAAGTGTTCCCTGCTGAATTTGTAATGGTGATTGAAATATATGAGAGAATCCCCTTGAGGATGGCCGAATTAACTTGTGGAGGACAGACTGATTTTGCTACAACACCCATCTTCCATAGACCCCTGCCCGAGCATACTCTGGACTCGTCCTCAATGGGTTAAACAAGAGTGGTGTATTGAATACTACACAACCATTGAAGACTGGAAGCCAAAGTGAAATCTGTATCACTGTAGAATCAGCCACAACCATAATCCCACAGGGCACTAAACTGGCTGGTCAGTATTCCAGGTGTTTGCGGGGTTCTCCAGTCCCTATAGTAAATGAATGATACGCAATTATGATGATAACTGATTGTTATTCTTTGTTTTGGGCACAGTGACTTCATGGATTCCACCATGGACAGAACCAAACATATGCTAAACTACCTCTTGCCAATCATCCGGAAAGCCAATCCAACCTTACACGAGTTCCTTGATAGGTAATGCCACATCACAAAACTTATGTAATTTCATCCTTTTCCATCTCTCTCTCTCTCTCTCTCTCTCTCTATTTGTCTGTCTGTCTATTTGTATCTCTGTAAATATGTGTACATGTGTATGCTTTCTTGTATTTATACGATGAAACACACAAACACATATGTACAGACATACATACAGATGTACACATATATACACATATGTAAGTACATAATGAATGCATACACACATACACTACACAAACATGTGTATGTACAGACGTATACATACATACATACACACATATGTATGTACGTGTGAGTACATATGACAAGTTTGATCGCAAAATGAGTTAACTCCATTCTTGTCAATTTGAGATTTTTACGATTAAACCTTTGAACAAACAAAGAGAATAATAAGAAAATGTGCGGGTTTTTTTTTAGTCATATCTTTAAAAATATTTTTGTTTACGCAACAAATGAAGTATCAGTGGAAAGGCTTTATTCTACTTTATCTGATGGTGTACTTGCTTTAATGTTTGAAAATGACACTTAATCCATTTTGTTCTCTTCATGTATAGAAACATGTATGCACATTCATATGCATACAGACACATGTATTTCTTTTTGCATTTAAAATTTGTCTTTTTATTTAGGTTAAAGATAGTTTGATTGAAAAGCAGTAAATCCATAAGTGAATTGTCCCTCAAGTTTTCCACATGTTGTGTGTGAGGTGAAAGTGGAGAAAAACGGGAGCTTACCCAGATATATGTATTCCTTGATGATAAACCATGGCCCTGCTTTAAAAACTGAAAATGAGTTGTTGAGCATTTAAATGTTTTCCATCATATCTAGTCTTATAGGCTTCCCAGAATGGTAGTTCTTGTCTGATGTGGCTGAAAAGGTTCGTAATTTTGTTAAAGTTCCCTATTTTTTTGTCTTATGCGCCTACAGATCTCAAGTCGGTACAGTGTTTGCCCTTGCCTGGCTGATCACATGGTACGGTCACGTCCTGAATGACTTTCGCAGCGTGGTCAGGCTCTACGACTTCTTCCTGGCGTGCCACCCTCTCATGCCGGTTTACCTCGCTGCGGCTGTAAGTATTTGTGGATGGATGGCTTGATTGATGGAGTGACTGCAGGATGGAAGGATGGATGAATGGATAGTTGGATGGATGGATGGATATAAATACTTGAAAAAATGGCATGGCTGTACAGTATTCATCGCATAATCGGGACAGGTTGGGAGTAGCAAACACGGCCCCTTTAAGCGGGGTGCCCGATTTCGCGATGAGCACTCACCATACACTAACGGCATACGACATGTACATGTAGTGCACACACACACACACACACACACACACACACACACACACACACACACACATGCATACTGACGTACTGTACATGTACATGAATACACAACCGTGCTACCCCTCGGCGCGACCCTCTAGCTCTCCCTGCACATGGCTTTGCTTATATATAGGGGAGAAGAATGTTCGCGAAAGCATGTATTTCGCAATGGCATGGATACTTATACATGGCGCTTTTATGGCTATGCATGTACGTGTACTGGATGGACGGAGGTCAAAACACACCAGTCGGAAGCTTGCTTTGTAAGTTTGATGTAAACGACAACTGATAGGGAATCTTTGAAATATTGTTGTGGTATTTTGGTAGATTTTTTGTGTAAAATATCAACAAAATCAAAGATCGCTTGAAGAAAAATTGTCCCGTTTATCAGAGGTCCCCGCCCGATTATCCAGTGAAAATAACATGCATTGGAAATGTTTCTGGGAAGCGTATGTCATTTAAGCGAGGTTCCCGATTATCAGATGCCCGATTATGCGATGAATACTGTATTACTAACTCAGCTGTGAGGAATGCACAATGCATACAGTAATCATGTTTGGTACGATGAAAATGGTGATGATGATGATGATGATGATGATGATGGTAATAGTGGTAATAGTGATGACGATGATAATGGTGATGGTGACGGTGATGGTGATAGTGATGATGATGATGATGGTGATGGTGATGGTAATGGTAGTGATGTTGTTGGAGATGGTGATATTGATGATGTGAATGATGATAATGGTGACAATGATGGTTAAAATGAGAATGAGAAGAATGAGTAATATATTAGAAATACATACTTTGTAAGTACTCATTCAGTTTTCATAATGTCTTCCATGCCTTTATAAGCATCCTGGTTGTATGTACAAAGAAGGCAACATTACCTTTGAATGTGCACCTTTGATATTCCAGATTGTCTTGGAGCGTGAGAGCGACGTGCTGGAGGTGGAGTGTGACATGCCCTTTGTGCACAGTCTCCTGTCCCGCATCCCGGACAACCTACCGATGGAGGAGTTGGTCGTCAAGGCAGGGGACCTCTTTGTGCAATACCCCCCTCAGGAGATGGCCAAGGAGGCACAGCTCCAGTATAAACAGAGGTGGGTGTGGCAGCGATGTTTTACTACTGTATACGCCATACATGGAGCGAGTCTAATTTTTTTGCGAATTGGGAGTTCACGACAATTTCGCGAGTGGTTGAATTCGTGATTATGGAGTACAGTAATGAATAGAGAGAATGCATGTGTACACATTGCATTCATGCCGGGATGAGAGTTGATATTTTTGTGTGTTTTTGATTTAGAATGTTTAGGAACAAGACCCATGTAATAATTTAATTGTTTGTTTATTTGTTTGTTTGCTTGTTCAGTATCTGGGAACATTATAAGATTGGTAGATAAAAACAACCATCCAAGAAATACTGATAATAATTATTATATAAAATCTTTAAATAGGTTTGTCCCTGGGAGCAGAACACTACTGGCCCTTTTGATTTTGAATATGGAATGTTAGTTCTTTGCAATTTGTGTATTAAATGTGTTAGAGCCACAACAAATACACAGAAAAGATCCAGCTTCATTTTTGTACGTGCGAAAAGTAGGATGCAAGCCTTGTGAAGTTATCTGCTTCGCACACATCCCGTAACATGTGAATTATGCCATCCCTTGCAGTTTGTCCAGATTGACTAGTAGTATTCAGAAAATGGTCTCATGCACTGTGTCATACAGATTGATGAATGTAACAGGTAATTGAATAGATAAATACAGTGGACTCCTGTTATAACAAAGTCCTTGGGACTCTCAGTTTTCTTTTGTTATATCGAAATTTCATTATAGCCGAACAAATAAGCAATAAAAAACAAAAAATGGATGATGTTGAAGCTTGTTGTAAATGGAATTTCATTATAACCGTGCTCGTTTTAACAAGAGTGCACTGTAATGTAAAAATTATGTTTATGTTCTTGTGTGTGTTTATTCAGCACCAGCATCAACAAGCACAGAGAGCTGGAAGTGCGGACCCTGGGCCAGAGACCGGACGCTGTCCTGAGAAGACTACGAGAGCAGCTGGGCAGGCCGGACAACCAACCAGGGCCTGCCGGGGCCAGGCAGGGCAACAAGGTGGTCAAGATGGCCGTTTGGGCCCTGTCAGCGGGCATCGGGGCAGCTGCTCTGGTTGTTCTCAACAGTGCAATGGAGTACTGGGTCTGAGTGGGCAGGTGCCAATCATTGAGTAACAATGTGCCATAAATCCAGAAGGGCAAGGTTAACCCAGGTCCAGTACTTGCAGGCACTGTGTACTCCCAATGAATCTCTGTCAGAATGCACAAACACTGCCAATCACAACATGCAATGTTTTGGTGATGATTATCTTTTATTTACGTCTGATTTGTGCACTTGTGGTGTTTACATAGGTAGTGGCATAAAGTTGACCTGTACAGGAAGACAGAATAATATAGCTACAATTTGGTATCTTCAAAGCATTACTAAAAGTACATGTACTGCCTAAAAAAGGAATTGCCTCCCTCACAGTTTACCTGTCACGATGAAAGGTATACGTGAGAAAAGCTGATTAAAGTTTGCTCCAAATAAAAATGAAGTGGAGTTGGGAGACTTGTATCTATGCTAGAAAGGACCAAATATGTATATGGGCACATTGGATCATCAGGGTTATATTTCGTCTAAGAAAGAGTAATCCACCGGGCTCTTGAATGGTCAGATCTTGGTATGTGAAGCAGTTCTCTTGTCTGGACACATGTATACAGTCAAACCTGTCTTAGCAGCCACCTGCTTATAGCGGCCACTGAAAAATCCCTCGCACGTAATTGCTATCTTATAGAACCTTTATATAGCGGTCACCTGCCTAATGCGGCCACTCATTTTGTATCCTGTGGTGAATATCTAACTGCGTATAGGTGAACCATTTAATCAATCATGAATACGTTTGCTTTTACATTCATTGTGTAAATTCTACTAAGTCTTATCAAAAGAACAGAAGTAGGCTAAAAGAAAATTCAAAGTGAAGTTAATTGTAAAAAAAAAAAAAATAAAAAATCCCCATATGAAAGTTGCTCATGCAAACTTATTTGCTGTTTTTTATGAATAACATGTGGTATTTTATGCTATTACATAATGCAAGTGTTGAAATTGAAAATGGCCACCGACCTGTCTATAGTGGCCACTTTTGTTGTTTCCCTTGGGTGGCCGCTATAGGCAGGTTTGACTGTACTTTGAAAGTGTTTTGTTTTCATTTTGACAGAGGTCAGTGAAGATTGGCATGTGATGATCTACTCCCCTTCCGATGTTGGGAGGATGTATTCAATATTCCAGCACGTTTGACTCGGCAAAGGATGTGAGACTCGTCTCCTGGCATATGCCTTACAAGATGACCAATGATAGTGGAGGCCCACTAGTACGAAATTTATTGTTTTATAGCCGTAGATGTCCATGAGATGAAGTAGATAGACACTGGTTTAGTTTCTTTTGTCTTTTTCCTCATTTAGTGAACTTTAGCTTTATCTATTCTCACAAAAGAAAAGATGCACGGCAATTAAGACATCCATAAAGAGAGCTCGTAGAAACTAAAGATAAGTGAGGGATGGCCACCACATTTAGGTTCAGTGACTCTTGCTCTGAAACGTAAATTCATCAAGAACTACTAGTTGTAGAAAAGGTGTGCAATGTTTGATGTTTTCACACTGTTGTGATGCCCTCCAAAGATTCACTATTACAGACATTTCCTTACATCTATATCTGTCCATGTTGAGAATAACATGGCCGTAACAAAAGAAGAAAAAACAACAATGTAGTAACCATCATTTACTCTCATTGCAAATTGCTTTTTTCCCCTTTTGGATTCCATCTTCGTAAAGTCATTTTAGTCACCAACCACTATAGTCTGTTGCATTCACCTAATCATATGTTTGAGAGTTTTTACATTTCATAAAAAAAAAAAAAAATGAGATGAAGTAAGACTCTGAATGAAGGTGTCTCACTTGAGTCGTAGAACCACCTTATCTAAGTTTTTAAAAGTACTATTCTGATGCCAAATACCATTTCTAAATCTTCGATCTTAAATCCTAGAGTTATGGTAATCTTCATGACAGTTTTTTTTTCACCTTGTTACAGCTTTTAGTATGGCCCTTATATGTTTCCTTTTAATTTCCCTGATTGTTGATATCACAAAACCGACTGTCTGGTTTCAGACTTCAAAAAGAAAAGAAAAAAAAAAACACAATGGCCAGGATGAAAAAAAAAAACACAATGGCCAGGATGAAAAAAAACAAAACAATGACAACACTACTTTGAGAAATATGCAACTTTTATATTTGTGTATTGGAATTTCAAGAATTTACAGTACTGGAAGGTGTCAGTCTGTAAGCAAGGAGTCAGAGTAGAGAAAAAACATTTGAAGTATAGTGATGAAAAAACATAACACAAAATTTAGAAACATTAATTTGAATAAATTTCTACCATTTCGGTAACCTGGGCCACGTTTCATAAAACTCGTTATCAGTGACAACTGCCACATTTTTATGACCAATTTGCTCTCAGCCAATCAGATGTGAGGATTTCAGTAGCTTGTAACAACTATGACAAATTGTCACTGATAACAAGTTTTATGACATGGGGCCCTGGACACTGTTTCCTGAAAGTTGTCAGTCTCTGACAATTTTCAGTAAACTCCTTGATTTTGTTTGGCTGAGAAGCTCCGGTCAGTGACTGTTACTGTGGTAATTGTCAGAGACTGACAACTTTCAGGTGCCCTGATCTGTTTTTGAAAGGAGTACATCTACACTATTGAAACTGAGAGTGGACATTTTTAAGCGAGTAATTTTTGCTTAGCTGTGTAAGATTAATTTTGTGTGTTTTTAATTCCGCAAAATCAAGATATAAAAAAAGTATTTACAATATAGCAAGCAAAAAATCACCTGCTTTTATGTTTGCACTAGTGCGTAAAATGCTTGAATCCACTATTACAGTAACTTCATACATCGGATAGAATTGTACTTGATGAGGAACAAGGCAGAGAGAGAGTGATGAAATGAAATGAAATGAATGAAAATGAGCCAAAATGCAGATATTTAAAACTAAAAAGTCGATATTTGTACTTACATGTAGCTTTTTGTACTCAACATTCCATAGTGGCATATGTTAAAGCAACCTGATATATAAGATCACCTTCAAAGCTAAATAATTTTTATTCATCACAACAGTAAGTGAGATGGGTAGTATTCAGTCATTTGTATACTGCATAAACGAGGAATGTTTACATGCAATTTAATTTCGCGAATTTCGCGAAGGCCAACATTCGCGAAATTAAAATGTGCATGAAAGTTCTTGCCTACACTATATGCAATGAGTGCTAGTGGCAATTAGTGAAAATTTCATGCCACAAGAAAGACTGTCGGCTCCAATTTGCGAAATTTTCATGATGCATATATACTGTGTTTTATGGTATCATATGAGAAATATACTGTAGTGTGTCATCCTTGTAATTTGCATGTATGTGTAATATGCAAATTGAACAATGTCATAAAATGCATACATTTATGATGGACTACAGCATTTGCATGTTGGCTTCTGTCTTAGTTACAAATATGTTTAGAAACCAATACAAAATACAAAACACTGACTTCAGATATGTTGCCTTAAAGAATAATGGTTATAATCGTAGTTTACTTATGGGAGGTTATCTCATTTGATTTAGTGTGTGTCAAGTTTGGCACATGACATGATGGTTCCTGTCAAATGTTAAGCCTCAATCTTTCTGGCTTGGAAACTACTTTCTTTCACCAGCATTCATTTTGCTGAAATGCTTGGCTGAGTTCTTTCCCATAAACCCTTCCTGTGCTTTCTAGGTCCATTGGCACGGATGTCTGACGAGTAATTGTCACCAATTAGGGATTACTTAATCCCCCCTAATCCTTATTGTGTCCCCATGGCCTTCCTGTTGGACTTAGGAGCCATGTTGCTATGCCTGAGTGTGTTTGCTCATCTACAACTAGGTCAAGTTTGGATGGATTACCGAATGCTCATGAAAAGCTTGGTAAGTTATGCAGAGTTCCTGGCACAGGAAAGGGCCTTCCTCTTTGAGCCGTCTTGGTATCCAAATCAGCAGTGTTTCTCCATACATTTATGTGTGCATCCAGTCAGTGAAATCAAACGTTTCACTTCATGACAACACATCAGGTCAAGTTTATGTAACTTTCTTACATAAAGCTGATTTTAACATAGAGGTAGCCCTCTGCGTGTTCTGCTCTTGCCTCGTCGATGATTGTGCTTTAGGGGAGTTTAGTTATTCCACAAATGATCCTAACTTAGCATAGAAATAAAAAAAAAAGAGAGAAAAATCATTTTCTGCATCATTTGTTGCTAAAGCGCTCCAGATGAGGTGCTCTTGCGGGAGAGTGATATCCTTCAAACTAGTCGTGCAGCCATGTGTATGAAGGGATACCTCATCTTTCAAGCAAGGTGCAATTAATTGGAGCCTGCTACTCTTTGTCCTGACTGCCTTGCATTTTGTATAAATTGCATTCTGAAACTTGCAATGTACGGGGAAATTCATGGAGCGATTTCAGTCATTTGTTTGTCAGTATTGTGGCAAATAACTAGCCTTGTCATGCAGTAAATCGATGACATAAAGTACACCTTGTTTGCGTTGTGTTTTAATGCATGTGTTCTGGCATTAATTGTTCTATTCATAGATGCATGCATGAACTTTGTGCTATCTAGAGTAAGAGAATAATTCTCAAGATTTCTTTTATACATCTTAAGATGTAGTTTGGTGTACAATCTCAAAATGTTTTAATGAGGGTATCACCCCTTTAAGAGGTGAATACAGTAGTATGATACACTATATTGAAAATTTGTTTTGTACAACATTCTTTGCCAGCTGTAAAGATTTTCAGCCAGGAAATCATATTTGAAATGAAATGTATACACACCGAACTTTGTCCCTGGTAATGTCATAACACTGTCACGTAAATCTGTTGCTTTGATTCCTTTGATTCCAGTTTTAGAACTCGTATATATCCCATGTCAATGGAGTACAAAGTCAGAAAATAATTGTTATAAATGTCAATCAGAAGGTAGCTTATTACGTATACATTAAGCAGGAACACTATTGCCTTTTATTAATCCTGTTTGTTTTCTTTATTTTGGTTTTGATTGTCTAATGCTCTTGTCAATCGGTGTTGGCAGTCACAAGTTTCCTCATTGTCGCAAAAAGCATTCAATATTTTACGGCTAATTTCCGTACATTGTAATGCTTGTGTGAGACATTGTACTATATTAACCCTTCGTGGATGCAGATCTTGCCCTCATCATGGGTTCATTATGACTACTATTTTGAGCAACAATTTTCTGGATTTAAAAAAAAAAAGAAAAAAAGGAAAAAAGGAAATAATGCCATGGCACACCTTCTCACAATTTTACCTCATTGACATAGAAATTTGTGAAATTGTCATGTAATCAAAATTATTATTATTTTTTTTTTTGTCATAAACATAAGCTTTGGAATAGAAAGTATGTAGTCCTGACTATCCTTAGGTGGTTTCAAGTGATATGAAGAATCCAACCAACGTGTCTGTCCTTAGTGACAACTTCTGATATAAACACCGCCCTCTTGTGTTCATATGATGACAGTGCCAACATTTTCCATTTGTGGGTTCCATTCCTTGTACAATATTTCAAGAGAAAGATTTAATGCAAGTTTGATACTGCACTTCAATATTTAATGTTTGTGTTATCATGTACATGTTCTGGATTGTGTGAAACACAAGAAAGAATACATACTCCGAGTCGGTGTCATTTATTGCTGCAAGAGAGTAGACAAAAACTTTCACATTTTGGAGTATTTCTTTCCAGTTTGATATTGTCTAGTTCTTGTACCAAAATCAGAAGTGAATTGTTTTCATAACAAAAAAGGGATCACCCCATACAATATAATTATGTTGGCATGTATGATTGATGGACTCACATAGACATTATACATGACTGGACACATATGACAATATTCAGTTGTCCACAATGCTTGTACAGTGTATACCACTTTTCACTGACATTTAGCCATAGCTTGTATGGTAGAGTGTACATCACAAATTACTCAAATAGGTGTCAGAAATTTAATTACTAATATTTATTCATATTATTTTCTTCCTTTTTTTGTGTTTTTTTTCTTCAGCAGGACTTCCAGTTAACATTAGATTAAATGTTTTATGAAAGCATGCAAATGCCAGAAAAGACATCATTCAAATTGGTGTTCATATAAAACGTGCCATCACCGTGAACTGCCATGCAATGCTTTGTTTTATTATGGAAGTGTTACTATCACTTTCAAATTAGTAAATTCAGACAACCAGAACAAACAAAATTTTTATGAAAGTTAGACACAAAGTGAAAGAGTTATGTATTTTCTCTGTATTTTATTTTAATTTTTTATTTTGGTATTTTGCTGTGACCCCAATGTCAGCCATAATCACAGTTAAATTTGATGAAGTGATGGTCACTACTGTAAACTAAGTTTTCGTGGTATATTAATTTTGGTATATTAATTTTCACATATTTTACACTACTTTTGGCTAGCATAAGTTCTAAGACCAGCGAAAATATCTTCACAGTTTTATCTGTACATTTTGAATGGGTTGACAATTGCACAGCACAAATTCAATAACCCCGAATATGTTTTTGAGCTGCCAAGCGCTAAATATTAATCATGCAAAAATATTGACGTTTACAGTACCTCACAAGTATCCATTGACATGCATTCAATTCTCTAGAAAATTTCCTCATATATGGAAAAAAAAAAACTATTAAATAAGCAACAAATCAAGAAAAAGTAGGATATTATATGCATTGAAATGTAGCAAAATGTGATGACTTTTAAGGAAGAAGGGGCTGTGGAATTGCTTCATTAGTGACTAGAAATGGTTTGTACAATACTTGTTTTGGGTTTTTTTTTTTTTTTTTTTTTGGGGGGGGGGGGGAACAGACCAATAAATTTGATGTAATGACATAACTGCTTCATCTAATTAATGTGGCTGAGACCTATGTCACTATTTTGTGGAAATGTATGACACTGTACAATGTTCTACAACCTTCTTAATTTTCGTTCTTTGTCAATGTGAGCTTAGAGTGGCATATTACTTTGGAAGTATGCCAAGGAGAGCTTCCACTGGTAGAATCCCCCCCCCCCCCCCCCCGAGTCAAAATTTGAGGCGATGTACGGTAATTGTCAGCAGGACACAGTATGAAAGCTTGACCAATATGTGCAATGAGGCAATGAGACTTTTCAGTTGGTAGGATCGAGGCTGTCAATCATTTTTTGATTCGTAGAAAATGAAAGTTAAAGGGATATTGTAGTATAGGTAGAGATGAGGATTGGGCTTTTAACTTTTTGTGAGATATCAAGAAAACACTTGTGAAATCATACAGAGCATACCATTCTAAGAGGAATTCAAAGTTTATTTGATGAAAATTGATTTTGGAATGGCTGAGATATCCAAAAACAAAGTAAAACAAAGTGGTCGTAATAAAAGGTGGGTCCCACCTTTTATTAGGACTGCTCTGATTTGGGTATCTCGGCCATTTCAAAACCAATTTTCATCAAATTAACATTGGTTTCCTCTTGGAATTACATATTCTTTCATATTTCATGAGAGGTTTCTCATTATCTCACCCAAAAATGTTAGAAACCTAAAGTTAGGTCTCAACCAAAACTATACGATCCTTTTAATATCATTATAGGAATATACAGATGTCAGAGGCAGGTAAAGCCTCACCAAAGATATCAGCATCGACTAGAAATCTGGGATGCTTCAACCACATTCTCTGAACACTCCATCTGTCAGTAGCTATCCACTTGTGCTTAGTTGATGTGCAACATTTGTAAACAGTATGCATTCTTTGTGTTTGTGTTTGTATTATTGGGTAAATTTTAAGTAAATGTCTGAGAGCAGTGGTTGCGACTGCGCATATTGCAATCCAGTTGTCAATAACTTGCGCATCCTGTTCTATTGTTTGTGAGTATTCTTGACCTCTCTGAGAAGAGAAATTTTTATGTGATGTTGTGCAGCAGTTTGTAGATTAACTGAGATGTAAATAATGATAATTATACAGATGATAAATGTGCAATGAAAAAGTAATGGTGTAATGTGCATTATTCAACATAGGAAATGTATCCTTAGATTCATTTGGGTCTTCACAACAAAATCTGGTAGTTTAGTGAGGCCAAACTATGGTTTGTTTCCAGATGTTTGTGTATATGTTTGTCTGTGTGTGATTTTGTGTGTGTGTGTGTGTGTGCGCGCGCTCATGTGTGTGCGTGTTCGTGCGCTCACGTGTGTGCACTTGGTAAATATTCACACAAGTTTAAATTTTTATGATACCACAAGAAATATATCACAGCATTCAGTCAGAATTAATCCAAGCATTAACAATTACAAAAAGATTGGATTCAATTTTTTTTTTTTTTTAGATGAATTGTGGTTAGTCACACGTCAAAGGTCAGCTTTGTATCCTATGATAACTCGATCTAGTTTTATTATACCAGAGACATGCAATAAAATCTTTTCTTGAGGACAAGCACAAACTACACATAGATAGATTTGTTTGCTGCAGTCGTAAATTGCTCTTGTAGTGGTCAGAGGTCAATTATGACATCACAATCGATATAATGATTACTGGCTAGGTGAGTGGAGAATGCTGGGTAGAGTTACAGATAACAGACACCTCAAAACCTGTGGCGTGAAGTGGAAAACAACCAGCAAGAAACACAGCTTATCAACATTGTGATTTTGAAATCTCCTCAACATTTACATTTTTTCTGGATGATTGTGAACCAAATAAAGATTTTTCTCACTAGACTTTTCTTTTATTGTTATCCAAGAACATGCTCAATAAAAAGATACCATTCCACATTTATGATATACAATATGAGGGATAACTGATATGCTATTAACTCTTTATGTGCCATGGTGGAAACACCCTGTGTGCCACGTTATTCTGAGACACGAAGATAAGTCATGCTTAGAGAAGGAATTCTGTTTTTCCAATCTGTATAACTTCTACAAATTTCTGTTAAGCTGGACATGATAGTGAGCAAAGTTAAAGAGGAATGCCAAACTTTGCTTCCATATACAATGTATAACAATTCTATTTCCAATTTTTCTTTTGAATTACCAGTTGCTACATTACTGTAAAGGAATGACTTTTGCACGTAAAATAGTGACAGAAACTTAAAGTGTACATGCAAAATCTAGTTGGGAACACCGCTTGATAGTCATTCAACACATAGAATGCAAGCCGTATGTGAGAGGAACAAAAACGCGAGAAACGCTTTGATTGTACCGCGGGATTAGCAATTTATCGATCGGTTTTGGCGGCTTTGTTTGTTGAGCAGAATATGCGAAGTTGGCACGCCGTCGACTGAGTCGGACGTGCGAACGTGGCACATGAAGAGTTAAAGATTATTAACCTGTTGAGGATGAGTACCGAGTATACTCAGGCAGGGGTCTATGGGAAATAAGTGTTGTAGCAAAATCAGCCTGTCCTGAACGGGTTAAGCGCTCTCTTAGCTGCTTCATTGGCACTGGCACACAATTGATACATATTTGTTCTTGACTTGCCTTTGGGCAAATGTTGCTTGTGGTTTTTACGCAGATATAATACTAATAAAGAGGGGACAGACATTAATTTTTATTAAAAACAAGATTATATGCTAACATCACTGGGTCAATATTTGTACAATATGGAGCATGTGTGTGTGCAGGTGTCTGTGCGACAGGTCATATAGGTGTCTCTATGATACTCTTTATCTGTCTCTTCCCTTTTCTCTCTGCTTATCATATATGATTCTATATATATATATATATATATATATATATATATATATATATATATACCTTTTAATATAACTATATATGTTTATCATATATATATATATATATATATATATATATATATATATATATATATATATATTACCTAGGTTGAGTCTGTCAAGAGACAAAAATAAAACATTGCAAACTATCATTTTTTCTTATAACAGAAAGAAGAATTTGATTATACTTCTTGGTATTCCAACTGACCGTCAGATTACAGACTGCATAATCTTACAAGAGGAAACTCATTTATCTGTGGTTAGTTGTCATACTACTGTCATACCGTTTAGGGATGTGCATTGTAATTTGTAATGAAATCTTAGTAGTGAAAGTTTCAAGAACAGCAATTCAATCATTCATATGTGTAAAAAAAAAGCATCATTTGATCTGGAAAAGTCTTCCATTTTAAAATGTAAATGAGGCTTTAAGAGGACTCAACACTAATTGACACTTCATAATGGTCAATGGTACTGGTGCAATAGAAGCCACACTTTTCAATAAAGCCACACTTTTCATTTTGGAAAACGCTTTCAATCAAACAGGGTTTTTAATGTAACAATCGAAACATAACAGAAAGTGAGGGAAATGGCGATGAAAAATAGATCGCAAAATTATTCTGTTGTCAGAGAAAGTTAAGAAGCTTGATTAGTTTATATTACTGTTGCAATATTTTTAGTAGTATCTAGTATCTAGTAGTATTTAACTAGTACCACAGGATGAAATAATAAGTAGAGGGGCATCAAATTGTCATTCGATGAAGAATAGAAGACAGAATGGTGTAATTGTTGTCGGTTTCAGCTCTGAGTCAATGAAAGTCATCAATTTTCGACGAAATTACCCGTAGAGTCCGCTGGGGCGGATCCCTACTCGTCAATCATTGTCGGCCAGTAGGCAGGCACTAACAACAGTCTCAAAGGTCTTTTGTATCATCGGACCACTCATTACAAGTAAAGTGAATGTCAACTGCATAACTCCTTTTCCTGCTCGTGTCGAACGAGGGCGCCCTTCACGATGCGTAAATGCAAACAACGAGCACGATGACGTTTTCTTGGGTCGGCCAGCCTATGCGAGAGAACAGCGGGTTATTATGTGCGAGGGCACGGCCAGGTACTATGCTGCCACAGTGTGGTACGTACGGCTGGGTATTGTTCTGCGAGGGTGGCGGCGGGTACGTTACGGCTGTAGTCGACCGTTATAAATGACTCAGTCAGCTGGCGTGAATGCAGTCAGCCAACAATTCTCCTCTCTGTCGAACATGACACGGGCTCGAAAAGGTGGAGGGATGGAGTTTTCAGAGCAAAACACTGGATCCCGCATCCTGGAGAAGCTGAGGATACAGCGAGCAGACGAGAAGTATTGTGACATCGTTCTAAATGTGGAAGGAAGAGTATTTAAAGCCCACCGAAATGTTCTCGCTGCTTGCAGCCCGTACTTCGATACCATGTGCAATAGTGGACTGGAGGAAGACAAAGTGGATACTGCGGTGGCCACAATCGAGTGTACGTCGGCTGAAGCTATGGACGACATTCTGAACTACATGTACACTGGTAAAATCTGCATCAATGCCAATAACGTGGAATCGATCTTGCGAGGGGCAGATCCGTTCTTGATGACCGCCCTGAAGGAATACTGTTATCAGTTCATGTGGCAGAACATGGATGCCTCTAATGTCTTAGCAGTGCGGCATCTGTCTGATTTGTATGGCTTCAGGGACTTGTATATGAGGTCAGAACAGTTCATTCGTAACAAGTTCATGCAGGTCATCCAAGATTCCATGGAGGATATCCTCAGGCTCACCTATGAAGACATTTTAGAGCTGATCACAGATGAGAAAATCCGGGTCGAGAAGGAGGAATGTATCTACGATATTGTGGTGAAATGGGTGAAATTTGACACCACATTTCGCAAGCCGCTCTTTCCCCGCCTGCTCTCACATGTTCGGCTGCCGCTTATCAACAGAGACTATCTGCTCTCGGTCGTTGGCAAGGAGGAACTTGTCAGCGAGTTTGAAGAGTGCCGCAGTATGCTGGCTGAAGCCAAGCATCAGACTGACACGACTAGACGCAGCTACTGTAGTGACAGTCCAGTATTGAAGCCCCGCAAAGGACGTCTGACAGATGTGGTTGTTATCATAGGAGGTGTGTCTGAAAGAGGACCAGTAGCCGAGTGCTTTGCCTACCTTATTGATGAAAACAAGTGGAGCTCACTGCCCGCCTTGCCAAACGAGTTGCGATTTCATGCAGCAACGATCCTCAATAATTGCATGTATGTGGCAGGAGGCACAAGCAATCAGCTGACAACGAACAGAGTGCATTGCTACGACCCCATCAACAATTCGTGGAACGAAGCTGCATGCTTGCTCACGCCACGAGAGTATCTTTCCCTTGTGCCTTGCGATGGCCATCTCTATGCCCTCGGTGGACTGCGATGGGATCGCGTGCAGCAGAGTGTCGAGCGCTACGACCCTGATGCAAATAAGTGGTGCTGTGTATCCCAGATGCCTACCAAACGCTACAACATGCAGGTGGTTACCGTCGGCAACAGGTATATCTATGCTATAGCCGGCAGAGATTCCTCCCGCAGACCTACCCCTGTTGTGGAGCGTTATGACACAAAGACAGATGAATGGATGTCAGTCGCACCTATTCCAACAAAAGATGGCCGCTGCTGGGAGTTTCCTGTAGTGGAGGTGTACCAGGGCAAAATCTATGTGACAGACTTGTCTACTAAGCTGTATCAACTCAGTGTGGACCGCAATGCTTGGATAGAGGTCAACTGCAAATTTGAGCGCATTCCAGAACGGACATGTTTTCAGTACTGTGCCATGAATCGCAATGTCTTCATCTTCGGAGGATGGGGCAGTGAGCGTTCCAGCAAGTCGCCAATATCTGATGCGTGCATTTTCAACCAAGAACTAGGACTATGGAGCAACATTGCTCCTCCCCCTGCCTCTACTCTTGCATCTGCATGCTGCTTCCTCCAGGTGCCATATGAATTCCTGTCGGAGAGTGGAACATGAGGGAGCAGCGAACGTGAGATGCTGTGAGACCATGGTAAGAGCTAACATTAAAGTTCAGCTTTGTTACCATGTCAACATCGCATTCCAGTTAACATGAACATCAATCATTCAGTCAAAAATCATGAGAGTGATGATTGAATCAATAAACAGAGACAAAGTTCGGCTATCTGTTGGCTGCTGGTATGGCGAAATGGCTAGATGAATATGCTGGGAATACATTAAGTGTACTGCATTTGATACCAAATGAAATGGTCTTTACGTAAAGTTGTCATTAGATACTTTCAATAGATCATGTGACACTGGGACACCGCTGTGATGCTTAAAGCATAAAAGGAGCACCAGAGTCAAATGAATATGATGTAACTGAATATGATCTTTCTTAATCATGTGTAATCCAGAAAAGTGTATGAAGAGTTGAAAAATGTAATTGTTTTGCTTCAAATGTGTGTATCAATAGCCTTTGGACCATATCAATCAAAGTCAGTACTTGTATACATGTTGAGACTGTTGAAGTGTCAACTAATATACAGTACCTTACATGTGTGTCAAATGCTGATTCTGACAATTGATAATTATGGTTTATATGACAAGCAAATGAATACCACAACCAGACATTTATTAATGAGAGTGAATTATGTGTGATGCAAACTATAAAGATGTAGGTCTACAATGTACATTTGTAGCTCTCTTGCTTATGAACAAAATGACATTTTTACATTTCCAGGGGACCACCCCTCCCACCTCAACAGGCCTTCTTTTACAGGTACTACAATCTTGTATACTGCTAGCAATGAAAAAAGACAATGTACTCTGCTGCTCTAGTAAAAATTGACTTCCTGGTAGGCATCATACTTTAAAAATACCCAATTTCATAACTGTGTACTTTGAATACTTATAGGTGTGATTGCAAAAAGGAAATGAATATGCTACAAGGATGCTAATTTGGACAGTTTCAGTTTTCTTTTTTTCCTCCTTCTTCTTTCTTGATTACTTAAATTGCATACTTACAGCAAGGCTGAGTTGGCTATATACACATTATATGAAACCTTGCAAAAATAGGAGTATCCAAACATCCAGCAGTTACTCAAAGATGTAATATAGTGCTAGACATTGTAAATATCATGAACTGCACTTGTAGCACATTTTAATTTAATCTAAAACAAATATGCAGCCTTTTTAGGGGGGGGGGGGGGGAGAGATGGGGACTATTCAATGCAGTACAGTATAAAACGTATTGGAAATGAAATGCAAGAAGTGAAGATGCCAGAAGCCCTTTTTAGACCATGGTTGGTTGATGTCTTTCAAATTGACATTAAAAAAAAAAAATCAAGTGGTTCTCACACAAACTGTATCAGTGCTTTGTTGATGTTTTACAGAATGTTGTTTTGTCATGCATGATATGCAATCAAGGTCAGTGTTAACAGAATGTCAAGGAAGATCAGTTGTAATGGTAGAAGTGCATATTGCCCACCCTGTATAGACTGTAGATCATCTTTCTAGTATTCTAACCCCTTAGTCTGTATGTAGAAATTTAAAGCCAGTACAAAACATGACACATTTTCTCATACTTCCACCGCATTATGTGTGTACACACACAGAAAGTGTTCCAACTCCAAGCTGTTAGTGTATGCACAAAGCAGTTACAGAGTTTAAAGGTGCTGTTTTAATCTACTGTTTCCAGTGTGGAAAGTCTTAGCTCTGTGGTCTAATATGCTGCCAGTGTCTTTGGTATTGTATTAAAATGACATTCTTGTGAATTCCAATTAACGAAAATGCTTCAAAAACTACAACTGCTATGTATATCTTTGAGTGACCTTACAAATCATCTTGATTTCTCCTGTAAACAGTTGTGGTAGAACATACTATTTCAGAATGATTTTCCAACATGGAAATATTTGTTCACCAAAAAGAAAGAAAAAAAAGGAAAAAAAAAAAAAGGGTTGGTAATCCTCAGGTGTCTGATGTGCTTTTTTCATATATTTTGAACATCCCAGCTCAGCCCCTTTTCTTTTTTTCTTCTTTTTTTTTATTGGGCCACCACACTTATAAGCAGTGTCTTTAAATGCTTGCTAATCCACCTCCCTGTTATATCCATAGAATAATGAGATAACTGATGTACATCAGCCCACACCGCCCATTTTTCCCCCTCATAATCTGGCAGGGTAAAAGTAGGCTGGAAAAAGAGGGGGAAAAAAGGGAGCATCTGTGTAATAGAAGCGCACCAGGCCATGAGGCCATCATCCCATTTTAGTACTCCATGGAGACACCGAGCTAATTGGAAAGGCTACAGTGAAAAAGATAGAAGGGGATTGTTTTTGCAATTATCCCTGGCTACCGTTATCAGGCTTTGTCCTGAATATTGATGAAGTCGTTAACGTTTGCAGGGACCACTTGAATAATACCCTAATTACATCCTAATCATTGTAGACTAAAATGGCATTTAGTGTCATGCCGGTGTCCTAAGAAAATGTGTTTTTATGTCATAGGTTGAAAGGTTTTCTTTTTTTTTTTTATGTGCAAATTCTGGTCTAAAAGTTCTCAATCATTAAGTTTTGGTCAGTAATATTGCATGGAGTAAAAACAACAATAATTAAAATACTTGATATCATTCTGTGAAGATTATCTCATTGCAGCCAAGTGAAAAATCCACTATTACTTTCTGACAAACATGTAAGTATGATGAATATGATCGAGTGTCTATTCATAATTACCTCCATATCATTTGCATCGTGATGATTTCTTTTGTATTCAACAATGACTGTATAATTTGATATCATTTAAATGTGAAGAAGAATTCAGAGTTTAAGTTAGATACACACAGGTTACCACAGATAGTAGAATTTACTTAAACATGAAACGTTACAAGTGACACTTATACGTACATATTGTGGGACCCACCAAAGATAAGCATATTATTCACTATGACACTATCATGACATGAAGTGTATAAAATGTGTTTTTCCTGACTAATTACAGTAGCTTGAATGTGAAGACATTTAGATGGAAACAAAAATCCCAATCCATAATTTTGGGTGCTGAAGTGGACTCTTAGAGAAACTGTGAATTTTGTACGGGATGGGCTTATGTTGTATTTAAATTGCTTTCATTCTGAAAATCTAAGTGCACACTATTGTACTTGCTATGCCAGCAATGTGAATAGCAGTCATTTACACTTGTACAACCACCAAATCCAGTGACAGATTAGAAAAAAGAAAAGAAAAGAAAAAAAAAAAGAATGAAGGACGATGGCACTGCAGTATTTGTGTACAGTTTCCCTCTAAGCATATTACGTATTGCCAAACACTCACCTGCACAACATCCATTGACACTGTAATTCCTATTTCAAATGTGTTTAGCAAAATCAGTTTGTTTGATTGTTATTTCTGTTTTTCGTTCTTATTTCTTTTGTAATTCCCACAAGTACTGTACACTGAACATATAAATCAATTGCATATAAATGTCATGATAGTAAACATTGCATACATTACTGTACCTCTATGATTTAATGTATGACAAGTAAAGATTATGTTCGTACCTTGAAGAGAGATAGGCCTACATACATACACACATGTATGTACATTCACACACTTTTGTTCTCCATTCAACATTGCAGCAGTTGATGTTGTACTATAATTTTTTTTATTCCTTTGTGCCATTAGTGTAATGCATCTGTAAAGATGGAAATATATGATATAAAATAAAAAAAGTTTTTATTTAAGAATCTGTGAAATGTCATTCCTGATGCTTTTGCTTTGTTTTATTGCATATTCATTGTGTCATGAAAAGGATCAAGTCACATTTTTACTCAAAAGACTTTTTTTTTGTGGGGTGATGACAACTGTAAAAGCTGTTACTTTCACAAGGATTTATTTATTTTTTTAATTAAAAGTGAATCTCTGTTCAGCTGCAAAGTTAACAACTCACAAAAATATTGCGAACAGACAAGTAGTACATTGTACTTCACTTATGATAGCCTTGATGTCAAAATCGCAAAAACAACATCTTGTGAAAATGTCTGTGACCTCCTCATTCTTGAAAATATCTGTACGCGAAACTAACAACTTAAAGGTCCAGTTTATCTTTGGGAGCAGTGATTTCAAAAATGTTCAAGATATCACATTTGATGCATATGTGTAGGTCTGTTGTATCATAAAACATCCTACCATATGAAATATTTGCAATAAAACCTAAAATATAAGGAGATATCAGGGTTTTTCTCAATAAGCCGTAACTGTATACGGTTTAGTCTGGAAACATTTTTATTACAACTATTGTTCACATTTTGTGTATTTAACAACACTTAACATCGATTATACGGATTCATATTTTGACAGTGGTTGTTTCTATCCCTAACTCACATTTTAGAACTATTTTAAAGCACTAATGCTGAGTTTTTGTTTCATCTGCAAATGGTAAATTATGTCTTTAAACAGTACTATAACAGAACTGTAATCAGAGAATGGTTATAATGTGATTACAGATTGTGTTAATGTAATCACATTGTGTGGGATAGACATACAATAGGTGTACATGTGACTCTAAAATTTCTTAATTCATCTAGTATTCACCAATGATAACTTAAAATATAGGCCTATTGTGTTGTGTAGAATGTACGCTTACCTGCAGACGAAAACATTTTCTAGAGCATTTATGTGGAAAACAGAGCATTGCCAGGATTCTACTATTCTATCTGTTGAGATGAGATGATATTCTTGCATCAAAGAACATTGTGTAAGAGTACAGCTTGCTACAGTGTACACTCTAACATTTGACGTGAAACTGTGAAGAGAAAAGCACTCATGCCTCAAGTTACTCAAAGTGTCTTGCGGTGAAACTCCCATCTGTGGCCCATATTGCGGGGGAGTGAGAAAAAAGGCATTACATGCATGGGAAAGGAAGAAATTGTATTTGTGTGCATGTGTGTGTGTGTGTGTGTGTGTTTGTAAGAGAAAGAGAGAGAGAGTACAAAAAACAAACAAATCAGAAGTATACAACCACAAACTTGTTATGGAATGTCCTTGTTTGTGTTGCATGGTTTTGTCAGTGCTATACTTTACAAAAAAGTTTAAAATATTGTTAGCCTTGATGTGATGAGATATTTCATCGAAACTGGATAATTATTGCAAACTTGTATGATTTATACTGTCATACCTGTAGCAAGTTCAGCTACGTTGCTTGTTGATGAGATGGTAGATTTGGTGTGTGATCGCATCTCTCTGTATTTCTGGGGCAGTCATTCCTCCTGTAACCAAGGTAACGGATACCCCAACTCTCAAGGACAGCATATGAATTACACCTAATAGAAGGGAATGCATGCTGGCTGGGATCCCACTTCAGCCGTAAATTAGACACCTGACACTCGCAATGCATATGATGCTCCAGATCTGTGGTAGCATTCCCTTTCCCACTGGAATTCTCGAAGAAGAACAACAATCAAAGCAATTCAGAAATATTAATGACTTTGTATTGGTTATGTACAAGTAGCGTGTGAACTTTTATGAGATTCTACTTCCTCTCCCCATATCTCATTGAAGAAGAAAAAGCACAGCTGTACATGTACTTTCACCGTCGTGGCTCATTGTAGACCACATGTGTGCAACATACCCTTTCCTCCCTCTGTGGTTCTTAGAAATGCGGTGTGGGTTTACATGCGCTTGACAAACAGACAAATTCAACCTCCATGCCTGCTGTTTTGGCATCACCTTACTGAAACTGGAGCTACAGTAAGAAGAGAGTAAAGGGGGGGGGGGGAGGGATTGGTACAGTTACACTGTAAATAGTGTAATACACTGTAACAGCGTACATGTTCTCTGCTTATGATGTGCTTCGTTCTCAATTAACTTTCTTAGGACCTCACTGAAGGTGCCATTGACATGTTCTGTGGATACAACTGTACATGTGTAGTTGTCAATGATAAAGAATTCATTCTCCCACATCCTTCATCCTAGTTTAAGGGGACTGTTTCTATATCCTGTGACCAAGAGAAAGGATGATTAGATTTCAAAATGTCAATCCTGCAACCATGATCTGCAATTAATATTGGCATATTGCCTACAAGTCCAGTGCATGTACTGGGAGTGTGCTCCTGTATGGGGTAGGACAGGACGGGTCAAAACATCACCACTCACAGGTTATCCTCTGGTTGCCATGGCATCCTCCTAGCCCCAGTCCCCATAAACATATTCATTGGAAGACCTTACAGTCAGGAAGTCTTCAAGTGGATAATGGCCATCCGTAGGCTCTGTGGGATTTATGGTTGGGGATGACTCCAGAGAGGCAGCTGAAATTTAAGAGAAATGTTCAAGTTAAAATGTGGAATGGACATTCTATGATTTATACTGAATTTGTTGTCGAGGTGTGCTAGACTTGTTGTAGAATTGACTTACACAGGCTCTGCTGGCTGGTATGTAATAATGCACATACATGTACTGTGAAATGTGAGTCCCACAATAATGTGCAAAGAGCATTATGTGCATTTTCTGTGTTGAATGCAGTATAATTCTTGCGTTTCTATAAGGTTTTATTGGAGAATTGATGATAAGATTAAGAATAAATTTTATCAACCAAAGTTTTCCAGCACTCGTATATGATCAGAACTGCATACAATTACACACTTATTCACTGGCAATAATATAATATCTTATCATGTCTTCTTGCAAAAGAGAGAGAGAGGGAAAAAAGAGGAAAATGGACTGGTATATATGGTGGAAATGTGCACTTGTCATTCAAGGGTCTGGTGCACTTTTTTGTGTAGGCGGCTGATTCAGATTATCCAAACTTTGTCATTCTCAAGCTTGGATGAGCACATGGTCCTCGGTAGAAATTTAAAAAAGATTGATATGGCCCCCTTGGACATGGAAATATTACAGACTGTATTTGGTTCGCTACTTCAATGCATTGCTAAAGTCTGGCTCCTTTCTATTCATGTCATGCGTAATCACATACAGAAATCAGGTAGGTTGTCATTCCCTAATGGCTGCTGTGGTCCATGCTCCAATCCAATTGTGGTTCGTTATGTTGCTGAAGCAAGCGTAATAACCTATCGGGCTGCTGCATTTCATTAGACATCAGCAAGGCGCAGCTTGATGTGTGGAAGTCATCCCTGCTTTCATTCAGTCCAGTGAACTCGCCCGTTTCTTCCAAGTGTACACATGACAACGCTGTTTTTATACCCGTATGTAGACTTCTCAAAAATATCTTGATAAGGGAGGAGAACAGCCCATTCTTACTTTTACAAAGATAATTGTACATGTATGTTGTGGGATAATTCAAAAGTGCAGATGTTTTTATGCGTGGAGTAATACAGTTAAACTCGCCTAAGTCGACATCGCATATGTCGAATAATCGCGCAAGTCGATGATTTTAAAAAGTCCCGATTTTTCCCCATTGACTTACGTGTATTAATTCACTCATAAGTCGAATTTTTTAAGTCGAATACTCGCTTAAGTCGATGAAATTCCAAAAACACTTTCACGGAAAAACCATTGAATTCACTGTGCCTAAGTCAAATAAGATTTTTATTGTGTAATAAATCACTGTCAAAATCACGAGACGCCAGTTTTTGTTTACATACAGTATATACTAAAAGAAACTGCGTAAATAAACATTAACGTTTCATTAACGCAAGCGGTTTCACCTGAATCGTTAGTAACGCAAACTAACGATCGGGAAAATTAACGTTTGTAGCAACGATGAGTAACGATCCCTAGCGCAAATTAACGATGTTTCGTTAACATTAACGATAGGTAACGCAAGAACTCACGCGAGATTTTGGTTTTGTAACGAGACCTGGTGAAAGGACGACGTAGCCCCTGCCGAGTGTAGCGATCTATGCCTTATATTTAGCGGAGTCTTTTCGCGAATCGAATCACGATTTCGCGAATGGTTAATTTGCGACCGGGGTCACCAAAAACGCACGCCGGGCCACCAAAAAAGCCGAATGTTTGCCTTCAGTTTTGGAAATGAAGCGGTAACAATCGGTTCCATAAGATGCTGAATAAATGTCAGATGTTTGCTCTTTTAGTTTTGGAAATGAATAACGGTAATATTCGATTCCGTATAATACTAAAATAAATGTCGGATGTTTGCTTATACTTTTGGAATGTCAGAGATTTGATTTTGCGTTCGGAAATGAATAAGGATTAAAAAAAAAGTATCCGGAAGATGCTGAAATAAATGTCGAATGTTTGCTTTGACGTTCGGATATGAAAAATAATGATATTCAACTCCATACGATGATAAAATAAATGCCGGATGTTTACTTTTACGTTCTAAAGTAAATAACAATTACATTCAGCTCCGGAAGATGCTAAAGTAAATGTCAAATTATCCCTTTGACGTTCGGAAATGAATAACAACAATAATCAACTTCGCACGATGATGAAATAAATGTCGGATGTTTACTTTTACGTTCGAAAGTAAATAACATTAACATTCAGCTCCGGAAGATGCTAAAGTAAATGTCGAATTATCCCTTTGACGTTCGGAAATGAATAACAATAATAATCAACTTCGTACGACGATGAGATAAATGTCGGGTGTTTGCTTTTTCTTTCGAAAGTAAATAGCAATAACATTCGGCTCCAGAAGATGCTAAAATAAATGTCAGATGATTGTTTTTACGTTCGGAAGTGAATAGCAGTAATATTCTTCTCCATACGATGCTAAATAACTGTCGGATGTTTGCTTTTAAATTTCGAAATGAATAACAGTAACATTTAGCTGCGTTTGATGGTAAAGTTAATGTTTGATATTTGCTTTAACGTTCGGAAATGAATAACAATAGTATTCAACTCCGTCCGATGATAAAATGAATGTCTTATGTTTGCTTTTATGTTCGAAAGTAAATAGCAATAACATTCAGCTCAGGAAGATGCTAAAATAAATGTTGAATGTTTGCTTTGGCGTTCGGAAATGAATAACTATGGTATTCAACTCAGTACGATGATGAAATAATTGCCGAAAGTTCGCTTTTACGTTCGAAAGTAAATAGCATGCAACATTCGACTTCTGAAGATGCCAAAATAAATGTCAGATGATTCATTACACTTTCGGAAGTGGACAGCAGTAACATTCGGCTCCTTACGATCATAAAATAAATGTCAGGTGTTTGCTTTTGAATTTGGAGATCGAATAACGGTAATATTCTGCTCCGTACGATGCTAAAATAAGTAACAGATTGTTTCTTTTACATTTGGAAATGATTAACGGTATCAATTGGCTCATTTAGATGATGAAATAAAAAGCGGATGTTTGCTTTCACGTTCGGAAATGAATAAGGATGATATTCAGCTCCGTAAGATCCTAGAATGAATGTCGGTTGCTTGTTTTTACATTTGAAAATGATTAACGGCAACATTCGGCTCCGGAAGGTGTTAGAATACTTGTAAATGGTGGATGATTGCTTTTCAATCAGAAATAAATAACGGTAACTTTCGGACCGAACGTTGGACCGATTTAGTTTTGCTTGTTATCTTTTTTTTTTTTTTTCGTTCGGGCCACCAAAAAATAAAAATCAATCATTTTGGGGCCACCAAAATAAAAGTTAGTGTGGAGCCCTGGCCTGCATCAATGTGGTTAAAGTGTCTTGCTGAAGGGCAAATATCGGGCACACCGCTCCAGCTCTCGGCTCCAGAGTAGACAACATACATGTACATCATACATATGTACGTGTGGTGTAACTTTAAGTCGATTTTTTTTCGACTTATGTACAAGTCGAAACTCGCCTAAGTCGATGTGTTTTGCTCAGTCCCGAGAAGATCGACTTATGCGAGTTTAACTGTATTCCCTTGAGATTCAGCATTTGACTGGCTGTGTGCTGCAACCACTCCATTTGGTTCCCTTTAATCCTGTCCATCTAAAATGTTTAATACCAAGGCAGACCCCGTCACTTCAGTTTTTCATTCATGACTTGGCACCAGTGCTTTTTTTTTTTTTTTTTTTTTTTAAGTCAGTGTCCATCTCCTTCCCTCACTCTTTGTGGAAATATCATCCAGAGAGAACCAGAGAGACGGTGAAAGAGAAGGGAGAGAGAGGCCATCAGACAGACAAGGAAAATGTTTGAAGGGGAGAGAGAGAGAGAGTGCAATATACAATTATATGGACTGAGAAATATAGGCAAGTCGGTCTGTGTATTGTGGGATGTGGGTGCGTCGCCGAGTGCCTGGTGCGAAGCAAATGTGGCTGATTGAATCCCAGCATGGTGTAAATGTGCAGCATGCGGAGAGTGGAACCGGTGGGAGAAGTGGCAAATTCTCCTGCCGACGACGAGGAGAGTTGAGCTGGGTGGAGGATTAGCGGCGAGAGGGGTGAGGGGCCAAAGACAACCTTACGCGCTGAGCATTTCCCTCTTTGGTTTCGAGGTGTGAGTTTAAATTACCACCATCTCCTGCTCATCTTTTCCAATACTAGGGAGTGTTGAAGGCAGTGGCACTATTTTATTCTTTCGAAGTTTATAACGATGTATGCTTGTATGTAATCACGAATATGTGTAGATATACATGCTGTACATGGAATATGAATGTTGCTTTCAAATTCTGTGTTAACCCTGACTCCCAGAGTACATGACAGTTCTCTAAATATTTTTCTGCCATAAATCAATTTTATGATAACATCTGATGTCATAAGTTCAGTCATATGGCTTCTTTTAACCAGCAGAAAAAGGTAAATCACTTGTTTTAAAGTTGTGATAATCATTACATTATATTTGATAAATTCCCTTCTCTTTATGCCTGTCATAGACTACAGATCGACCACATGGGGTTGGTTTGTGAGAGAGTGCCTACAATGAACTCGCCATATATTGAGACCTTGAGTGATGGAGTGTAAAATATAGTAAATCAAAGATAGAAAATAGAGTAGTGAATCTCCTTGTTTTACTAGACATCAGTGGATTATGTAGAGAGACCATTTATTCCCTGTGTGCATCTTTATGACTGCCAGATTGTGAAGAAAATACAACGCTCCTGAGACGGGCGAGACATGCTAAAACAGAAAAGAAAAAAAAAAGCAACTCAGAATAACAACATAATGGTTGCAAGCGACATCGTTAGTTGAGCTAGCAGAGGGCTATTAGCTTTGACAGCCCAGGCTATTTGTGAGGTGACCCAGTTAACAATTTGTTTACAGTCGTGGTGTGTAATAGCCTTGTTTTGTACATCGTAGAGCGTGTTCCACGTTTTCAAAGATTTTTTTTTTTTTCATTTTCATCCGAGCCATTATTCCTTCTTCTCTCTATCTGTCTTTCATTTCTTCTCTCTTTCACTCTTGGTATCTTTCCATCTCTCTTTTTTTCTTTATCCCACCCTTTTTTCTCTGTCCATTATCATCCTCTCCATTATCGTTCTGGGAGTGGGATTGGTAGAGGTGACGCAATGAAATAGGAGTGTAGTCTTTAATGTGAGAAGTATAGCCAGCGCAGATTGCACTGCACATGGTGGAATATAAAACGGAAGAAAATACTCGGTTGAAGCACATACAGTAATGGTTTCAAGTTTCAAGTTTATTTAACCAATTCATTAAACATTTGACATTTTACAAAAGGATACAGCATTAAGAATAATGAATGGTTTGGGACCCCAAAAGAAGCAGAGCTTGTAAAAAAAGGGGTCCCGGATAAACATATAAAACAAAGCAAAACATACTAAAGTTTTAAACATATTAACAAGAGGTATAATAGTAACATATTTACATAGGACAGATGCAACACAAGCACACACACACACACACACGCACACACACACATTCAATCACACAAACATGTGTCACAAAAACGCTCATGCACATACATATAATTCACATGAAATTGCAGAAAGATACTTTCTATTTTACTATACTTTTAAATTCAGCTTTCCTGATCAATTCTTGTTTTACAAATTTCCCTCAAGATAGATGTGACAGGTACGTTTAAAGTTGGATAGTGATGAGGCTGACCTAATTCTCAATGGCAAATTATTCCATTCTCTAATACAAACATATACAAATGAATTTTGGGCAGTTTGAGTTCTTGCAAAGGGTTGATGAATGAGATTACTTTTACGCGTATTATAAGCATGAATGGTAGAATTTAACACAAACGCATCCTTCATGAAAGATTTCGGATCACCTTGTGTCTTAAACATAAAAATCAAGCAACTCAAGATAACTAATTTTCCAAATGGCAAAATATGAAGTTGAATAAACAATGGCAAACTTGGACTTCTATAGTTTGAATTTGTAATATACCGTACAGCTTTTTTCTGAAGAACAATCAACTTATCTATATGAGTCTTATAAGTATTTCCCCAAGCTACATTACAGTACATTAAATGAGGCATAACTATGGCATTATACAGAGTAATTAAGGTTTCTTTTGGTAAATAGAGACGTAATTTGGATATGATACCAACACTACGAGAAACTTTAGTACAGACGTAACTGACGTGGTCTTTCCACAATAAATATTCATCGACTATAACGCCTAGGAATCGTGCATCAAGTTCAAGTGAAAGTGATGATGCTGTTATGGTGGTAGTTTTCAGGAGGAGTAAAGTGTCCTCATAATGATAGAAAGGAAAAGAAGGGAAAAGTATGGTAGAACAACACAAAACAAATGAGAAAGATAATATGTATGTGTGTGTGTGTGTGTGTGTATATTCTATTTATGTCTACATGTACAAAATGACATGAAAATATATACACATACAAAGAGATACAGAAAAGTTGGAGGAGGGACTGTATGTTTGTAGAGGATGACAAGAATAAAACTGGAAAAAATTATGAATGAAAGACAGAAAAAAATGCAAGAGATGTGTGTGAAAAAAAAAAAAAAAAAACTGCTGAAGGAAGAGGCACACACGAAAAAAAAAAAAGGAGAAGAATTTATGCTCTTCCACCTTCCTGCTCAGACCATGTAGGTCCATGCTCAGACTGAGGAAAGTTTGAAGTGATTGAAGAGAAATGGCTGAATGGACATTCAAAACCAGGGAGAATTCTGCAAGATCCATGGGAAGCAATGACTGACTGTCCAAATCTGTAAAGCCCTAGAGATGGAATTTGATGAAAATCAAACACATGCAGTTATTATGAATGGAAAAAGGCAGAGACTACTGGAATGAATGATATAAAAGTCACCAGGTTGCAAAATGTAGCCGTTAAAAATTCAAGTCTTGTGCAGTCTCATTCTCGAGTCATAATCACAGAATGAGATTGGAATGCTTATCAATATGTACACTGCATGAAAGGTGACACCAGTTAGGAATAGAGTGATGCAGTGTTTGTCAGCTGTTAACACAAAATATTTTACATCATGAATTTCTTTTTTTTTTTTTTCAGGTTTGACACTGAAGTGAACTCTCATATGAAAATGATTGCATGTAGCTATTTTGGGAGATTTTATATTCTCTAGAAAGATACTCTCTTCCATGAGAGTTTACTGAAATTGGCCTGGGAAATAAAATATAAAAGTAACGATAAACTTTCCACTTTCAGTATCAATGCCAGTGTGTAGCCCAAGAAGACAACACACATTGAAATTCTGAGTATGCACCCGGTTTAGTATGTATTTACATAATTATACAATTTGAGGTTGCAAGCAGTTGATATGAATAAGGAGGGGGGGGGGGGGAAAGGAGGAATGCTGCATGTGACTATATGCATCCTCAAGGTGATTGAATTGGATGGAAATATTCAACTGCTGTTGACATTTGGTACTTTCTTACCAGTTCTGGGCAGCATCCTTGATGTCAGTTTGAAGTATGGTACCGGTAATTGCTTTCTACTCTCACCCATCACAACCATCACACATTATGGGGGTGGGGGTGGGGGGGGGGGGGGAGGGAGGGAGGAGGGGAATGCTGTGAATGATTCCCTGTGTGTCTTCCCCATCCCCATGTCCCTCTCGCTCCACCCCTCCCCCACCCCCACGGACACACAAACACTGGGGTTATTTGAGGACAGTTGATTTTATTGCAACAAGTCTCCTGTCTCCCTCATCCTCTCGTTTTTGATGTAGATTGTGGGGGCGGATGTTGAACCATACCCAGAGATTTTTCACCTCTACCAGACACCGCAGGAATGTTGGAATCACCTTCAAGGGCTTTTTACACTTGTAAATTTTTGCTTAGCCCCGGACCAACGGTGGGGCTAAGGGGGGGCCTTAGCCCCACCGTTGGTACGGGACTATCCTTAGCCCACTTTCTGTTTACACTCGTTTTTGCCAAAGTGGGCTAGCCCCACCGATAGTACGGTACTATCTGGCCCTGCAAAATAGCAGGGGTTAGCACCGCAATTGCGGTGCCAAGCAAGTGAGTGTAAACAGAACAAAAAAATAATCCTGGGCTAAGTGACGGAGACGAAGTCCGACCCTCACTGACCAATCAGAAACGAGGTAATCAAGTGCTGCCGGTGCGTGCGTGTACGTGTACAGTACACAGCGTAATTATGAATATTCATGTGGTTTGGAAAGTCCGGGGCTAAGAAATACGAGTGTAAAAAGGTCAGTTTTCTCCTTAGCCCTGGACAAGAGATAGTACGGGACTAATTGGCGAGTGTAAAAAGCTGAAAAAATTGGTACGGGACTAACGATAGTCCTGGGTCAGAGAAAGTCCGGGGTTAAGAAACACAAGTGTAAAAGCCCTTCAGATTATCCAGAGAGCTAGAGAAAGAGAGGGAGAGATTGTAAGGGGGTGGGGGAGAGGAGAACAACAAGGTAGATGTGATACATTTGAGTAATTGGCCAAATTATGGGAGATAAAATGAGAGATAAGGCCATGGTAACCACTCCAGTGTTGCTTGATTGAAGTGATGTTTTGAGGTTAATGAGTCAATGATTAATCACATTAACTGGATGGGGGGGGGGGGGGGTGGGGGAGACATGGGTGTTTTGAAAGATTTGAAACTTGTGGCCATCAGAAAGAGTCAAAGACCAAACAAATTTGGAAAAACCTGTATAAGAGTGGTAGAAACAGACAGACAGACAAAAAACAACAACAAAAGGTAGGACAAAGAAGGAAGAGATTGGCAAAATTCATTGTTGATAATAATTTGAAACAAGACAGTCATATGATATCTGATGCATAAAAAAAGACCCTGTCAAAAGTGTTTTACAGAATCAATGTTTTGTAATTTTCCCCAATCAGTTGTGATTTAATGAAAGTTTCACTCACATGATCACATCACAGCTCATTTTGCAAGAGATTTTTGATTTTGGTAATGTTTTACCTGGTCCGTACAGCTCCAGTATTTGTGAATAACTCTCTCCTCTCGATAAACAATTATAAGCTGGACTGACACAGTCAAATCCAAGGCATTGATTCCTAATGACATTTAAGATTGTTTCTTCATTCCCAGTATGAGAGACTTTGACTTGCAATCCAAATTTTCACAAGAAACTGTGATCAAACTGTCACATAGAATTCAGTTTCAGATTGAGCACATTAGCTTTGAATACGCAACAAATGCCTCAAGTAAGGTGTCACCCGACGGATCTGGGTAGGATGTACATACAACGAGTATGTTGTACACATGGGAGCCGAAGAGCTAAGAGATGATCTCCATTTGGACAAGGAAATCAAAGGAAAACTTCAGTCAACATTGAACTCGACTTTGACAAGAAGAGTTTTTAGTCAGATGCATGGCATGTTAGAAGGATCAGGAGGATTGGGGAAAAATATTTAAAAAAATAAAGTATGGGAATTTGAAATGGGATTTTTTGAAAAAGTGTGAAATAGGAATGGTTTTCACAAAAGAGTGATATTGATTGCAATTACATAATTATGAAAAGTAGACAACATGATGTCATTGCTTCACAACTCTTCCATTGGTTTGTTAATCCCCTCCCTGTAAAAAAAAAAAAGAAAAAATAAAAAAAAATAAAAATCAGCATTGATGAATCATACAACTTTAGAAAAAAAAGGAACAAAAATGAAAGAAGTTTATTTTTGTTTTAAATTCATGTCAGATGAGAATACAAAAATCTAGTAAAAATTTGCATGCAGGAGAATGAGTAACTTGTCAAACAGTAACAGCTTCACAAGGATATGTGACTCAGTGTCAATACAATATCAGTCTTCTAGAGAAAATGTTAATGACATGTAGAATCCGACAATTTTTTTTTTTCTGTATATGTGTAAGATTTTCTTGACACCTCTACTGTTCAGTTTGCCTGATATTACTCCATAATTAACATTAATGATAGCTGGACAAGTACTTTAACAAACTGTAAAGGCAGACTTCATGGTGCCTACTAACGTTACCTTACCCGATGAACTCCCTGGGGTCTGCTTGTTGCAATTAATTATCAATAATGAAGATCTCAAGTTTTTTTCACACCATATGTTGATGTAACCCATTGAAAATATCCATTTCCAAAAAAAAAAGAGTGAATTCCCAGTTGTGGGTAGTTCAGTGTGAAAATCTTTCAGTAGCAGTACCTGTACAGTTCAGTAGTCTTTCTGTGATAGAGCATACTGGGACTAGCTTCTGCTGATGAATGAACGTCAAGCTAGACTTGGCGGAAAATTTTTGTAATATGCTTCCATCGGTATTTCACTAGGAGTTTCGGAGAACTCACAGAATTGAAGTTCATCTTAGGGACAGATTTCAGACCAAAATAATTTCAGCAGAAGTATCTGGGTGAACCCTATCCAGAAATTGCCCTGTCTGTTGAGGGTAAGAGATGCATCACCCGAGGGAGAAGTAGACAGCCCCAGAAGATTAAAATCTCCTTGAACAGATCAACAGGAGACAGAGAGTTGATGAAGTGTGTCACTGGTTGAGAGCCAGAAGGACATAAAATGCACAGAGAAACGTGCATTGTATGTATATGTGAGCAAACACCCTTCTGCATCATATAAATGGTGATATTTCCTTGACTGTTGTCGATGGACAAGGCAGTGGTCACTGACCTGTGAGTGTGAGCTTGCTGATCCGTTCTGTTTGCCAAACCTCGGTCAACAAAGTGAATGGACGACGGTTGTCATGGCTGTCCAGTTATCATCAATATTTGAGCAATATGTATGCTCTGCAGCCCACCACCAAACTCCTGAAATTCCTCCAATCAGGTGACATGCACGTACAGATCCTTGCTTTGTTAGAGTGAAAAATCAACATGATACTAGAGATAAACTGTTGAAGACCAGAGCAACATACAACAAGATGAAATGTCGTCTAATTACCTCTTAGATGAAGCCAAATTGGCAACTAGAAACCTAACATACCTTGTGATGATGTTTAGATAATTGAAGCGTTAATGGATGTGGAATAGGCCTCCACATTTCACTTCTGTGAAATTAAGTGCTATTACATAATGCATCATTGCTTGCTTCCGTGTACATGTAATACATGAGAAATCTGTACCATGGGGATGGGGGAATGCATTTCCCCTTGACCCATAGAGGAGTAAGATTGCCCCCCCCCCCCCTTGGGCTGAACATGTTCTGCAGTCCAGCAAATATACAGCTTGATATGATATAATGATGATGATGATGATGATGATAATAATAATAATAACAATAACAATAATAACAACAATAATAATAATATTAATAATAATAATAATAATAATAATAATAATAATAATAATAATAATAATAATAATAATAATAATAATAATAATAATAATAATAATAACAATAATAATAATAATAATAATAATAATAATAACAATAATAATAATAATAATAATAATAATAATAATAATAATAATAATAATAATAATGATAATAATAATAATGATAATGATGATGATGATGATGATGATAATAATAATAAATAATCATGATAATACAATGCATTTATATTTTGCCATTAATCTAGTACAGCTATTCCAAGGTGCATGTTGTCTTGGGATAGATCAGTCAATGTAAAATGGTAGGAAGATATTTTGTTAGGCAACCATCACAGTTTCAATCATGTGTCTCTCCATAACGGAACTCTAATACACAGTGGCATGCAATATACTGGTTGTTTCCCCTCTGCAACAAAGCCACTTTTGATTGTACAATATATCTGTGTACGTGCAGGAACTCTTAGAGGAAAGTCAAATACGGAATGGCATCCAATATTCCAGTGACTTTCGGCAGATTTAGGAAAGGCAGCCATCAGCACTTTTCGGAAAACATTCCTGCCAGTGCAGACGATCAGATTTCAATCGAATGTAGCAATGCATATATGTAGCTATAGAGCTTTTTTTTTTTTTTTTTTTTTGACCTATGGAGTGAGTTTGTTTGTATTGGTTTCATATTTTTATTGTAGATTCTGCAGGTGTGTCTCAAACCCCTTTCACACCGAGATACTGTTCTGCACTCGCACAGGACAAAGCTTTTATTCTTCTGTCTAGATTAAAGCAGAATCAACTAATCAATGAAATTGACTAAACTTTAAGATTGTTAACTTTTTTAGTGTCTCTACATTTGGCTATAATCTACAAGCAAATCACTGAAGTTTAAAACTTAAGCTAATCTTTATGATGAGGAATGCCATGATATGTGAACCTAACTTATAGCTATTTTTGACCCATGGAGTGAGTTTATTTGTATATGCTGCATATTTTTAGTGTACACAAATTCTGCAGATGTTTCTCAAACCCATTTCAAACTGAGATACTGTTCTTCTCTCTTACAGAACTACACGTCCGCAGACGAGAGCATTATTTTTGTGTCGAGATTAAAGCAAAAGATGCCAGCACTATGCATGACCAGAGTGATCGACAGCAGTTAATCGTTGGCAATGAACCGAAACTGGGGAAGTAGCTGCACAATTCTGTTTCTGAGCATATCAATGCAGGCATTTTAGGCTTGTAAAACAGTTTTATATGATACATGACTTTTAACCCGTCATTCTATGTTGCCTTTTTTTTTTTCATTTCGAATCAAAATCAAAGCAGAGTGAAAGCATGATATCCACTCTCAAAAGACAAGACCTTGCGAGGTTGCTGCAGACCTCACATGTTATTTTGCACTATATTCAGATTCTACTTCAAACTGTTCCCCTGTATCCTGCAGTTTATACATCAAAGTGTCAAAATTGAAAGCGCTTCATATTCCGTTTAATATTTGTCCAGTCTGAAAGTGCTGTTAGCCTTCAGTTCTTATGACAGATTGCTCTCTTCTCGCCAGCACAGAGTTGCTACATCCAGGAGGCAGTATAAAAGGTATTGCTGATCACCTTACAACCAATTTTGATGCATAAGTCCCACCTGTGGGAGTCTTGTGTGTGGTTTCAAGTCGTAAGTTTCTAGCAACATTTAGACCGTAAGAGGATTAGGTGTACTAATTCTGTCTACTCTCAAGAGAAACATTATTTTGTCATTCCCTTGGAAAAGATACGCTCATCATGAAGACAGGAGAGCAAGAGTACATGTTTGATGCACAATATCATGACTCCTTGTACTGGTATGGATGTATGGTATGCAGAAAAAGTCAAATTGCATGTTTTCGCTTGCTCCCTTTTTATCAGCAGCATAAAGTCTGTGTATAAGGATTTGAAGGAAAAGAGGAGTATTCAGATATTATTTCCTATTAATGGTGACTGGTGACATCACATCTTTCCATCCATTCAATATATTTTCCTCTTAGCTCAGATCATCATTATGTGTTATAATGTGCATGAGTCATTTTTTGGGAGGACAACTTGGCCTATACATTTTCTACAGCTCTGCAAATGAGATTTATGACTTAAAGTGCCATTTCAGATTTACAACCTTTTCCTTTGAAAAATTTATACATGTGGGCCAAATAAGTCGTAACGTGGTGCCACCATGCTGAGCACAAAGAGAGAGAAATATTTGAGGGGGGGAGATATGTCTCGCAAGTTGCCCCAAGAATGCTCATTTGGATTCTCGAGAAGCTTTTTGAGCATGGCTTCCTTATCCGCAACTCAGAAATGCTGCACGCCATCGAGATTGAAATTAAGGAATCATGCATTCCGCTACATTGATGAATGTGAGCATGCACCAACTGCAATTTGGGACTTACTGAATGGCTTTTGCAGCCGACATTAAAGCGTTGAATTCCTAATGTCTTGTGACTGCGTCTGGTGGGAGAGCGGAATTGACTTGGAAAAATTTGCTCTTGTGAAATTTGCCCCCTCCGTCATCCCCACAGAAGTCATAATGGCATCAAATTTAACCTGCACAAGCATGAACAATACATGGAACAAACAACACCTTCCATCTTTGTTAGTTTTTTTTTCCCTATTTCATACAAATTTAGCAAGAGTTCCCTCCTTTGTTTCCGTTCAAGATACTTGCGCTGCTTTTTGGAGTATGATCACACTTGCCTGCAAAGTGGACTTCTGCAAAATTGGAATGATTCATGGTTATTGCATTTGTACAAATGAATCTATACTTGTCTGGAAATACATCTAGGCAGAGAACAAACAAATGAGTCATATGTGTGTTCCTTTTTTCTGTACTTGTACTGGTTGTATTGTGTGGTGAGATGTACATTGTATGAATTTCTCTGTGTGTTTATTGCATCTTGCCAGACCCTCACTATTGTGCTCATAATTTTCTTTTATCCCAAGGTTTTTTGCATGCATTTTTTTTTGTTATTGTACAAATTGATCGCAGTAATATTTTGTATTATACCTAACCTAATATACAGTCTATACCTGACAACTATAAGGCTTGTCTGATGCTTGCCAAACATAGCAACAACAAATACAAGCATATTGGACTCCATGTATTGTATGTATACACGGTATAGATGACTAATATTCATAGACTTGACAACTCACAAAAAAACTCCTGTACCACAGTGTATTGTATATTGTCTGCAATGTTTAAAATCAGTGAATTTTCTTTTGAAAAGAGATAATCACTTGTAGATAAATCTTTCATTTTGTCACTGTTCTCAGTCACAAATTCAACCACTTGCAAAATTTGTACCGTTCTAGCTCATTGCATTCAAAATAATGCGTCATTTCAGATTAGGATCATGACCTAAATTTTGAAATCGTAACAGAGTTTTGTTATTTTGCAAGATTTGTGTCACAAACGAAATGGCAGTGATTTATGCAAATTTTTGCAGAGAGACTTTATGAATGGTAACCGCAAAAAATTTAGAAATTTCATATCCCACGATGAGCCTGGTGTGTTGCTACCATACTTGTTAATTTACCAGATGTGGTGTGCTGCAGCATATTATGATGTAGTAAGAATACCATTCATGTATACGTGCACAGGTGAGCTCTTTGTAAATGATCATGACCCAAGTTTAGAAATTTTTTTACAGTATGAATGATGAATCAAAAAAGGCACAATCTTGATTGTTCGCATACCCAAACATCATTATTTTACAATGAGAACGTACCTTTTGTTGTACAAGTCCCATTCTTGAAATATTGAAGTATACTGTAGGACATACTGGTATACAGTAAGAATAGCTCTAATACTCTCTTTTATGCTCTCAGTGAATTTGAATACATTAGGAAACTGACCTTGTGTTTTGTGATCAGTTTAACATTTTGTTAACCTGCCATTAAATGTCATCAGAGCTTTCAGAGGGTGCCCAGTTGTTTGCAAACTTGTGCATGTCTGTATGCTCTTAATTGTGAAATATTAAGTTTTGTATTTTGTTGGGTTGTTTAAAAGTTGATACAAAGTGTATTTTATGAATAGAGGGATATCTGAATTACAAGATGGCAGTCACAGAAGATGAAGTCGCTAGGATTTGGTAAGCTAGTGACTGGTCCCAGTAATTGGACCAGAGAAAACTATATAGCAAAAACAGAAAAAAAAACTTATTTAATGGTGATATTTTGCATCATTAAAAATTTGTAGTATCCCTTGAACCCATTAAAAACTAGTCCCGATTATACTCAGGCAGGTGTCTATGGGAAATGCATATTGTAGCAAAATCAGCATGTCCTTAATGGGTTAAAAGAGTGTCAGGGATCATTAAGAGAGAGAGAGAGAGAGAGAGAGAGAAAGAAGCTTCACATAATGAGTGTAAGCCCATAATTTTGACATTTCAATTTGGAGATGTTAAGGTTGAATGTTGGATTTGGCTGGGCAAACATACTTCAGTATGTGTAAACATTGCCAAATTCTCAACATTCCTGTTACATGAAGTACCTCGAACAACATTACACAGTCTGTGTGAAATATAACACCGCCCCGTTATCATTATACGATCTTATGAGCATTAAACCCTTGTACACGCAATTTTCTTGTTCGAAAATAGCGACATCACTATGCTAGATGTGTGATGTTATATTCTGTGTAACCCATATATACTGTAGAAAGAGTCTGAAAAATTTATATTTTGTAGATGCAGTAAAACCCAGGCAATGGTTCAGTGAAAAAAATAAGGGAAAAAGACGAATAAAGCAAGATTTGACAATTTCTATGTCTATAAAGAATCCAGTGTGGTATACCCCTATGTTGCATTATTCATGTTGGCTCTACAATTTTGTTTGCATGCATCTGCTTAATTTTCTGGTGTTTGGAATTACGCTTGAATTCCACTTCTCACAGACAGAAGAACTTTCCCTTCGTTATGTCTGGGCTCCAGACGGAGACCGAGGTTGATTTACTCTCTTACACATTCTCCAGAACATACAAAGACATTTTGTGCTTTTCTGTACATGCTTTCACGACATTTGGACTCTTATAGTCCAAAGCAAATGAGAAATACCAGCATTATGTGTAAGATATACGCAATGAAGATCCCTATTGACGTTATATCGTTCAGTATTTATGCATACACGCAGACAAAAAATGTCATATTTCATCTCTTCCTGCTACCATCTCCAATGGTCAGAACTTTGTCATCATTTTTCGGAGTGGCTGTGTCAAGGCAATCTTTACGATGAACTCGCCATAAATTCATGGGCTATACATGGGGATTGCGACTGTCACACAAAGTTTACTGCAGCCGAGTTGAGATTTGCTGATGCAGTGCCTTTGCACAGGTGCATTTTTCTGGCTTATCTTAGATGTACTTGCCTGCACACCAAATGGACTGCTCACATTAAATGTCATTGCATCGCAATTGAAAAATAGTAGCAATCTATTTGAAGTCTTCCCATCTCCCACAAATCGTATCCTTTGACGTCAGTACGTGCATGAGGGGGTATACTCACATGACGGTTGTTTAGTTCTTGGGCAGTAAGACATGAAAGTATTCTTTGAGTATTCTTTTTTCCAATTTCTAAGAGTGCTCAGTGCAAAAAGAAAATGATACATTTTGTTGTCTTTGAACCATGCGTCGACTGTTCAAATATTTGTGCCTAAATAACTAGTCCTAATCAAAAGCTGCATCGTGCCTATAACGTGTTTTAAGAGCCACATATTGCTACTTGGTAATGTGAGTACTGCTACCATTTAACTCAGAATGTTGTGTTTGGCAGCCAGTATGGGCATTGATATTAACTTCAGTGTGTGGCTTGCTGCAGTATACCCCAAAAAGTTGATTCATTTCATGGCCACTTAGATGCCATCGATTTTCCTAATGGATTTCAAATATTCATCTCCAATTTGACCTTGTGTCGGGCAGTCAAGTGCGTGATGGCTGCATAGCTGCGATCGATGGGCTGAACATTTTCTCATTTAGGGCTGCTTTGAACTCTAATCGTATCTATTTGAGTGCTCGCTTGATGACCGATTCCTTCCGCTTGGATTTTCTGAGTGCAGGTAAACACAATTGCAACTGATGTCGCAAATATGATGCGTAAAACCTTGTTCTCTTCAGCGAGCCATTAACTTCATTGGGTCTCACAGTTCTTGTGATAGGTACTACTCCTAACAATAAATGGTATTGGTTTTTATGTGATTATTATCCCCCCAGGCCTTTGTATGGGAGAAGAAATGAATGTAAATTAGGCGACCCTGCACACAGGTGGATTCTGTAAACAGGTGGCCATTTATAGTAATCAAACAGCTTTAAGCACATAGAGTCATGTTGTACAGACAAATGAGGGTATATCCTTTGTGTACGTGTGTGCAAGTTTGTGACATAATAACACTGCATCTTTGTGTTAACCATAGATCAGAAGATATACTGCGTGCAGTCACAAAGTGTTTGTGCATGATATGAAAAAAATGCTTGGCCTTGTGTTGCAAGCTTCCTTCAAACTTGACTGCAGATTAAAGGGATCATACAGTTTTGGTTGAGACCTAAATTCAGGTTTCTAACATTTTTGGGTGAGATAATGAGAAACCTCCTATGAAATATGACAGGGCATGTAATTCCAAGAGAGATTCAACATTTGTTTGATGAAACTTGGTTTTAAAATGGCCGAGATATCCAAAAAGAGCAATCCTAATAAAAGATGGGACCCACCTTTTATCAGGATTGCTTTGTTTTGCTTTGCTTTTGGATGTCTCAGCTATTCCAAAGCCAATTTTCATCAAGTAAACTTTGTATTCCTCTTGGAATGTTATGCTCTGTAATATTTCACAAGTGTGTATGAGTCCTTGGTATCTCGCAAAAAGTTGAAAGCCCAGTCCTCATCTCCACCAATACTAGATCATCCCTTTAAAGTGAAACAAGAGCCCTCACGATATTCTCTCTCTCGGAGTTATGCTTTACTTGCAGTGCTCAATCAAATTGAACATTCATGAATAAGTGTCAATGTCAACATTCCCCCCTAGAATAACTTGGACAGGGAATTCCTCACCCATCTTTTTTAGTCATGAATGTTCAGTGGATTGTCAAGTGCAAGATGAACACCACTACACATGTTAGTCAGAGTCATCAACACTATCTACGACATTAACTAACACAGATGGTAGAAGGAGGTAGTATTAATCTGTGACTCTCACAGGATTTCTCATTTTCAGATTTTCTTGATTATTTCACAGGTTTGTCAATTCAAGCAAAGTGTAATCTTGAATGATATAAAAAACAACAACCTGCAAACTGGTATTTCATTTCATTTCATTTCTTTATTTGTCAGAATTATGTATAAAACCATGGTATGGAGATTTGATTTGTCATATGTTCATTGCGGACACATCTTAACAACATATAAAAAAAAAAAAATTCCATATAACAGCCAATGATACTAAAAAAGTTACAAAGAACTAAACGTTCAATCAAACATGTGCTATCATCATTATATGGTGAACATATATGTAGTATGTAGGCCTATATATGTGTGTATATCTATCTATATATATGTATATATATATATATATATATATATATATATATATATATATATACCAAAAAAAAAACTGTATGAAGAATCAGCTACGTCAAAAAAGTATATATCAGCTACAGATTCAAAGCACTTCATTTGAAGCCAAGTGTCTTTGTTTGTTTGTTTGTTTGTTTGTTTTTTGCTGTGTGTGAACTGTGGCAAATAAAATTGATTTTCTTGCATGACGATGCAAAAACTGATAGCTCCTATGTGTGGATTTGGCTTCCATGTACATCACTTATTTTGTCAGCTCTTTTTTTTTTTTTTTTTGGCTAAAGATGGACATTATGTGTGTGTGTGTGTGTGATAGAAAACTCTTTGTTTGGTGTAAGATGTCAACTTGCTAAATGTCATTGCTGTTTCCATCCAAATGGGCACTGTTTGTGACATTTTCAACAACCTGGGGAATTATTCCCTCTGCTCTTCCATTCCAGGAGAGGTAAATTGTTGTTTTGTTTTTTTTGTTAATACCAAAGTTGAATGTCTCTTGTGGCTTTACTTCACATATTTCCTACCTCCTTTGAAGATTTCTTCTATACCCACATTGTATGGAAAATCACCTTGTCGTCTGGCCTGTCAGGACATGGGATTGTTGCGCTTTGATTTGATGAAATTCAGCCAGCCGGGAGAAAATTAATTGCGTGCCCAATTCAGTTAGGTTGAGCACACTCTGAAGTCTGTGTCAGATATGCGGCATTCTCTAAGTTCAACCGGAGACCTGCTGCTCAAGTGTAGTTGATTTGTGTTTCTATGTCTAAACCACAATTGTTTTTTTTTCCATGTATAAGTCCAGAAGAGGAAGAATGGAAAACAGTTGGAGAAAAAATTAAGACTGCATCATTGTTGATATGCAACCATTCCTTTTGCACCATTTGCCCTGTGGCATGATGTCCGCTAGTCCAGAATATCTGCAGCTCTGATATGCACAGACCCCTAAGTCTCTCCCCAGAGTCGAGTCTTTTTCACTCAGGTCATCATTTAAAGGCAGAAATTGTGAAATCTAAGTGAATTTACAGCCAATAACTCCGATGGTGAGAAACCATGACATTAGAAAAATCCCCAAAGGTTTTTGAAAAGTTGCTAGGCAATAATGTCAAAAGCCATGTAAGACACAGAAAAAAAGAATCACACACCCAAAGTTTGTGTATATATAGGCCCTATGATTATTTGCAAGGCAAACTATAGTGGAAAAAAGAAATTAAGATTTATTATTTTTTTTGTGCCATCCACTTGATGCTCAGAGTCCTCCCCTCAGGTCTCATATGGAACTTGCTGCTTGATGGCAGGCTGTATTGTTTACATCATAACCATCACCGTGGACAACAGATTGCTTAGCCTACTGAGCATGCTCATTGCAGTGGCAAAAAGTCATGATTTTTTTTTTTTTTTCCGAGTACCATGACATCGGAAGTTTTCATTTTGCAGTAAACAGAAATATCAATCATCAGGATTTTTAACATTGCAATATTTCCCAATGAGAGTATGTCTCTCTTGAGGTTGTAGAATGCCACCTAGAAAAAAAAAAATCAGCCCCCACCCCCACCCCCCCCCCCCCCGAAAAAAAAGAGAGAGAAGTTTTTGATTACTTCACAGTTGTTTGGGAAAAAAAAATCCACACAATATAGGATCATCTGGTGTGTTGAGTAAGGTTTAACTCCATGAGCACTTTTTAACTGTTCCATACTATAACTTTAGATTATGACACATAATAAGATGAAGTTCATTAGCTTTGTTTGATCAACAAAGAAGATTCATAGATGATGTGTTTTTTCTTACAAATTTATATGAAAGTGGCCATACTCTGGTTACTTTAAATCTCTCCTGTGCAAAGTCTTGAATTTGTAATGTCAAAAGGAAGAATAGATAGTTGTGGCATTTATGTTCCAGTAGGCAAACATCTAGTATTGCCGTGGAATTTTTTTAATGTTGCCAATTTGCTGAATAATGATGATATTCACCAACGCTCTTCCCAGAAAACTCATTTGTGGTGCTGTCACACACGAGATAATCTTGGTCAGAGAAGTATTCATATATATTCAGATCCTAGAATGGGATATAAATCTTTGAATGATGTTGATGAACCTATTTTGTGAGAAGATAGTATAGATAACTGCCAATCTTGTGCATGTCGGTAATTTGTTTTTGCCTGGAATTTGTGGAGTAAACTGGGTCAAACTGTCTTCCGGCTCTGAAAAAAAAAAGAAGAAAAGGAGAAGAAATGAGGATGCTCTTTGTATGTAGTCATGACAACACAAATCCCACTTGGTTGGAGAGGGATGCAGTGATTTCGCAAAAGCTGGTATGATGAGTCATTATGCCGATTTCAGCTACCATTAGCCCAGATCTTAGTTGAAGAGTCTCTCAATATATCCTCTGGATTGGACTACTGTCTACAATTCTGGTTCAATCCTCATTTCAGATATCAAACTATTTTGCTGACAGTTCTGTGTATAGGTGGCAGTTTTTAACTCGTATACGTGTTTGGGCCCCAATTGACACAGAAAACCCATTTAATGATGTGCACACTGTCCAAAGCTCCTGGCACAGAACTGGTTTAATAATACATGCTGTCAATATGGAAGAATGTTATGGCTTATGCATGACAATAGCATATGAAAAGATACCATAGAAAAAAAAAATTGCCCTCTTGAGGCAGAAATGAATTTTTCCCTTTGTTAGAGATGAAATGCCTGCAAAAGAACTGGCTTAAGATGCAGATGTATATACAGAAAGAAATAAAAGGTATATGGATGGTAGTACAAGGTAGTACAAGGTAGTAAAGTACAAGGTAGTACAAGGTAGTAAAAGGTATATGGATGGTAGATGGGCTGTACCTGGTTTCATTGAGCCGATTGTTCAAAAGTACACAGTTGCATGGCTATGTGCTAAATCATTGGAAAACTGTTCTGCCAATTTTCATGTTGTAAAAAACAGATCATGCTATAACCTTCAAAGTACAGAATGAGTTTACTATCAAGAAAACAGACCTCCACCAAGCTTTGTGAAAATGACATGCAATTGGAAACTGCCACTCAGCAAATCGTATGATGTTAGTATACTTTACTGCACATCCCGCAAACACATTTTGTTGTGTTGTCAGTGTCTTGTCTTCAAGTTTGCTGATATCTGAGCCACCAAGATGCATCTTTTGTACCGTTATCTTGTGTTAGCAAGGAACCAACATGTGACGTTTTACATTCAGTTACAATCAACAAATTATGTCTCTACAAGACAAACTTCAGAGTTTGATGATTTCATGGGATACATTTTGATCCTTTTAACTGTGGCATGAAACTGTTTGCAGATATTTAGACCCTACAATTGTTGTGAGCAACTCTGCTAAACCCCTGCCACAATTAGCTCAAGTGCCTCTGTGCACACAAGGACTCCTTTGTCAAAACTCTTGTTATTTGGCGGAGTCCTCTACCAATTAATGGTGTTCTCTTTCCATTTAAGAAAAAGGCTTGAAATGGACAAAAGCCCTTCACAACCAGTGCTTCCATCATAACTAGGCCACAAGTGCCAGTGAACAACAGCGATTGGGGAAGGGGGGTTGAGTTTCGTGAAGAACTGCCAGAGTCTCGATGGTATTAAAAGAATGAACGGGTCCTGTCAGTGCGCCTGTGTCACTGACCTTCGGGTGATGCTGAAGACACATAGGGCTGTGATTTTGCACGCCGGCTTTGTATGTAAACTTTTGAACTGTGACGGTGAATGTGCCAAGAAAAAAGGGAGTCAACAATTGTCTGTTTTGAGCTGGAGCCATTATCTGCACAAATAGAAGCAATGCAGCCTCACTAAACAATTGATAATATATGAGCTTCTAATGTAATTTAGCCAAGATTTTCCAAAGAGTACATTCCTAGTCTTAGAGAATATATTATATTGAGGATTGAAGAAATCATTATCAAAATCAAAATGCATTCCTATAAAATTACATGTGTTTTCTCATTTATTTCCTTTAGAGCTATGATACCTGTGCAAAATGAAAACAGGCAAGTGTTCTTTGTTTATCTTGTTTTGTCAGCATAAGTATCAATGGTACAGTGGAGACAGTCAGCAACACTAACAAACACACAGATTTTGCCTTACTTGACTGAAAAACAAATGAACAAACCAATCCATTTCATGATTACTTCCACTTTCACAGTAGATTGTATCAATTTTGCCTTTGGGATAAAACCTTGTGTAATTCCTCTGTGAAACTGAAAGTGGGTGTTTCCTTGCTTTCTGGTGCTGCTACTTGCAGTATTCAGCAATCTAGCATTCTTCATGAATCACAATACCTACTCTGACCTGTGAGTCATCCCTATCACCGAGTTAATCGGGATATTGTGCCTCCACCGATAGTTCTTGAAGAAAACGATATTGTCACTGAAGTGATTTTCTTTTGGTTATTTTTTTTTGAAAAGAATTGTGCTGATTGACCTTTTGTGGCCATTCATTCTAAAGATGCACAGTAAATGAATTAAGGTTTCTCCATCATTGTCACACTTTCGGAAGGTTGGGCCGGATTATGCATTGTGCTGTTGATTAGCACATTATCCCACTGAATACACCTCTTACTGTAACACTCTGGCTGGCTGTGCACTCTCCTCACTCACAGTCCGCATCATCCTATTATGGGAATTACAGTTTAAAGGGGTAATCCTGTTAAAGGTAAAATTTGGCCAGAGATGCTATGTCGCCATGAATGTTAATAGAAGAATCTGGCTTAGTTTTTGACAGTAAAAAGTTGGGAGGTAGAAATAAAGTTATTAATTATGAGCAGTAACAGTGAAACTGTTGCTGAAGTGATAATGATGATGATGATGACAACGATGATGATGATGATAGTTGTAATGATAATGATAAACATGATACTGAATATGAATTTTGCCAAAAAATTCAAAGCACAGATATAGAATCTTACCTTCTAGCCAAGATCCATCCATGCACGGTATAGTGATCATCAAATTAATGAAGCATATTAAAGAAGAGTGTGTATATGATTTGAGATATGTGGAAGTCACATTCCATACAATAGTTATTTCTAAAGGCTCAAATGTACCATGTTTATTACAAATACTGAGGTGAAAGTGAGAACCAATTTGATTTAGTTTCGATTGTCAGTGATATCCCACTTTAACAGGTACATGTATCTGCCTCTCTGTCAAAACAAGTATTACCTCAGGGTAAATTCCTCTTCAAACTTTAATGTAATCACTAAATGGGACCCCTATTGATTGCTATTGATTAGCAAACCTACAAACATCTTGTGAAGGATATACATGATGGAGAGCCGAATCATTGTAATTTATCATGGAAACATCTATAATGCCATTCTGGACATCAGAAAACATTTTAAAGCAAATGATAGGTGATAAAATTGTGATTACCTGGTAATAGTCCACGAAGGACACACGCTGTCACTTACATGTATTAGCATCTTAAAGATGATAATGCGACTACAAACAGGCTACCATACAAATCCCTGGTGCAGTATCCCTTGGGAGTCGAATGCAGTAATCCTCTTATGGACATCTTATGACAGGGAGAAATATCAGCTTACGGGCAATTAAGGATAGTACAGACTATCAACAATTACACAAAAGTCGATTACCTCGAAAGCTAAATCCCCTTAGGCTTTGGCTGAGTATGTCATTCTGAATTCATGGCCGGAATGGCTGCTGGACATTGGGCGTCATGTATACAGGCTGGGTGATAAGAGTGCAATTGAATTCAACATAATCAAAAGCTTTTGAATTTGTAATTTGTAAACATTTTTGGTGAGATAATGAGAAACCTCTTACGAAATATGAAAGAGCATGTAATTCCATGAGGAATTTAACGTTTATTTGATGAAAATTGGTTTTGAAATCTTTGAGTTATCCAAAACAGAGCAATTCTAACAAAGTGTGGGACCCACATTTTATTATGATCACTTTGTTTTACTTTGTTTTTGGATGTTTCAGTCATTCCAAACCCAATTTTCATCAAGTAAACTTTGAATTCTTCTTAAAATGGTACGTTCTGTACTATTTCAGAAGTGTTTTCTTGGTATCTTGCAAAAACTTAAAAGCCCAATTCTCTTCTCTGCCAATACTGTACCATCTCTGCTACAATAGCTCCATGATTAGAGTATACTCAAATATATCATGCTAATTCATGGTGTTTCACCTGCTACACGTAGCATGGAAACCAAAATGTTGGACTATATCACACTTACAGTATGCAGTGGGTTTTTGCCTGTGCATGATGCAAAGTTTCAACACATCATGAATGACAATGATCTTGATTTTTCTCAGACATAACCATGCAATGTAATATGAGAAAAGTTGCTTAGAACAGTGTACATGTATAGATATTTTTCCACAAATCATAATTATACTGTATAAAGAAGTTACATTTTGGGGCACTGAAGAATAATATGAAAAATTTCACTTTTTTACCAAAACAGAATTTTTTAAGGCTACTTTTTAACATTATTTTTACAGGTTTGTTTTTGATGAAAGCTCAAATACTGGTAACTAATATTGTGAATTAGAGAATTTTTCCCCTTCGATTTGATGCATGAAGCTTATCATTTGGTGGTTTAATTCTGAGGTGAGACATTTTTGCGAAATTCCCATGGCACTTCTAACGGTTTGGTGTGGACAAGTTGTTTACTTTATGCAATTTAGGCAGCGCGGACAAAAGTTTTTGGACAGTCAATTGCCCCCTACCTCAATCCGAGCCTGTATAGAGGTGCTAAATTACTTACAGTCATAAGTTTAAAGCCTGGTCACACAGCGCTTTACGGCTTAATCATGGCCAAAACCTATCAAAAAGTGGTCTCCCATGAAGCAGACGATGTTGTTCGCGTTGGTGTTGAGTTTAAGATGAGGTATGGTCGATTTATAGACGTGGCAGGACGCAGGGAAAAATCGGAACGTGTCAGACGCGGCAAAAAGTTTTGAACTGCTCAAAGTTTTATCCCGCGAATAACCACGGGCGGCACATGTGGTAAAGACGTGCCACACACGTGAAACACATGTGATAATCCGTGTTCCGGCAGTGATTAAAACTTAGGGAGATGCAGTAAGACGCAAAAGTTTAGCGGTCTGTCACAGGCAGAGCACGGTCATCGGACGCATGTTACGCATTGGTATCACGGGAAATAGCGTGTGTTTAGCAGCTTATCACTGACAAATGGATTTTTCCGCATACATACATGTGGCTGGACGTGGTTAGCCGTGCTTAGGCAGTGCTTCAGCAGTGGAACAGCTGCCGACGGCCATACCCTGTACAAAGCACGGCCAAACCAAAATTGACCAAAAATTACCACTTAGGACTACGTCCACCAGATTTTCATAACTTTTTGGACGTGATTTAGACGTGGAGTGCTGTGTGACCGGGGCTTTAGTATGGACATGGAGATATTTTTTGATATTGACTGGATGAACATTGCTTTATACCCTTCAGTCCCTGATTTCTCTGGTACAAATTTCCTGATGATTTTATGAAAGGGTTGGAAGAGATGGGGAGGGGGGGGGGGTCAATGGGCAGAGATAAGAGTAATGATACATAGTGGCCAGAACATTCCTGTTTGAAGTGATAAGTGATGATGTTTTTATTGTTGTTGTTTCGGGGCATGTCATTTCTTTACATTCCTGTTGTGATTAGCAATGAATGTTTTTGCTGCCGTTATCTCGTTATCTCAGAAGAGCTATCAGCATGGACTGGATAGCCTATCTTTCAGACTGCAGGCTATTTTCTCTGTAGAGTACCAGTGTTCTACTCTGATTCAGTAGACTCCTGACTTGCCATGACTGAAGTAAAAAACTGCAACTCATCAGGGAAGTGGGAACCCACCTCCTTGAACTCACCAAACAGGGCACTGTGAGATTACTCTGGTTTTGTCAGTTCATATTTCTGACCGACCCAGTGGAGTATCGAATATCTATGGTATTGAAGTTATTATCCACAAGCTATATATTAGGCATGGCCACACATCACATGCTTTTCAGATGTATATTCACTGGATCACTGGATCACTTGCCAGTTTTGATGATCCTTGACTGATTAAAACAATTTTCTTTTCTTTCTTTTTTTTTACAACTCGTGCAGTGATGTAATCTTCAGCTGTTGGCTCCAAAGTGATTGGAATCATGTTCTATCAGCTACATGTATTCCTGTATATCCTGTTAGATGTCTGGTGCATTTGGGCCACGGTTTGAAAAACGACTATATACAATGAACAAGATTAGCCTAGACACACAGAGAGAAGGGTATTCTTGTTTATTGTGTATGGTGTGGGAAAAGCAGCTGAAAAAAAAAAAAAGAAAGAGAAGAGCTTGAAAGGTAGGCTAGCGGTAGTGAAGGCCTAGAGTGTGGCTACATGCTCACTGTCTCCTTGAGGTCATTGACCCCAGTTCTCTTTCTCCCCCCCCCCCCCCCCCCAAGTGAGCAAACATTCCACTGCCGCCAAGTGTAGTGCCAGTTTCTGCGGTTTGCTTATTGTGGGAGACAACAAGATGTGTGCTAACCACCAGACAGTGTAGTAATCAGAATGGATTGGGGGGGGGGGGGGGGAGGGGAGGGGGGAGTAATGGCCCTCACTTGTTTACATATTGAATTGTGAAGTATTGAGTCCTGCAGTACCAGGAATATGAAATGAGTCAATGCTTTTGGTTAGATATCAACAAGATAATTCAAAGGACAACTCATTCTCTGAATGCTTAATTTCAAAATTTTCAAAATTTCAGTCATGCATCATGTTCATGATATTCTCTTCAGAGGATCAATAAATCTATGAGGCAGAATTAGCATATTGAGAAGACAATTATGAAATGAGTGAAAATAAGCATGAAATTGGTTGAAGGAGTCATGCATACAAATTCTCATGTTACGTTTATACAGTTTTCAAAGGCTTTCAATCAATAGGGCCTACTTTGTACATCATGTGATCAGACAGACATGATATCTGCACGAGGGAAGTAAATCCACTGTATTCTTAAAGGTCCTGTTTACCATTGGGAGCAGTGATTTCAAAAATGTTAAAAGTATCACATTTGATGCATATGTGTAGGTCAGTTGTATCACAAAACATCCTACCATATAAAATTTTCGCAATGAAGCCTAAAATATAAGGAGATATCACTATTTTTCTCAATAAACCATAACTGTAGACGGTTGAGTCTGGAAACAATTTTATTATAACTATTGTTCACATTTTGTGTTTTTAACAATATTTAACATTGATTATACGGGTTCAAATTTTCACATTGATTGTTTCCATCCCTAAGTCACATTTCAGAACTATTTTGAAGCACTAATGCTGGATTTTTGTTTCAGCTGTAAATGGTAAATTATGCCTTTAAACTCAGTGAGTCAAACTCTTTGTTCGATCAGTTATAGTTCTACCACTATTCTATGTTATGCTGCTTCTTTGTATCTCTTTCTTTGCATGGTCAGTAGTCACATGGATATGTATTATTTTACTTTAGATTAAAGGTATTAGATACCAAGTGGTTTGGGACATCAAATCACCTCAAATCATCTTCGAAAACCATGTCTATGACTATAATTATGTTGGAGGTATTGTAAGATAACTCTCCTGGAAATTTTGATCAGAAAAAGCTTACTGGAGAATCCTGTGTTCTGGGGCTTGAAAATCTCATGTAGATCTGCCATCATAGTTGAACTCATTTTGATACAAAAAATTGACAATATTGACATCATGCACTATTGGGAAACAAATTGTGACACATACTCAATGACACATATTTCTCCAGCCACCAATTGTGTTTACTGTGGAGAATCTTTTGGCAGACACTGTCATTTTTATTTCTCTTTTTATTTTAATTGCATTATTGATGCTGCTGCGGTCGTTGGACAGGATCAAACCCACATGATTGTGTGCCTTTTCCACTCCGATGGAGATGGGTTTTCACGCTCGGATGATTCTGAAACAAATATCTGTCGTGTGCTTGTGGGAAATGTTGACAGAGGATTAGGTCCATCTTCAATTCTACTATTTACACATCATCAGTTGGTAGAGTAGCATGTAATGGGCATTGTGGGAGTAAATGACTGAGAACAGCCAGATCCCAGATTTGAAGAATTAGTAGAGGGATAAGGCATTGTTGTATGTATTGCATTCAGTTTTCCACTCACTTTGATAAGAATACCCTTTCTATTACAATATGTTATAAAGAAATCAAGATCATCATCAGTAATGTCTTGTGTACCTGTTTGTCCAGCACAAATACTTTAAATTCAGCCTTAAATTTTATATGACAACAGTGTATTCAATGTGTATAATTTCTTTCCCTTCTCATTCCCTTCACATTGCTAACATACCAGAGGTTCAGGTGCGAGTTTCTTCACTTTGTCTCCCTCTACAAATTAAATTTGTTAAGATCGCAACTGCTGATAGAAGTGAAGAAACTCGCACCTGAACCTTCACCCCCCAGAATAATATCTTTCTTTCATTCATTCATACCAGAGGTTTCCATGGAAACAAACACATGCTCACATACATACAATATTATGATAAAAAAAGTGAGGAAAATATGAGGTGAGGCTGTTTAATAGGGAGTGTGTCATAATCATACACATTCTTTTGTAGTGTTTACCGGCACAATAGTCACATTCACACAGACAAAAAGCCGGATAGCGATCGGGATCCATTCAATGAGTTTTTTTTTGTTTTTTTGTGCCTGTTCAGACAGACAGAAATATCCCACTAATTTTCTATAGGGATAATTTGTCGACCAAACCGCGCGTGCCTGAAATGTACCAAAATGGTGACCCTTGCCCTTGTGTTTGTGCGCTGTTCAATCATGCGTGTTTGGAATGACAAGATGAAAACTCATGAGATTTTTTTCTCCAGCATTTACACACTTGCTGCTGGGCGAATTATTTCACTATTTCCTCTCAAATTACCGTACTGCAATAATTCCAAAATAATTGCAAAATTTCTCAGGATCTACTGCAATCACAGTATTTAGTGGGGTTTTTACTGTAAAACACAATATTTTCGCGGCATGAAATTTTCGTAAAAGTGAGCCGACGGCCGTATTCGCAGCATGAAATTTTCGCAAGTTGCCTCTAACATTCAATGCATATAGTGTAGACAAGACCTTTAGGATGCATTTTAAATTTGCGAAACTCTGCTCTTGCGAAATTTGCGAAATTAAAATGCACACTAACATTCCTTGTTTTACAGTATGTCCACACAGGCAAACGCCTTTTTGCCTTTGCGTGTGTGAGATTTGGATCGTGGCTCGTTTGCATCTGTGTGACTCCCACTAGTGTGCTACAGACACCAGTCTGTGTTGCTCTGTTTTAGGTTGCTGGTTGCAGAACATTTGTCATCCATTAGGCTCATTATCGCTAATGCGTTTGTTTCTCAGTTCCCAGTTGATGAATACCACCCTATCAATGAATACCATCCACCCCAACCCCTTTTCCGCCATTCATCCAGAGTGTGCACCCCTCCTAGCTCCAGAATGGACATTCCATGAGAGCTGACAAGATAAGTATTTATTATTGTCTGAGTTAGAAGTGCCAATGGATCGTGTAAGGTGCAGGACAGAAAAGAGGCAGGAGCATGTTTTCCAGTAGAAATAAAGAATATCAGTGATTATGACTGAGTTACTGACTCATGACTTGATCCTGGCCTGTTCCAATTTGATTCGATGACGGGGATTTTTACCTGTGATTGTACTTTTACACATTATTGTCTCTTTATTGATTTTTTCTTTCAGTGATTGTGTTTGCTATTTGCAGGGAAGGATCAGAGTGTAAGTGCAATATATGGTCAAAGTTATGTCCATTGTATAATTATACTTTTTTATTCTTTTTCATAAATGAGTTTTCATGTGGGCACAATAGGCTGTTGTTGGACTTGCAGCATCTTCCACTAACCAAACAGTGAACGTATGGAGTGATTTTAGAGTCTTGTAAGGTAAGACAATACATGTTTTCATTTTTTTCTTATTTGTATTTTCAGAATAGATGACTTTGCAGTTTAGAGTGCCCGTTTTTCTTGATGAACAAACAGTGACATAAATTTCAAAGCATTAATTACACATCATGTAGGCCTACATCATATCTTAAATCATATGCATTATCATTTGCTTGTTAGAATTAAGATACCAAATTGACCGTTGGTTTCTGAGCCAGAAAGCTGCTCTTGAAGAAATTGGGATCCCTGGAATTGAACACAGCTTCTGACACCTCGGTCGCCTCAGTTCATCCGGCGATGGAAGCAGAAATATAAATCAATATTTTTTTGCGAATAAGACCCTGAGTGCCTGTATTGCTTGGCAGCTTGCAATTTTTTCTTTTTCTTTTTTTGGCGACGGAGGAGTAAGCGTTGACAGGGAGAAGACAAACGGGGGATTTTGGATGTCGTGGAGATTATCACACTTCTCTGCCTCGCCTGACAATTTCCTTGACACCCCTGGATATGTAGTCGAGGGTTCTCACTTCTCTCACTTTTGATTTGTGATTTCTTTTTTTTTTTTCTTTTTTTTTTCTTTTTTTTTTGGGGGGGGGGGATTTTTTATTTAGATTCACTCATCAACTCAGACATATCTGCTTTTTCACCCTCGCATGTACCCCATCGTGGTATTCACATGACTAAACATGAATGCATCGCACACAGCAGATGCACATATTCTGACCAAAGTTCTGATAAAATACTGTGTTTTCATGAGGAGGCATATATACATATATATAAAAAGAAAAGTCACTGCATACATAGGCAGCATGGTTGAAGGACTGTACCAACTCTTGCAGCAGCATTTTGTGACTTTACCAAAAAAAAAAAAAAAAAAAAAAAAAATCCTGCTGTTCTTATGAATTTTCATGTACTAGAATTCTTTGTAGTGTTGACTTACAATCAGAGAGCCATATACACTCAATACAGAAGTGTTGTGTACATATAACATTGGGAAAATGTCAGTGTTGAAGCCAAAATCGATGTAATATTCATATGCACTGCGTGTCCACTGTGTGTGGATGGCTTCCCTCTTGTTAAAGTCAATGTCCAATTCTATTTATGCCCAATTAACCATATTCAAGCGGTGCCAAAAGAGCTATTCCCCAAAATAATACCTCAAGGTATTTTTTCATCTTATTTATTCACAGTCAATATTCATCAGTGCATATCTTCAAGGTCTAAAAAGGTGGAGCCATATTGTTCCAGCCTCTTTGTGAAAAAATTTAGCTTGAGTTGTGCCTGAAGTTACAGTAGCTCAGACTGTTGTTAGTTTTTATTTGCTTTTTGTTTTGTTTTGTTTCGTTTTGAGGGGGTGATATATATTTAAAAAAAAGATGGAGCACACAAAAAACCCAGAACAACAACAACAACAAAAAGAATGTGTTTGTCTCTGTGTGAGTAAGAGAGATAGATGGATGAATGGAGTGAGAAAAAGATCAAAGATGTGAGAGAGAGAGGTAGGCAAAATTACCCAAACAGTCCCAGCATTCACACTGGTCGCCACAATGCAGGGAAAGTCCCGCACTGTGGGACTTTATCCTGGACAACCATAATATATTGTAAACACTCTACCATCTCTTTCTATTAATTGTTAGATATGTTCATACATAAGCTAATCTGGTAGCTTATGATACGATCTTGCCCCCTAAACTATGATGTCGAGAGTCCCACTTGATAAAACCATGTAACAAGAAGAAATACATATATATAAGCAGTGCTAGCGATAAACCCGATCATAGTGTGATGATACAGTATTGTATAACATGCTCTGGAGGTTGACCCGGAAGTTGAGGGGGAATAGGGTTCATGGAGAGGTCACACTAACTTTCGAGTTCATTGATTATCATGTACACATGATGCTAAACTCTGTGAGTTTCGAACCCACAGCTCATGGATAGAGCATTAACCCTGAGAAATCTTGTGGTTCTGGACATTACTAAACTACGAGCTATAATCATCAAAGTTTAAAACTTTGAGCTAAAGTTTAAGTTTAGAAACAGCGTGTGAATGTAACTATTGAAATTCTGCGAGGAGCATGAGCTACAGGTATCAAATTATCCCTTTGTCAGGCATTTGGTTCCAACCACCTGGCAACATGGCTGTACGCTTTTGCGTGGGCGTCATTCAGTGGCTAGAAATGAAAACACAACAAGCAGCTTTTTTCTTTTTTTCCGTAAGTGATATTATGTGGTGTACAAAGAAATAGTAATTTTCTCCCCTCACTTATTTTCTTTTTTTTTAGTTGTTGTTGTTTTTTTTCTAAGGAGGGTTTCTCCATATCCTCAGAAAGGGAGGAGAGGTGTAGTATTGTGAGTAACTCAATCCAACATTCTTTTAGCATGACTCATGATTATATTTGTGTTTCTTTGCGTAAACAACAAGAATGCGATAAACAAGGCTCAGGGTTGTAGAAAGAAAGGATTGCCTCTTTTCTCTTGTCTGCAGAGAACTCGGTACTTTGAAGGTGGTGATCAGAAGGACATACCAACCTGTTTGGCGACATCCAGTTACCTGACATTAAGTCACCTTTATTCACTGGGTGATCTAATTGTGCTCAACCAATTAAGCCCATCATGAATGATTTTTTTCCTGTTTTTTTTGTTTTGTTTTGCAATCTCATTTTCAACTAACAGATCTACAGAAGTAGGAAGGCTGTTTAAACTATGCCCTTCTCTTTTATTTATACAAAGTATCAAGCTCTCTTTCTTTCTACCCACACTAGTCCCATTCACACACAACCAAAATTTATGGTTTTCAACGATCAATTTTTATTATGTAATGCGAAAACCGGTAGTTGCCTAATTCTCGTGTATGGACTCTGAAGTATCATTAACATTCGTGATCAGCATCGCAATGCAGTCTTCAATGCATTTTGATCTTTTTTCTTTTTTTTTGTTGAAACCCTCTCAGTAGTATGCCTCATGCAGTGTGTGTGAACGACATAGGAAAACAACAACGACAAAAAAAAAAGAAAAAAAAAAAATTAAAGTCCCATGGTGCAACCTGCCACACTTTGCCCACATACCAGTGTGTGTGGAGTCTTGCTATGGTCGTTTTTAAGGCAAGCACACAGTGCAGAGATTCAGTGCTTCTCTTGCAGCCGAATGATTTTTGTTTCCATGTGTGAACAGTGGCACATAGACTTGATTTTTGCAATACGATTTAAAAACCAGTGACTCGTCTCCAAGTGTGGATGGGCGTTCAAATCATGTGTTGAATCGTGTGTTTTACTTCTTTTTTTTTTTGGGGGGGGGATTGTACATCCATACCCAGCTGTCCAGTTTAAACCTCTCCTATCATCTGTTCCTTAAGTAATGTAACTGAAAAGATGGTTGAGTGTACTTTATATAAAGAGGGTAGGGAAGAAAAAAAAAAGGGAAAAACAGTTCAAATTGTTGCACTTCTGGTCAGTTCTGTGGGCTGTTTGAATGAAGATGCCACAAGTTGGCATTTACAACGGGTACTCATTGTAGTACGAATGCGTCACTTGTTGCTGCTTGCAGTAGCGTGACATTACCCTTTGCTTGGCCAGCTGGGAGTGACCAGATAATAGGCCTTGTGCTCAGTACATCAAGGATATGGATAGCACGCATCTTTGTCTCTTATTGCAGTCATGGGGTTCATATTAGTGCTATTCAACTTTGGCTGTTACACGGTATCGTCACACTTTTCAGTGGACTGTTATTAATACCCGTCAAGCGAGGTAAAATGTGAAGCTATAGCCAGTACCATAGTCCACATGCTTTTACATCTAGAACAGTTGTAAATGTTTTGGAATGATTGAATAACATATTCTATCCATTTTTGTTGTGTGTTTTTTTTCTACTCTCTCATTTTTAAGTGTGTATGTAGAGATATTTGAGCAGAGTTCCATTACATTGCCAAAGGGTTTGTCCAAACACAAGCTCATACCCCTCTAGGCACTCATGATATACTGTTTAAGCTATACCTGCTCTCTGCAGGATAGAAAGGACATGTTTCTTCTGTTGATTTTTTTGTTCATTTTTTTTATTTGCTTTTTACCCATCAAGTCCTTGGAAATGTTGCCATCATCTTTTTATACATTTGTATGTAAATTGATGCTTTTGCATTTTACTGCATAAGTAACACTGGAGAATGACAATATGGAACTGGCCAAATTTATTAAAATCGGTGTGTGAAAGCAAAAAGACTTTGTATTTGTTTGGATATAGATGGAAGGGAGAAATAAGAAATCAGTCTTTTGCTACTTCAAGAGTCATTCATAAATTCAGCAAATAGGAGGTTTGTGACTTCTGCAACTGAAGCAATTATAAATGAACCCCCAAAAGAGCATCAAATGGAAATTGGAAGATTTATGTTTGATACTCTATACCTTTTGGAACACCTACATAACAAAGTAAATACTATGTTAAAGAGATAGAGCACCCAAACTACCCCCCAAGAAAAAAAGAAGAAAATATATATATAGATATATATATATATGTATATATGTATATATATATATATATATATATATATATATATATATATATATATATATATATATGTGTGATTTTTAGGACTTGGTTGGTAAAGCAATCTTGTCACATGTGAAATAGCATCCACAAGAGAACTAAAATGTGTCAGCTGAATTGGAAGTACTGTACATTTTCTCCTCTCTGGAGATGAGGTTCTGCAAGGGGCTGGGTGATAGGAAAGTGACATTTTTTAAATTCTACTCCCTGATGCAGAAATTATGCTTGAGATACATATTCCTGTCAGACAGGTTTTACCAAAACTGCTAGAAAACTGGCTCCAGAGTGATGCTCAAGCTCCAGCCTTTCCCTCAATTATCCACCCCAGTGTAACTGTAAATATGCAGTACGATATGAATTTGCATGGGACATAACAATTAAGCCATGCACATCAAAAGTAGTTGATGCTTATTGGTGCATTCAATATTCATCTATAATTTGCAGAGTCAGGGAAGAAAATGTATGTTTGAAGTTTTATAGTGTAATCTTACATTGATATATCAATAGCAATGTATTATCAGTTGATGTGCTGTCGTGAAATTTAATCATGGCTGTGAACATTTTGAAATAACAAGTTTGTAAGTATGGACAGCACCATTGGTGGAATGCAGCAGAATTACAATTTCATACAACAAATCCTTTTTGCATGCTGGTGCCCGATTGTGACCATGATATAGGCCTATACGGAAAGTGTAAACTTGCAGTCCAGTGCTGTTTCAACATCAAGTGGCCTTTGAAAATGATGCATATCTGGCTCTATATGCCCCACTCACTTCAGAGATCTCATGTATTGGCACCAGTAATCCTCTAATTGTGGATTTAGCATGGATGAGCTTCTAAGAAGTATTTCTTTAAATCAGGGCATTGTTTGGGAGAAAAGCTGCCCCACCCCCATTTACCATTCCTCCCCATTGACAGATAGTCCCAGACAAACAAGTTACAATTATTTGTCAAAATAACACCTTGGACTGTTGTGGTAAAATACTTGAGGCAGGAAATCACTGAGAAAAAGCTTGCTTTTTCCACGTTCCCTCTCTCTCTCTTTCTCCCCTTTTGCCTCAGGGGTGGGCAACCTTTGTATTGTCGTATCTATTCTTAGCTGCGTGTGGGAACATCTTATGGGTAAATGACTGTCTGACATTTATCTACAAGTGATGTGAAGTTGTGACTTATTGATGGAACTCTATTAGAAGGATTGCCCACTTGTGCCAGAGATCAGTCCCGTGAGCCAGTCAGAAGTGGTCAGAAAAAAAAAAGAAAAAAGAAAAAAGAAGAAGAAAAAAAGAGAGAAAGAAACTGACACATTAAAGGGCTTTTTACACTTGTGTTTCTTAACCCCGGACTTTCTCTGACCCAGGACTATCGTTAGTCCCGTACCAATTTTTTCAGCTTTTTACACTCGCCAATTAGTCCCGTACTATCTCTTGTCCGGGGCTAAGGAGAAAACTGACCTTTTTACACTCGTCTTTCTTAGCCCCGGACTTTCCAAACCACATGAATATTCATAATTACGCTGTGTACTGTACACGTACACGCACGCACCGGCAGCACTTGATTACCTCGTTTCTGATTGGTCAGTGAGGGTCGCACTTCGTCTCCGTCGCTTAGCCCAGGATTATTTTTTCGTTCTGTTTACACTCACTTGCTTGGCACCGCAATTGCGGTGCTAGCACCGCAATTGCGGTGCTAACCCCTGCTATTTTGCAGGGCCAGATAGTACCGTACTATCGGTGGGGCTAGCCCACTTTGGCAAAAACGAGTGTAAACAGAAAGTGGGCTAAGGATAGTCCCGTACTATCGGTGGGGCTAAGGCCCCCCCTTAGCCCCACCGATAGTCCGGGGCTAAGCAAAAATTTACAAGTGTAAAAAGCCCTTTGGTTGTTTGCTCTGTGTTGTCACATGATGGATTTGGGAGTGAGTGATTGTTCCTCTGTGTGTGTTTTTGTGCTGTTCTTCAGCAAGGTGCTCTATAAATGTGGGGGCAAAAGGCGTATCGGAGGATTGCGTGATACTTTCTCCGTGTTGACTGAAGTGTAGTCATGTACGGCACAAGTGTGCCAGCTCTGGGATTCTTGATGGGGTACAGACATCTACGCCTGGCTATAAATATTCAAATATGCGCACCTTCATGGGTGTAGACTTTAACTTGTAAAATTCAACAGGGTGTTTTTTTTTTCATTTATTTATTTATGTGCATTTTTTCTTTCCTTTCTTTTTTTTTTTTTTTTTGCCGCTGGCTAGAAGCTGTTGAGCAGCACTCATGAAATCCTTATATGCTTTCTGGATAAAAGGAGAAGAAAAAACATATGTACAAACCTGACAAGTGGATGAGTGTTTTGGGAAAATGGGCAGGGGGGGGGGGGGATCTAAGGGAGAGACAGAAGAACTAGGAGGAGAATGTTATATAGCAAGAAGTCAGAGGAGAGATAAAGGAATAGGGAGAAAAGAGAAGGGAAAGGATAATGAAGATGAGGCAGGGGAGATGAGGAGAGGTGGAGAGGAAGAGTGAAAAGATAGAAAGTAGGACGAATTTTAAAAAGGATATGAGAAATCAGTGCAATGAACTGCATCTTTACCAGGTTCATTTTTTAGAATGTTGAAAAATTAGGAAGGAAATCTGGTAACAAGGGGCAGCTTATTCTCAAAATGGAAGCGCGTCTAATGTTAAATTCAAAGTTTGTCCGTGATTGATAATCCTTGTCATTCAGTTGTAGAAAATGATACCATAATGGTTATAATAGGAATGGTTGTAATAATGGCAATACTGGTAACCAAAAGACTGCAACAGCAATACTACTCATATTATGTTTTCTACTTATCTACTACTATTACTACTACTTTTACTACTCCTACTAGTACTACTACTACTACTACTACTACGTTTACTACTAATCATGCCGGAATAGAAGCCATCAGATTCTAGTCCTGTCCACACATACACCCAAATTTGGTTTTACCCTATTTCAAACATGCTGAATCCGAATCTGGATACGGTTGCCAAAATCTGAAATTCCCATACATTCCCCTATTGGGGGATGATTGCAATGACCCAGGAAAAAAGGTAAAAACATTCATTTTCACCATTTATAAGGAAGTGTGTATTTGCATCCATATCGGTGGCCATCTTGAATATCTCAAAACCCTCAAGGATGCAAGAGTTGCATATATTCGGATTCAGCACCCTTGGAATGAGAGAAAACCATCTTAAAACAATGGGTGGACAGTTAAACAAGGTTCAGCCTCTGGCACCCATTAATTCTTTGAAGATGAAAGTCAAACCATATTATGCCTTGAATTTGGTACCCCAGTATATTATGTCAATAAACCGTGTGTACCGACATTCAAATCCTGTGCATACCTTTGATTATCTATACCACTAAAACAAAGGTTGTTTCTGATAGCTAGGACTCATCCACAAATGTCTTATATTTTGGATTTAAAAAAATTGTTCCTCTAGTGATTGGTTGAAAGAGTTTCTTATATATGATTATAGGTATTTTCAGCTTTGTCAGAATATAGGCATGCTTGACACTCCACGTCATACTATTTGTAGAATGATGCCGCTTTTTATGATGAAATTTTCCAAGTATATACGATTTGTGAAATGATGTCACAAAGCAATTCTGACATCGTGCACTAGGCCTACTTTGTACCGTCACTCTGTGAAATGTAACAATTACTGACAATACTATTGTGACATCACAAAGCAATTCTGACATCACACACTGCTTCATACCATCAATCTGTGAAATGTAGCAATTTCTAACAAAACAATGGTGACATCACAAAACAATTCTTACATCATGCACTGCTTTATAGGGTCACTGTGAAATGTTTCTAACAAAACAATTGTGACATCATACAGCAATTCTGACATCGAGCACTGCTTTGTACCTTCTCTCTGTGAAATGTAACAATTTCTAACAAAGCAACTGTGACATCACAAAGCAATTCTGACATTGTGTGCTGCTTTGTATTGTTAGTGTAGGATGATTTTGCAGCATTACATCCGCCACATGACTTCTCGCCTCAGATTTTCTCCTTCTTTTGTTTAGATTTTTGATCCAAGATATAAAACAAATATACTCTGCTTAATTTTGCGTTTCTGGTTAAAACTTTAGGTCTCGGTACCCCCAAAAGTACTGTTCACTTCGGGGCTGTGCCCCTTGGTGAGTAGTACGAAACTCTCAAGGCAAAGTATATATGTATACTAATGCATCCAAACTTGTTTCTAATTATTGAAATGCATACAGTAGTGTTGAACATATCTTGCTGCAGATTAGAATACACCATTTACTGTATCACATTGAGGAACTGCAGTGTGTTCTGCTACACAAGCGGGTGAAGTCATGCAAAGCAGTGAATGGCAATCGCTTCAGGAATGTTCTTCCTTCTTGGAGGTCCGCTCCGCTCTCCTCCCAATGGATTTCTAGGTGTCAAAGTTATTTGCTCCCTTTCCATCCCTATACCCCACCCCACCCCCATTCCAACCTCCAGGAGAGCTGGAGAGAAAATAGCAGCAGATGACATTTGAGGTGATGGACGTTCACACTGTTCAGCCCTGTATATACTGTCAGAAACTGATTTTGAAAGCAAATACGCTGTGTACCTTGTACAACTACTTGTTATTGCATGGATTCCCTGGAGGTCTGCTTTTAGGTTCCATTTTATTGGTAAGCTGTCCCAAAATAAACCAGACTGCTAATAGCAAAGCGCTATTTTAGGGTCACAGTAGCTGTGTATGGGGTAGGTTAGAGTATTGTTCAATATGTATAAACCTTTATGCCTTTATTTCTTTGGCTGCCTATTTGGGATTATCTATTAGTTTCATTTCTTGTAAGGATTAAATTTGATGATACATTCATGGCAAATCTGAAATCTATTGTGACAGGATGATAGATTTGTGATTGACATCTTATATATGTCACTTTTTTAATTCTCTGAATTTGAATTTAAAGAGAATGAGAAATGGTGTCTTCACCTATATTCTGTTCAGAAATTCTTCCAAAGACTCGATATTTGCAGACGTGCTGAGCACCACTGTGCATCCTTTATGTCATTTTCATGTATACCTTACCATAAATATTTACCAAGGCTGCCAGGTTTTGTGCTGGTATTGTACACCCTTTCTGACATAGCAATGAATTTATCTGTGATGGCATTCTAGCTCTTGTGTACATATCAAGTAAATACACGTGTGTAAATGACCAGGTCTTACAGTTGTACTTTAAGACCTGGATAGAAGAATAAACATGAGGGGAAGGAGAGATGTTTGAACTTCTAACATTTACAAATTGTTGACAGGTATGACATGACAGAGAAAGTTCTTTTTTTTCAGAAATTACTTGAAAGGGTTTCACACTTAACATACGATACATAGTACCGGTTTATTGTCACATTTCTGAAATGCATTTCTAAATATGTCAAGAGTTGTGAAGCATTCAGACACTGCACTGAGTCTTCACACCATCTGCTGACTGCAAAGTCGACATTCCATACAACGGTGGCGTCACATACTGTGAACTGTAGGTCAAAAGTGGAATTCTTGTTACGCTTCTATGCAAAAGAGGACATGCGTGTATGCAGGCACTGTGATGGTTTAGTGAATGCAAGGCTAAGCATTGCTCCATCTCTTTCTCAATTTTGCTTTAAAAGTTAAACTGTTCAGACTGCAAACACACACCCAAAATTTAGCTGTAAACTCGATTTTGCAAATACCTCTCAATTACAATTAGGCTAGTGTGATTTGAGAAAAAAAAATGTTGTGGAGGAACATGATTCAAGTGTGCTTCTAGAGTTTGAAAGACGACTGCAATTATCATGAAATGTGCTTTTAAACAAGTTTACAAGTGTGTTCTATGCCAATCTAAAAGGGCTCTTGGTTTTGTCAGACGTACATGTTGCTTGTGCGCTTGCTGTAATCGTAGCACCACCCTGCAATTTGATATATTTAGCATGTGGGAAAAGTATGTTGATTTGTCTCGATACCTTTCGCAGAGTCCTAGGGGCTCACCCGAAGAGCCAGAATATTTTTGCCATAAATTGAGTAGATATGCATCGTGCATGACAAATTTGTGAGGCTCTCAAAAATGTACCTAATTTGAAATTTGATAAGTGCTACGCTATTAATATCTCACTGATTTTATATGCTAGAGAGAGAGAGAAAAAAAAAAAGGAGTGCACAGTCTATGAAGTTTGTTGTATAATTTCACTTTGAGTGAGTTCAGTATGCATTTTTTGTTTGTTCTATCTTCTTGTATATAAAGCATCAGTTTTCCTTTCCCTGTACCTCTATTGCTCATTGTCATTTTTGCTGTTATTGAGTGTGTAAAATTTCATCAAATATATATAGCCATGTCATCAGTGCTCCAACAAAAATTTGATTGAGTATAGAGGGACTTTCTCACACACACACAAAAAAAGTTCTATGAGTACACACAAAAGCACCCATTAAAGTTCGCACAGTCAGAAAGGGAGGTGAGGTAGAAAAATTTCACTGTGTATATACGAAACGTGCATATTTAAGCCTCCATCCTGACAGGTTGCTGGAGGCATTATGTTCTGTTGTGTCTATTTGTCTCATTCTAATTCTGAATTTTTCCAATGTCATTTTTTTTTTCATTTTCCTCAAGAAAATAAAATGCGATATGTAAAAAAAAATACAAATACAAATATACAAACACAAAAATTGCAAACTGCGAATTAGGTGAAACATTCGTCTGATTTTACAAAAACTATTTCAATGTGAAAATGAATATAGCGGTCCATTTACAATAGTATGTGTTACTGTAATCTTGCAAAGTAGGAGAAACATAAAGGGGCCTACATAGATAGAAGCTTTTTACATCATAAGTCCCTCATTATCATAATTATAAAAAAAAAGAAATTAAAAACAAAACAATGTTCAGAGGAATTTTCATGTCTCCATGCAACAAACTTTAGAATTTGGTTTCCAGCTAGATCACGTGACCAACTCTTGCCAATGGGAAACTTGGTTGTCCTGTGGTCACTCCTAGTTGGTTGCTTTTGGTCATCGTGGTCGGTGGTGATGTCACTTGACCTTCAATTTGCACGAGAGGCAAGAGCTAGGAAAAAAAAAGAAGCCACACATGCAAACAAAAATGAAAAATGAAATAAGTGAAGATTGACTGGCTAAGTTAAAACTGTTGATATGAGCTTAAGGATATATTTAAGTCTTTTTTTCCTGCGTGTGATGCCTTGTTTTCACCTCTCATTTCGGTATCATTTGCTTTTTAAAAAAGCACACAAGTGTTTACCGTAGGTACTCGGATCTCTCTGTCTAACCACTCGCAGTCTCATCTTACTCCTCTTGCTGCGTTGATATCTTTCTCTTTTTTTTCTTCTTCGGATGATACGCCATCCAATTTATCAAGCAGTGTCCTGGATTTTCGATTCTTACATGTTCTTTGAGCCTGATGCGTGTACTGTAAGCCTTTCTGCTGCTATGCCAAATTTGCCAGCACTGTAATTCCAGGTCGGTCCCTCCCTCTCTCTCTCTCATCCTGTCCTCGATCCTGCCCCGCTCCATTTCGGAATCGGAGCGGTGTCGAGTTACACTCGCGTGGATCCCGGCCGAATCTCTGTAACCAGTCAAAACAAATCTACCGTCACCCATTGTGTCTAGCTGTTTGTCCGATCACGTCTCGAAATAGAAGAGGAAAAGAGAGAGGGGAAAAAAAAAAGAGAGAGCTTTTGTTCCTTTTGAAGCAGATTGCCATGTGAGTCATCGCGAATGTAATGTCGGCACCATGGACAAAACATATTTGAGCTACTCCCCCCCTTCACAAACTGCTGCCGAATTTCCTCCCCTGAAACATAATTTGGAGAAGAAACGAAAAAAAAAAAGAATTCCATCTCTCTACTTCCAACATGTTCCTTAATGAAAATGGAAGGTGATGAGCAATGTAGAAGATCATTCATCACTAACCTTTTGCAGTTCATCTGCAACAGATAATGTTTTCCATAGGTGCTGGATGGGTTGACATGTAGGTTTATTGCTACTTTGTCTAATATCAGAGGGTCCACTTCCCAGTTCATCTAACACCACTACGACTAAACTCATTTGGTCTACTATAAATTTTGTCTAATGCCCGTTTGGTCTGTATCTCATTTGGTGTAATGCCCAGCTTGGATAATAATTGTTACATCTAAATAACAAGATGATCTAATGCAATTTTGCCTCCGTGGATTTTTCCCATTTTGTCTAATAAACTGTGGGTTTTAGACGAAATGGGCATAGCCCATCTGGAAGTAGACAAACTGGTAATGAGGCTTAGTGGCAATTGGACTAATACACAAACTGGTTATAGACAAAACAGGATTAGACCATGTGAGTCGAGACTAACCCCCTGTTCAGACGTAAGCCAGTTTGTACCAAAACTCGATAGAGAAACGACATATAAAGAATCATCGTATAGCTGACAGACCATTCAGACGCTAATCTCGACCAATCTGGAAAACGTCGTTTAAATGCACAATTTCCCACTGCGTGGGTTGTTATGGTCATGGCATCGCCACAAGTGACAGGTATAGGGTTACCTTTCGTGCGCGCTCACATAAGCCCCACCCAGTTATATCGTTCTATGGTCGCCATACGTTCAGACGTACACAGGATGCTGATTTGCTATCTAGTTCTAGTTCGAAACGATGCTCTGACCGTCGTTTCATTGTCCGTCATTTCATTATATGTCATTTCGTTAGTCAGCATTCAGACGCATAAATTCATTGTATAGCTATTCCATTTTGGTACAGCTATACCTTTTTAGTATAAATTTTTTGCCTCTGAACACCCTGAATATGGCTATGAGACAAAGTGTGAGTAGACAAAGTGATAGATCACCAGTGGGTATAGGGCGCGGCATGTGCAGAACAGTCCTTGACTTTGTCATCTCTGAGGTGTGTAATGATAAGTATTGGATAAGGTCCTTATAGAGTGAGATGTGGACCGATAACTGTAAAAGTGGAAATTTCTGCTCATTTTGCGCAACAAGAAACTAGCTTGAGATTAAAAGCATGCAATTTTTTTTTAATTTGCTATATGCAACACTGTTTAATGTGTTGATCCTGCAAAATGAAAAAAACACAGAATTCTTGTCTTACCCCGGCCAAGCGCGAAAAACTACTCATGCAATTTTTTTTTTCCCACTGTAACAGTATTCTGAATTGCACGTATTTGCTTACAAGTGAGTGACGGGCTCTGTTTGAAGTTTTCAAATGTGCCTCCGGTGCACAGCAAATGAAGGTTGATTTAATAGGGCCACTCATGAATCTCTGTATGCTGCGGAGTCTTTAACTTGTTCTTGAGGTGCACCATTTATTTTTGTTATGAATATCAAACCATGTAAATGTGAAGGGATTAACAATGCATACTAATGAGAGATACTTTTGGCTATCTATATCTGTAGGAGCCAATCAGAGAGTTGTGTGGTGATGACATCATTGTCCCTGCCTAATTTGCATACTGTCACTGCGTCCAATATCACTGGTTTACTAAAACGTGGCAATCATCAAATTCCTTCACCCTCTTGCCCTTGCTACATTTCATTGGAACTTCAACTGTTCTGTTTCGAGTTTATTCTTCTCAGTCAACCGAAACACAATGTAACGTTTCCCCCTCCCAGGCAGCAGCAGCTGTTGGCAAAGGCTCTCAACTTTGCTCTTTTTTTCTTCCTCCTTTGGATCAACTTCTATTTGTGTGTTTGACGGCATATTGACCTCTCTCGTGTACAGGATGCACAAAGGAGAATGGTTGGGCCTTTTATGGATTGAAAAAAAAAAATGAATATGTTTTGCTCGGTGGCAGTTTTACATCCATCCACACCGACGTCATGCTATTCATTACACCCAGGCAACATTTTGAACATTACTCGTGGTTCACTGGAGTACTATACAATATGAGAAGGGATAGGGGATCGGAAATATGGCTAGCCGGAACTGAGGAAATATTGAAAATATTATGACACTGTGCACAGAAAGTATATATATTTTTTTCCTCTTCACATGATAGGTACTTGTGAAGAAAAAAAAAATGCCACCCGCTGTATGATAAGCAAGCTGAACAAGCATCTGCAGGGGCCAGAACCATGTTCAGTTCAAAATATATGCAGTCAAGCAGCTCATATTTTAAAGGTGAAATGCTTAAAGAGCATTGGGTAAAGCATGGGAGTGATGAATGAAACTACCATTCAGGAGTACTCTGCATGTTATCAGCTGGTATACTGTAAAAGTGGTTATTTTCGCACAAGTTATTTTTATGCGCTCGGCTGGGTAAGATGAATTTCGCGTGTTATTAATTCCAAGAAATCAAGATGAATATATTGTATTAGTGGAACATATGATGTGCAAAATGTTTTTACGCTGATTTCTGGTTGCGAAGAATGTGCAAAAATTTCCATTTTTATAATCTAGTGTAAGTTATATTTGTATACCGTATGGTAAAAAAAGTCAGGCATTTCTCTCATTTTTCACAATATCTTGTGTCTTTCTAATATCATGTTTGATGGGTTCTTATTTCATAACAAGCATAAATTATACACACAATTATTGGGGGGAGGGGGGTGGTATGTTTACCAGTAGCAGACAATCCTGCAAAGTAATGCAGGCCTAGTCTGTTATTGTGAAGTACCAGTAAACAGGATATCAGGGAATGGTAAGAGTCTCATATTAATGGATATGAATGACATTTGTTTGACTGACAAACATTGAACGTAACCTTTAAACGCTGATGTTTCAAAATTCTCTTTTCTGCCCACAGGATGCAGATTCTGAGGGTAGAAATGTTGCAAAATCATTTGATTCTCATATGCGAATATTTTTCCAGGTTGTTAGTTGGAACACTCCATATGGGGCCCCAGCATGGGATTTTTTTTTCTTGTCTAGGAGTTCTTAATGCCCTCATTGTGATTGACAGCTTCTGCCCCAGAGTTAGTTAGACCCAGGATGAGATATTTCCTGTGAATATTGAAAAAAAGGGAGGGGATCTACTTTAATAAGCAAATTTTTACTGATTGAAACCTTGTCAGCGTTTGTCAAACTCTATATCGATATGCAAATGAGGAAGACTTGATGAAAACTTCTATAAACATGAAACTAACACAGACTGCATTTATCTAACTCAAGAGAGAGAGAGAGAGTCACATTTCAAAACGTGTTTTTTGAATGGTGTATATGAAAGTGGTTTGAAACGTAATTCTCAGGGTGCCATGTTTTTCTAACCATCACATGATCGCGAATCGAGTGTTGTCACTGCGCAGCTGCTTTGTGCTGTTCATCCTGGGAAGAAGAGGTAGAACTACGAACAACCAAACATGCCTTCATCATTCACTCACAAACAATGGGTAAGAAAGACAGATGGCGCACACTTTTCTCCCTAACAGGAAACAGCTGGAAGTTGATCTGAGCAGCTCAGAAATATAAATGCGTTTAAAACCAGCATTGCGTTTTTAACTACTCGCTGAAAGGCAATCGTGGTCTCAAATGCGTTTCAAACTGCCCTTTGAATGGTGCTAAAATGGGCTTTTCTTAGCATGTTTGAAAACATGGTTGCATATATCTATTGCCTGAAAATGCCTTAAATGCATTTAGGATTGTGATTTTGCCTCAGATTTTTTTTTTTTTTAAAGAATGCACCCATGTTTAAGCTGCTTTCACAAAGATTTAATTCAGCCAGTATGATAATGGTATGACCTGCTTGTACATGAATATTTATATTCACTATTAATCACCATTTAGTTTCGTTATATCTAGTACCAAGAATTCCGCAAGATAATTCTGCTGGTATATGCAAAGCAGAAGCAGGATAGAGACATTGCGGATTTATTGCTCATATGTACTTACATTATAAGGAAATGATTAATCGATACAGACAGCTGTGTGAACACAGTCAGTATTCCTGTTCAGAATGAGTCGGTGAGAAAGACACTCATGCCCTTTTTGAGATGTTTTGATGCAGTTACTTTTTGTTTTGGCCAAAATATGATATGGCAAGTGTGAAAATAATTGAGAATGCTGCATCCCATAAAGTGATGAAGTGTGTTGGGGTTACTGAGTGACCGTGACCTAGTATTTCATATGGCACTGAGATAAAGGAAAAATGATAAATGAATAAAAGAAATGAGTAGAACTTTCATCCTGCACAGTTTTTGCAGACAGACCTTGCAAACAACAATAGTCTGGGAAAAAAGGGCAGTGGAATATTTCTGTGCATGGCATAAACAACTATAAATCAAAATGCAACAGGATACGCCACGTATGAATCCCGCTGGTTGCTGGTTCAAGGTTAAATGGGAGAGAGAGCTCAAGGATAGTGCAAGTTGAAGTGCAAAGTAAAGATCGTCTGCTCTCCAGGGCACCCTCGTAGAGGTCCCAAATTGACAGGATGGAAATTTGTCTGACATTTAAATGGTCAAGCTGCCATATTATGGGGACACCGTGAATAAATTCACCACTTGAGAGCCAGGAGTTGAAGGGTTGCTGTCATAAAAAGTCCTCTTCACCCCAGACTCTCTGTCTGCCTGGACGACAGGGTGGCCATTTGTTTTCCATATGGGGATCCAGCCGAGGGCCCCATTCACATTGGGTATTTTAACCTCCTTAAATTGATTGCAGTTCAACAGGAACCAGCTCTTTCACACTAGATTTTTACAAATTTTTAGAGCATTTTCTGTTGATATGAACATATAAAGGGATGGATGTCTACTTTAATGTTCTATGAATGTTTGAATTTTTACAAATTTTAAAGCAATTTTCTGTCGATATGCACAGATAAAGGGATGGATTGTCTACTTTACTGTTCTATGAATGTTTGTGCTGTGCAACATGCAGAGCCTATAGAATTAATGCCTACTGAGACTGTATGATAATCTATTTAGAAAATTGAATTCTTCAAAACTTGTGTATATTAGGCTCGTTCTCGTCAGGAAATATTGTGACATTAGAGTGTTAACGCTGTGATGTTTGAGAAAAACTGAGTTTTTGCCAACATAATAAGAAGATTATGATGCAAAAACAGATAAATGCTATTTTTTCAATTTTTAAAAAGAAAGGTTGGAGTAATAAAAAAAATCTTTTTAATGATACTGTGCTTGTTACTTTTAAAATACAAAATACTTTTGAAGATATTATTAAAATTGTCACATATGTCTTGATTTTTTTGTTGTTGTTTTGTTCTTTAGCAGCTTAATAATCTCAAACATCACAAATTGATAAAAATGAATATATCTGTTTCTGCATTTAAACTGTTCATATGTTTGAACAATTGACTTCGCTGTCTACTGCACTCAACTGGTGAAAGAACCTAAACATCAGGTGGAATTCACTGAAGTTTTTACACTGCAATTCCACCCCCCACACCACCATTCAGTTGGATATTCTGTACTGCATGTATATTCCCAATTTTTTAGAAAAGGGCTCAATTTGGGGGGAAAAATCCCCATAAAACATTGAATTAGAGGATCTTACAGGATTTTCTCCAAAAAAGTTTTAAATTAGGTGTTGTCTTCTAATCTTTCCCCAGCAATTGGATGACAATTCTTTGTCTTGACAGTACACTGCCTGCAGAGAACTAATGGTCGTCAGGTCAGGGAGGTGAGACGAATTTTAATTCTTTTCACCTCCCTGGTCAGATTTGTGTGTAAAGTGGGATGTAATCATTTCCAACATCAATCCAGAATCATGGTCTTCTGGCCCCATACTTGTTTTTTCTTCTTTTTTTTTTTAAAGAAAAAAGTGAATTTAGCCAGAAATATTGTGAAAAGTGTTTATAATAAGGCCAATAAGATGTACAGAAGCAATGATTTCCACTCTCTCGCCTCCCATGTTACCCGATAACAGCATGGTAACGGTTACCAATGCAAGAAATGATCAGAAGTCATTTGGGTGATGGTGGTCTTTCAAAGTGTAGGCCTATATACTCCTGACCTTGTAAGAAAATGAACATAAAGATGGATATTATACCTTCTTGTCCGAACAATTTGACAGTGATCACATGTGAGGTTCATTTTTTGTATATGTGAGTGTGTGTGTACCTGTAGGGCCTACATGTATGTGCATGTAGTTTCATTCATCCAATATGGAAGACTGTGCGTCAGAGACACACAAAGATTAGGGCCTATGATACGAAGCGGATGTATACAGCAAATACATTTTTGAGAATTCAATCCATTTGCTACCAAGATAAATTGCAATTTCCTATAATATTCATGTGTGGGGGAAACTCAGATCCCATGCGTAATTGTTTGAATAATATACCACCTGTTTCTGTTAGTAATTGCTCCCAAACCAGGGAGTATGGATATTAGCAGAGTGTAATGCAAAATTTTGTCATAAAGGGATGGTATAGTTTCAATTGAGATGTGGCTTCAGGTTTCAAACATTTTTGTGAGATAATGAGAAACCTCTTGTAAAATATGAAAGAGCATACAATTCTAAGAGAAATTAAAAGTTTATGTGATGAAAATTGGTTTTGAAATGGCTGAGATATCCAAAAACATAGAGGTCCTTATAAAGATGGGACCCATGTTTTATAAGGACCACATTGTTTTACTTTGTTTTTGGATGTCTCTACCTTATTCAAAACCAATTTTCATCAAATAAACATTGAATTCCTCTTAGAATTGTATGCTCTTTGATATTTCAAAAGTGGTTTCTTGTAATCTCGCGCAACATTAAAAAATCTGAAACCCAGTCTCAACCAAAACTATACCATCCCTTTAAACAAAGTAATGTAGAGAGAGTACTGATCCTGACTTCTAGTTCTTTTTTCATGAATAAATATACTTTGGAGTTTGTATTAAAAAGAAAAAAAATCTGTACTTTGTTGCAAAATAAGGCCTGATGAAATGTGGGGCTAGATAACTTTTTTTTTTCTTCTTCTTCTTGTGGGTACAGAAAGATACATATTTCCTTGTTTATCACAAAACTGGTTTCGGCTGTTAGACAAGGTGCTATATAAAATGAAGCTGGTTTCAAAATACCTATAGATGTTTCACTGTGTATGTGTGTGGTCCTAGTACCTTATGGCCACCGGCTCAACAACGTCCTTTATGACATTGTGAAACTGCTCATAAAGGAAATTGCATTTTGATTGAGTCACCTGTAAGGTTTCCGCACACTGCTATCAATAAATATGATGGACAGACCGGGTGGAAAGGACAATATCCAGGATAGCGAAATTTCACATCAAGAGTTATTTAAAAACTTTGAAAAAGTTTGGATATTAGTTTTGCATGCTGCAGTGCAGTGCTGAATCCTGCTCGGGACATGAAAAATGTGTCCTTGAGGTACTTTCTAGCACAGGGTTGTTTTTAAACACTCCCAGGAAAATAAACATGATCGACAACCTAGTATTGGTAAAAGTTCAGTCTCTCTCTTCAATATTTGTCAGGTTTCTCCTAATCATGCCGTCAAATGACATTCAACGTTGGTTGATGTACTTGATGAGGTGTTTACTACAATCACACCTGCAAATTTGGAAGTCTACAAAGCGAAGTTGATACACATATGCTGTAACAGTGCACAGCTGTGAGTTTTTGCTGCATTCTAAAAAGATTTTCAGGCCCCTGTTGAGTGAAATGAACCTGCATAGGTCATCGTTTACCACACAGAAGCAACAGTAGGGATGACGTGATTGTATGTTTTCCAGGCACCAACCTTGATATGTTTGTATAGTAGGCTAGCGACATGCGTACTTTTGAAAATATGCATGTGGTAATATTAAAATGCAGTTTGACATAATCGAACCTCTACTGAATAGATCTTTAATTGATTAAAAATACATCATAATTAGCAATAATATAGAGTAAGGAAAACGCAAGTGTAGTCTCACCTGTAAAGTAAATATAAGAATTAATATGATATAGGCCTATAGTTGCTTGTTTTTTAGGCTTAAACTCAATTGACTCGCCTGTCCCTTTAAATCCTATGGACATGAGAGATTCATGAAGGGGCGAGAAATCGATGCCCTCCTCTCGAAGATTGTGAACTTCTTCCTTAATGAATTAACCGCAACTACACCCAAGTATTGTGGAGGAGGTGGGTTGATTGATGTCTTTCACCGACGATGAAGCTTCCCATAATGCATCTTGATGTCAGGAGGCTTGCCTCGCAGCAGTTTCATTACAGGGATGGAGAGGGATTGTGAGATATGGAATAGAGCCCCCCCCCCCCCCCGAAAAAAAAAGTGATGGAATAATTTAAGACATCACCAGATGACAGGCCGCAAACTTTCCAAGAACTGTGAAAGTAATTTATGTCAGTCTGTGTCCGTGTCTGTGTCTGTATATAGGATTGTTTACTTTTTTCACCTTTTGAAAGAAAAGTTAAAAGAAAAAAAAATGTTACCAGAGTGATGCATTTGAGATGATTGTGCACTGGATGCAGCAAATTCAAAACTCAGATGCTTCAGTCAATTTCCTTCCAGATGCCTTCCACAATTTGCTTGAAACTCAAACAAATGAGGGGGGAGGGGTGAGCGGAATACAACTTGGGTCAATATGCTTGTCATGCTACTATTACATGGATGTCAGAGAAGCTTGAGTGATCACCAGATTGACAATGATATAAAACTGCCACTTTGATTAGTTGGCAGAGGGGGTGTTGGAGCAGTGTTTTGTGAGTACACCGGGAGCTTCATCAGCTTCCCATAAACCAGAATAGAACTCACTAGAGAGATGTGACGGACAGCATGAGCCCTGGAATCTAAATATTTAAGCTGCTTGGCAGCCGGCTGGGCCTGCTGTTGGTTCGAAAGGAAAAGAGGAGCAAGATTGTTGACCGTACATGCTGGGGATGCAACTCACTTAACCTGTGCCCTTCATGTCGGGTCTCACAATTAGACATTGTCTGACAGTTTGATGGACAGGTGAACTGGACATCATCGGCGTTTATTTTGAAACATCAGAGCCTCACTTAGATTGGGCTCCATCTGCTCCTAGCTAATCAAGCACGTTCATTTATTGATCTCGGTATCATGTAGAAAATATCTACCCAGACAAGCCATACCGTACCTGCCATTTGCCGTGGTCATGAAAGCGATGTATTGTGTGTTACACACAATAGATGCTTTTATACCACTAATTATGTTCATTTGTTGGCATCAAGGTTGCAATAAGCAGGACTCTAAAATGAAGTCTGTAACATCATCAAGTCTCAATTAAGATATCAAATTTTGTCTGAAGATCGTATTCATTTCTTCTTCTTTTTTTTTGCCACAGAAAGTGTTTAGCAAATTTTAGCTAAAGACATCAGTGCAATCTGAGAAGTGAGAATTAAATATATTCATTGTTTTCTTTTAGCTTTCTATAAAACTTAGAGCATCATCTAATCACATTGAAGATGGATAACATACTCCTTCACATCTGTTTTGCATTTTAACCATGCGCTTAAAATCCTCATTTCACAAAATGTTTATCAACAATTTGCTGTATATGATATTGTATGATTTACTAAATATTTCATTTGTCAATGTTAGCAGAGCCAGTCCCTACCTGTTTACCCACCCTTTATCTGTGGAACCAGTTTTCAAGCACATCAGTAGATTCACTTGATGTGATATTGGATGAATGTCTACTTCAACTATTAATACCAGGATAAGCCACACTTCATGTCCTCTCTCTCTAGAACTTATGTGTATAAAGGAATCACTACCATATTATTAACTTGTGGGGAGAGCTCTTATAGAGGGCAGTGCACACATTTCTTTGGAGAGTTCATCGTAGAAAAGGTGAAGACTTGCCCTGGGACATATTGTAATGGGATGACACCATTTGAGCAGACATTGATTACACGGCCTGGGGCGGGGTTAATGCCGGATCTCGTAGCTTCCTTTCTCCGTTTCTTGGGGATAACGGTTGTCCCTCCTCTTTCTTTTTTCTTTGTGTTTGTTCTTTCTTTTTTCCCCCCTTTTTGGTAGAAATCTTCCTCAACCCCCAGGTGGCAGTTTCCCCTCTGCATAAATATTGCGGAGCAAAAGTGTTTGAATTTGACAGCGAAATTGGGTCACTGAGAAGCTAGTTGTAGATGGCGGTAAAAACTAATGTCTTCTTGGTGATGTAAAGATTACGATTCCATGTTCATGTGATCCCCGCCATCTGGAAGGGGCAATCGTAATTTCCGGCGGAGACATTGTCGCCGTGTAGGACGAAGAACTGCATCATCATCATCGTAGTGTCTGGATGTGTGCTATTCCTGTGTAGGCAGCAGGAGGGTGTTAATTCAAACTGACCTTCCTCAAATTTCAGGTTATATGCTAACAATGCTTTGCAGATACTTAGCAGAGATACCAACTGTTTGTTTTTAGTTTTGTTTTGTTTTTGCAGTATTTTGTAGTTGTTACTACACATGGCTATAGCTGGAAAGGTAAAAATACTGTTTTTTTAACAAACATGTGCCTTTTCAGCCCTCAGAATACTACAATTGTGGTGTTTATGAGTTTGACATCCCTGACTTACAGACATCATAATTCTGTTGTTGTTTGCGTTGGTCTCAAACAAACCATAAGAAACATATGTGAAAAGTTTGACAGTCAACACACCAAACCAAAGTCAATTTGATGGTTTGACTTTGAGGTAATACTCAATCTCTTATGAGCACCCAATCGTTGAGTAAACATTTTATCTAGATTGTGTGTACAGATAGTCTTTCGTAGATATGGCAACCTCTGATTCAGTACTGAGCGGATTTTGGCCATCACTCAATTTTTCATATCCAAAAAATTATGATCTAGATAAAAATGACAAAGTTGCCTAGTAGATGAAAACCCACTAGATCTGTTTATTGCTTTCCATGTATGATCTACCAAATATGGTAAAAATGATATGCAGATGGAATAAAATTGATAAGGAGTGTCACTTGTGCAAAAGGCACATTCCATGCAAAGGAAGACAATCAGTCTGCTTTCATGGAATTCTAGATGCAAAATTTTAATTTCATACTATCTTGTTGATTAATTCATTGTTCCCCTGATCCCAGCTAGTCCATGGTCGAGACATTTTCTGGCTGTTTGGTCCAGTAATGCCAGAGAGGCGCATGTGATGCACACAGGTGTGTAGTGTATGTGTGCCAGGGATGAACTAACTGCCCAGGGAGAAATTGATGGGGCGCCGCAGACGAATGTCTTTAATCACCTGGATGAGTCACGCTGTGGGAGGAATCCTCCTCCACCAGCCCCTGCATGACACTCTACATGATGGATTCCCTCCCCACCAATGACCCCCACCCCCACCACTCCCTCCCCTCCTCCCCAGTGTACACATAAACACAATCCTTTGTACTGCATCCTACCACTCCAAGGGCAGTGCATGCTACTCATCATCCAGTACAGGTGCTCCCATGGCAACATTGTCTACCCCTCCCCCCCCCCACCTCCATAAAGAGCCATCTGTTGACATTTGAGTGATGCTCCCACCATGTGACACATGCACACATCATACCAGGGGTACCATCCAGATTCATGCAAAAAAATCCCTGACTTTATTTCATGAATAAGATGAGACATATATGAGCAAAAATGAAATCACAATTGGGGGAAAAATATGGAGAAGGAAGGTTGGGGGAGGGGTGGAAGGGGAAAAGCAAGGGAAGATGGGAGATCAGCTTTTAATCTTGCTCATTTATTTATTCATTACCCTACTAGCTCTCCATCTGTCCCTATTCTCGAACTGGAAACAGAGAATTCTAGAAAGGCTGCCACCGTGTGATTCATTGATTAAACTTGCTGCTTTGTCAGGGCGCCGGGCAGGCTAATAAAATGATGGCGCTGTCTTTGAGCGAAACCTATCACATAGTTGGTATTGACTCAGGTGTGCAAAGGCAAAATGTCAGACTGTCAGAGACATATTCTTGCCTGGAATGCAGAGTGTATTTTCTCTTTGGCTTTTTTGTTGTTGGTGTTTTCAGTGAATATGCCAATCAGCATCTTGATCTTGTGGGTATATACAAAATGTAGAATCGCTGCCCAGTATGTGTGTGTCAGAAAAATTTTACTCTTTACATATCAAGTTCTGTTTCCTTGCTTCCATATTTCATTTGTCCACCCCCCCCCCCCTGCTCCTGAAGGTACAAGATAAATTTTAATTATTACCTGCTGGTGTTCATAGTACTCACTCAAGATTTTTAAAAAGGAGTTTTGAACAGGAATGGGCCGTTGGTCAAGTGCCATATCCTGTATCAAAATCTATGTCACAATAGTAAAGTCATCGCCATTGATATATAAATAACTGAGCTCATAGGTCTGTCACTGTGGGCAACAAGAAGTCAGAGATGATTATCTAGGAAATCAAGCTATTTGTCATTTTCAAAATATTTACATCAAATAAATACATCAAGAGCTACTTGATGTAGGATCTATAGGGTATCAGAGGCCATTTCTTCCATAAATTTCAAAATATTGGTATGAGGTTTAGAGAGGGGGCAATAGTTACTGGTTGGGTTTTTGACAAGTGAATGTAATACACATGATATACTTCCCTAAAGCTTAAAATTTTCAACAAAGCCAAGCAAATCAGTCACAGAATGACAAGTAAGATGAAAATATTGGGATGGGTGTGTGCTACTTACATACTGTAAAAGCAGAAATTTTTGCACAAGTAACTTTTTGCTCTCGGCAAGGTAAGGTGAATTTCATGTGTTTTTAGTTTCGGGTAATCATTACATTAAATAGAGCTACATGCAAGTATGAAAAAAAATGTTGTGTTTATATTTTCACGTTAGTTTATGGCTTAGCAAAATGTGCTGAATGTCCACATCATGAAAATTTCTGCTTTTAAAGTACTGGTGATATGTATTTATATTTTTATATTTTCATCTGTTTGTGTCATATTCTTCTGCTGAAAAATGAAAAAAGGAAAAAATCCAGCATCTACATGATGGTTTGTTGGATGTGATCAATTTAATACCGAAGGATGATGTGGATTATGAACTTTTCTCAAGTACACTAGAGAGAAAAGATTCACTAAAAGCTCTGTGATACAATTGCAGAGGCGGGTTTCCGATATTAGTTTCCATGGCAACCGTCTCCATTGCTGAATGGTGCATTGTCAAATTCTATCAGGAGTTGCAAAGAGATAGAGTTACTAGCCTGGATATGTCAAGCTTGATAGATGTACACTATAGATGTAGACTTCCCTCTCAGTAATACTGTCTCCAGTTCCATTTTCCCTCTCTCATTCTGTATTACAAACATGTAATGTTCATATCTTTCTTCTCTTCTTTTTCTTCCACCATATATGTGGTCGATTTGTTCGTGTTTGTGTGGTGTGTCTCCATCTCTTCTGTTTGTGTTCGTCGATCATATATGTATGTGTATGTTTGTTATTTTCGAGAGGATTCAATTTTCATGAATTTTGTGAAGCACTGTTGGACCACGAATTTAATAACACATGAAAATGTTACCATGCGCTAGGGTAATAGTACACTTGCAATAGCAAAATTCGCGAAAACAACAAATGTTTGTGACCGTCTCACTGGCAAAAATATCTGTACGCAAATATAACAGCTTCTACAGTATATGGGTGACAGGACTGCATATCTCAATTGGTAAATATTAAAATACTGCCTAACTCAATTTTGAATATCAGACATACTGATTCAAGTTTTAAAACGGAACAATTATCAATGTAATCCAGAATGATGTTTTTACATTATCTAATGTCAACATTGATGATATTTTGCAAAGATTTGGGGGAAAATTTTTGTTTTTCCCCTTCATATTTGTGATTTTGAGATATGAGCTCTTGTCGATCCAGGGATGATACATTATGATATTCTAACCCTTAAGAAGTTCAAAACAGATGTTTGTCAGGTTGTTCTGTTGAAAAGAAATCACTGCAGATGTGACAATTTTTTATTGAATAGTCCTACTGTCTTTGACATAGATGTTGCATGATGCATCTGTGTCAACTAGTGAAAGAAAGTGATGATATGTTTGAAGATGAATTGTTAGAGATATAGTGTATATGTCATATATTTCACAAGTATGATGTTTTGCAAACTTGGACTAGGAGGACAATTTGGGGAGTGGTTGAATTCATGATCAAGAACCACATCGACAAAATGAGAAAGAGGTTTTATCACTTTCCAATTAAGAAAAAAAGTAAGCAATTTCCCCACTTAGAGGCAATATATACAGTGCACATATGTCACAGAAGACAGTATACTTGTGAGTTTTTGATTTCATGAGTATCAGTAGACATGCGAAATTTCTGAAATTTAAACGTAGCAAAATATATACCTTGTTACAGAAGTAGTTCCTTTGATAACAGTGATGTTGGAGATGGAAGTAATTGTTATGATGTTGTTGATTTTCTTTTAATTAAAGCCTAACAATGACAAAGCTTATTTGTGCAATCTTTTTCTTTATCATGAATGAAAAGCAAAGTTGTAAACTTTAGTCTATGGGGGAGGTGACTAATTCTTAAATTGTACTTAAGCTTGGCTAGGGATGTTGAGATAAGATACATAGTTGATGACACAAATTTGGTGCATCATGTCATTCATTAAGAAGACCAACAGTTTGGTATAGAATGAACAGTCTCAGTGTGATGCAAAAGAAAAGGAAAATAGTATGGACCTATCCTTCAAATCTTGAAGATGGACATACTGAATCTCACTGATTGAATTACGCAGACATTTCCACACTGAATAATTCACACCAAGTTTGGAAGCAAAAAAAGGAGGAAAAAGAATAGAAAAGGAGATGAAAAGGGGGAGAAAATAGATTGCATTTTGAACAAAAGCCATTTACTTTAGAATGTGACAGTCCCGGGATGGGAGTGATGAATAAAACATCCCTCCGTGACAGTTTCAATAATGGAGGGTGACGGATGATTCGCCATTCCTCCGTGGAAAACCATCTGCCTCTGTCTAAATAGAATAGAATATAATCACTTTTGGGGAGAACGCTGGAATCATCTGCTGGCACCATTTTGTTCAAAGAAAGAAGAAGAGTGTGATTCTCTTTTTGTTGGAAGTGGAGATGAGCAAGACAAGACAGAAAGAGAGAAAAGAGATATACAGAGAGAAATAGAAAGAAAAAGGTTGTGCTATCTTTGTTGAACTCTGCTTGGTACGAACAATGCGTGCAAATTCGTTCAGACTTGATATTCCTTGGAGGAAATTTCGGTCTCTTTTAACTCTTCTGTTGTCGAAAGAGCAGACTCTTGTCATGCTAGAGAAATAAGACACATGTCTGTGTGATGACAAGCTATTGTTGAGAACGCCTACCCGTGTCACACGTCTGATCTTTCAATCATCTGTGACACCTGCACTCTTCGATTCATTCAAGTGGAATCCGACATGGCTGTCATTTGCGCTGTCAGCGTTGAGTGCTGAATGACTGATAGCATAACATTATGAGATGTATACCACTTGATTTAGTTATCATGTGTACTGTCATGTGCCTATTGTCATATAAATGTATATTTCTCCAGAGTACTTATCTCTCTTTTGTGAGGAAAAAAAGGAATGTTCTAAGAAGAGAGACATGTTCCTCCTCTTCCCCTTGTAGATTTTCGTTCACCAGCGCTTTCATAAGTCGGGCCTCGATAAAAGGAAGAAACGCTCCTCAGAGTGATCTCAGCTTTCATAAATTTTCATTAAAATAGCCTGCAGTCACTCTTGTGGTCTTTGGCTGTGCATTGTGATTGGTTATCGAGCAGTAACACACTGACCAATGGCGATCCACTCATGAACAAGTAGGACACATGTACCAAAGGAAGGGCTGGGGAGGGGGGGGGGGAGTAGAAATAATGTCATTATGAAATGTTTGTTAGAAACCCACAACTCTTTTGGCCATTGTTTGTCTACTCGCAACCCACCTGGTTTGTGTGCAATGTTCAAAATGTAATGTTGGAATGAATTATAGGTAATTCTCAAGATGTGATGCAGTAGAGCGGGGGTCATTAGTAATACTGCCAATGCAAAGAGTTTTCCTGACATAAGTATCAACTAAAGATGAGCCAGTAATGTGAAGGCTAATGGAAGTCACCATGACCATTGCAGAATATCAAAAAGAAGCTTAAAAGGAACCTCACACTTATCAGTCCTTATATAAGTTAGAAACAAATGAATTTCATTGAATCCCATTTTTTGATGACATTAGATAACATGTAAAATATTCACTGCGGAGACTTAGAAATACATATCCATGCTGATATTAGATGGATATGTGCTGTAATCTTTTCTAAACAGGACCCTCCCCATCCAAGGACAGTAACTTATTGAAAATAAAAATGCTGCATACCAACCGTGGGACTGCATACATTTTAATTACCACTTTTGCAACAGAAATCTATTAGTTTTTCTGCCACTTTTTTTTTTTTTTTTCATAGGCAGACGTCATTTACAAAAATCCAAAATCCGCAATTTGAGGCATTTGCCTGCCTTTGAGTGAATGTGTACTGTTACAGAGAGGTGCTGGAGAAAGTGTGTCAAAAATCCATGCACCAATATGACATTATATCCTGTCATACCCCAGGGGTATTTAGGACCAGTGGGTATGCTCTGGTAGCAAAACCAACATTTTGCATACACCTCGCCTCCTCTGCCCATAATGGCTGGGCATTATGCTTTTCGCCTCGGGGCCCGTATGAATTAGCGATGCTGCATCGCCCACGGGCAAGCTCTGTCTCCCGTCTACCCCCACCCCCCTTTCTCTTTTTACCCTAACAGCAAATTGGCTTCATTACCTCAATTTGCATCCTCTCTCGCCTAACAAATCCACCTATTCTGACAAGGCATCCATCAAGCTTTCCATTTCGTAAATCCCCGAAGAAACTTTGGGCCGGCCGGCAGGGCTCGTCCAGTCACAGTCCTGGATGTGAGCAGACGTTGGATGGCGTGCACACATCATGGAGTGTGCTTCCTTCAGCGAAAGTTGTTGAGCAGACACGAGTGGACTCCCTAGTATGGCTGCTGTGGGGTTAATTGCTATTATTTGTTCCTGTGCCAGAGGAGCACATTTCACGGCGGCTCTGCGGATATCAACATAGTCAGTTCCACGTCCCTTCCTTCCTTCCTTGAATGTGACTAACTGTAAATGTGATATTTATGTTTTATTTAAACCACAAAGCAAATGCAATCAATTGTGACATTTAAGTGCAGGTGGATAATCATTCAAACTGACAGTGTGTGTCCATGTATGAATCAAAACAGTTTTCATGTGACTTGTTATTCTAATGATACTTTCATGAAAGACTTTCTATTCTTAGACTAAGACTGCATTAATGTATTACACATTATTACTTTAATTTTTGTTGTTTTGGTAAGAATGATGCAGCATAAAGGCTGAAGAGAAAATGGTGACAGACTTGGTTAAAGGTATTGCTTACCATTTGGGGCAGTGATTTTAATTTTTTTTTAGTTAATCACATTTTGATGCAAATGTGTAGGTTAGTTGTATCACAAAATATCCTACCTTATAAAAATTTTGCATTAAAGCATAGAATATAAGAAGATATCACTATCTTTCTCAATAAACCATTTACTGCAGATCATTTATTCTAGAAACAATTTTTGTTCACATTTTGTATATTTAACAATACTTAACATTGATTATACTGATTAACATTTCTGCATTGGCTGTTTCTATCCTTTACTCACATTCTAGAACCATTTTGAAGCATTACAGCTGGGTTTTTGTTTCATCTGCAAAATGTAAATAATGCCTTTAATGAAGCAGAGGGTCTGTTTCAGGTTTCTCCAAATGGTGTTCTTGGTTCGACCTCTGCAAAACGTGTGTCCTGTGAAAGGCTATCAGCGGAGAAAATTTTTCAGGTGCCTCTCTGGAGCCTGCTCTCAGAGCAGCGCAATGTGCCACTTAAGATGTGCATCGAGACAGCCTTCCATTTTCGGGAGGGAAGTCTTTGAAAAAGCATACGCCCCGTTAATATGAGCAGGTTGTTGACTTGTTGAATATTCTCTTTTCTGGTGGTAAGAGCTCCCCATCTCTCCTCGTCCCTCCGTCCCTTTCTTCCTCCTCTCTCTCCATTACTCTCCCTTTCTCCTTCTCTCTCCCCCTTTCTGTCTGTCTCTTTCTGTCCGTCAGTCTGTCTGTCTGTCTCCCTCTTTGCATTACCCTGTTCGTCTCTTTATCTTTTTTTTTCTTTCTTTTTTTTCTCTCCCGGTCCCATGTGAGGATTATCTATCAAGAAGTTGATCATATACTTGTACCCTAGCACGAAATATCCTGCAGGCCCTTTTAATAATTTGTGAGATTTCATTTTTTTCCTCTCTCTTCCTTCTCATTTGCTTTATAAAAGCTAGGCACTTGCTGCAGTATTCTTTGTGCAGACATGGTTTTTTGTTCTCCCGAGCTATTGATGGCAAATTTCAGTCCTGTGTTTCCTCTGTGAAAAAAACCATTGCTAACTAAGCTTTGAGTGAAGGAAATTTGCCATTGAACTATTTTGTAAAACAACAACAGCAACCAAATTCAGATTTTTGATGGTGTTGAGTTCGTAACTCTACACGGAGCAGCCATGGGGTAAAGTCCCGTTTAGAGGTGCAAAGTTGAAGTATAAGCGCAAATGCATTAGGAGATCAGTGCTACTGTTCTTGGGGATTACTAGGCCATTTGGTTGTGGCTAGCCGCATCCCTCTCGGCTGCAGAGATGGGAGAGAACGGTTTCGGGTGAATGTGATAATTGCTCTCCACGGAGCTCTTCTCGCACCTATTGGCTTATGGCAGGGTATTGTGTAACGACGCTTCCAGAAACAGCGTCATGATCCTCTGTGTCCGAGAGAAGGAGAGTGAGGCATGGATCGTTGAAGGTGACGCGAACTTGTGGTATTGTTAAGGTCAGCTGCAAGTTTTTGCAAAAGTTTACATTCCACAGGTAGACAAAAGAGTGGTGTTTTTGGTGTAGTTTGTTGCTTTCCTTTGGATATCAACCCACCTGTGTCCACCTCCTCCTTCCTTGTTCTCTTCTTCTTTCTTTTTCTGTCCATGTCTTGTTCTATCCCTTTCTCTCTCTCTCATTGAAAATATTCCCTCTTTTCCAGTCTCTTAAGATCTTGTTTTTTCTTGTTGTCCATTACCTCCATCATCCCCTGATACACCTCTCTCACATTGTTATCTCTCATCTTCTTGTTTCTTTTAGTGATTGTAAGCTGTTAACGCACTCCGCCGGAATGCAACTGACAAAAAGTAAAATGGGCTGAGGTAGCAACAGTACATTTCTGAAGATCAATAAAAGGGAATTAAAGACGTCAGCAACCGAGGTGCAAAGCGATGTTGATGCCTTCCCTGGGCGGGGAGGGGAGGAAGATGCAATTGTTGAGCTGGGGCGATTTTTTTTTGGCTCTTCCCAAGGAGCGTTGGGATTCCTTTAATGTGGTTGTTTGTTCAACCCCTCCGCTTGTTATCGTAGCAAGAAAGAAACTGCAGTAAGGGCTATCCCCCTGAGTGAGCGTAGGCAACAGTTGTCACAGTAATGGTCTGTTTCAACATGAAGGATCATGCTGCAGATAACTTAGAGTGGCTATTTTAGCTGATGGAGCTGTTTGTAAAGTGGGTCTAAATGCATTACCAGATCAGTGTAGCCATTTGAGGTAATTACGTTGCTTCTATTATGCTGGAAGCCCTAGCCTCGCACAATTGTCCATGAACTTTGACATTTGGATAGAGTAAGTTAAGCTAATTCTCAGTAGTTGCCAAAGATAATGGTCTCCTGTTTATTCTTTTATCCTCTATATTTCTCGTACAATTTCTAGTTGTTGTTTTTTGTCTGGAAAAAAAAAGTTTTTCTTTGCTTGTAAAACCTCAGTTTTGGTAGTAGCAATAAGTTTGAAAAACAAAAATCTGAACTGAGATAAATCTGACTTTATAGATGGTATCATGAGCAATGTTGGTACCTAGTAGAAGTAGTGATGAAGGTAAATGGTAGACCAAAAATAGAATATTTGCTCAGGTCACATTCAGAGTATATTACTTAGTATTTGGCAACCCCTGTATCATGTAATGTAACTTTCTCTTTGTTTTTATGTTGAAATGCCAAATGGATAATAATAATAATAATAATGATAATGGTGATTTGTTATTGTTATTATCATTATTATTGTTATTATTATTATTATTATTATTGTCATCATTATCATAGTTATTCTTATTATTAATCTTATTATTATTGTTATTATTATTATTATTATTATTATTATTATTATCATCATCATAATCAGTAGTAGTAGTAGTATTTGCTTATAAGATAGATCATTTACATGTATCAGTGGCCCTTCAACTGTGAATAAGTAAAAGCAAGTCCATTCTCCATAAAAATACTTATACCAATTGTTCACTCGTATTGAGTATATGATGTTAAAAATATGCCATTTATTACTCTTGAAAAAAAAAAACACATTTAGTATACTATATCATAGGGTAAGATTATTTTGATTAGTGTGGTGTAGATAAGTCTAGCTACAGATACAGCACAGGTCAGTGTTTGATTACTGTCGCCATGTGCCTGCCAGTTTTGCATGTTACACACTGAAGCTAACAAAATGGGACTATTATTCAGGGGATGTCTGAATATGTGTTACATCCCTATGTGGAATTAAGAGGGTGGGATAAATTCAAGAGGACACAGAAAATAACAATTTGATTTCATTCTAGTTTCAGTGAATTAACTTAGATTATTCCATACCTCACCATTCATATTTCACCTCTGTAGCATAATGCACTGTGCACAGGAATCTACTGATGGACACCTTATCCATAAAACTTGGTGGAAATAAAAACCCACCACAAACCACCATTTGCTTCTCAGACTTATTTCAAAAGTACAGGGAAAGTATACATTTCTAGTATCTTCCCAAATCAAGATCAAAATCATTTTGTCAAATTCTGTCTCATACCACTGATATGAATGCCATAGAATGAATGTCATTATTAAAGGGAAGGTAAACCCAAAGAGCAATGTGGATTGAGTGAAAGCAGCAACATTAGTAGAACACATCAGTGAAAGTTTGAGAAAAATCGGACAATCGATGCAAAAGTTATGAATTTTTAAAGTTTTGGTGTTGGAACCGCTGGATGAGGAGACTACTAGAGGATATGACGTATGAGTGGACAACAATACAAAGAAAATATAAAGGATATTCAACAAAAATTCACTTTTCTAGAATTATGAAAGAGCAGTGGACCAACCGCTGTCAGAAAGCATGGGGAATAATTGCTACCCTTAACATATGTCAATATCAAGTTGATGGAATTTGTAATTTTCATGAAAAATGGATTTTTGTAGTATTTTCTTTATATTTTCTTGATATTGTAGTCCACTCAAACGTCATAACCTCTAGTAGTCTCCTCATCCAGCGGTTCCAACACCAAAACTTTAAAAATTCATAACTTTTGCATCGATTGTCCGATTTTCTTCAAAGTTTCACTGATGTGTTTTACTAATGTTGCTGCTTTCACTCAATCCACATTGTTCTTGGGGTTTATCTTCCCTTTAAGCATACATGTAGTGCCACAAGACACATGGAACAATTGCTCACATTAAAAATAGCAATATGATGTAAAAGTAGTAGCATGAAACATTGCTTCATGTTTTAGATGCACTACCACTATCACTACAACTACCAATACGACTGCCACTATCAATACTACTTCTACATCTACTGCTGATTATCCTACTGCTACTTCTGCCACTATTCCTACAAACACCAGCCCACTACCACTATCACTATACTACTGCTCCTACAAGTACATGTACAACTACTAGTACCACCACCATTATTTATACTACTTCTACTTATACTGCTAGTACTACTTCTACTACTACAACTACTTAGCCACTGTATTTACAACCCCACCACCACTACAACTGTCACTAATACTACTACTACTACAACTACAACTACTAATACCACCACTACTATTTTACTACTTCTACTGCTACTATCACTAGCACTACTTCTACTACTAGTGCAGCAGCTGCTGCTGCTGCTGCTGCTACTGCTACTACTACTACTACTACTACTACTACTACTACTACCTACTACTGCTACTACTGCTGCTGCTGCTGCTGCTGCTACTACTACTACTACTACTACTGCTACTACTGCTACTACTACTACTACTACTACTGCTACTACTGCTACTACTGCTACTACTACTACTACTACTACTACTACGACTAAGTGATGATGTTTACATTGACATGGTTTGATTGAACTATGGTAGCTTCTTCAGTGAAGCCACTGCTCCTTCAGAGGGCTCTGTCATTATCAATACCCCGACATCGCTACGTACCCATCGCTCCACTGTGGTGTATGTGTAGGGCAGGATTCCAAGGCATGGTCTTCTGTTTTTCCCCAAGTCTTGAACTGTATCTGATATGAGATTTGGAGTTCCAAAAACCGAAAAAACATACATGCATATCTCTTGCGATTTCTCGCATAATTCCTAACAGTACAATTTGAAGAATATATCACACGTTAGAGTAAGAATTAAATTCTTATCTATTACAACAAAAATAATTGCAAATGCCAGACATATAAGTGTAGCAATAATGATTAAAAAAATGGGTAAGCTTCAAACGCGATTATCTCGAAATGTCATTCTTACGCAAAAATTGCATATACGACGGTTCAGATGATCGCCGACGATATGTAGAAGGCAGATAAGAACAATGATCAAATCAAGAGATGCACTGAGGTTGTCATTATTTCGATAATTTTCATCATTACTCATTGTACAAATTGACTTTATTCGGATGTTTGGAACATGGCAGATGTGTAAGCATGGGTCCATGTGGCAATGCTCTCTTTAATGCCGCGTCCCTTACCCTTTCAAACTCACTTACAAAAATGACACAGTTGGTTTTAATTAGACTTCACAACCGCATGCTGTCAAACACCAAATTTTTTACGTCTTCATATCAAATTTGATGAACATTTAGAGGGCTTGTCAAAGATGGTAACTATCTGTCCAAGCATGGACTTCTGTAAATTAGTAAAGGAAAAATGGAAGAGATACATTATGTAGGCCTCCCAGATCTCATAAAGGGCTATTGTAAAAATGTACCTGTGATCCGAATTGATATCAGTGGAATTTTATTTTATCTTTACTTAGATATCTCTAGGTATTTCTGCTGAAAACTTGGTATCCAAATAGAACTTGCCAGCAAGGTCAGTCTAAGAACTTTAGTAACTCAGATTGAGAATATGTGTCTTGCTTCTTTCACCAAAGTAGGGCAGCAAGTTGATGACAAGTGATGAAGTATCTAAGAGAAAAGAATTTAAAACAAAAAACTTTTATTTCATAGATAGTGGCACACTGAATTTTGATGTGTTGTCCACAGGTGTCTGTGTGTGTAAATTTTGTGTGTTATGTGTCGTGTTTGTGCGTGAGATTTAGTTGTTTTTTTGTCCTTGCCTCGCTGCTCTAGATCCTCCGGATATCTTCTAATATTTGTTCCTTTTCTGTTGGGGGCTCCCTCCAGGCTGGAATAGGAAATGAGGAATTTAACCAATATGATATTGAAATGCTCTTAGATTCACTCTGAGCAATGCCCCCTTTATTCCCCATCTCTTCCATGTTTGTTTGAGACAAAGGAGAAGGGGGGGGGGGGGTTCTTTGACAGTCCCTAAGAGGAGTGCAGTTGTTTCTTCTCCTTGGCCTTTGTGAATGCAGAAATTTGAAGTGAGAATATCTTACAGGCCTCACATCATACACACAGTGATGCAAAACAACATCACCACCACCGCTGCCACTAACAACAACAACAACAACAAGAACAACAACTAACATCTGCTTGTAGATATCATTTTTTTTTATAACTTGTGGAAGTGCTGATTGAATTTGTAAAATCTATTTAGGCGTGTTGTTGTTGTCGTATTCTCTCTCCCACATTCCATCCACAGATGGGAGTCCATATATAGATAATATTGCCGAACCTCGTTCAGATCAGGGAAGAAGTCAAATCCAGCTGCGTAATGAGTTTTGGTGTTGGGTTTCGTTTGGAAGGCTCCCGGTAGGATTATTAATATGCTAGAACATGCCTGTTCCAGGGAGAGTGGAAGTCACTTATTTTGGACATTGCCTTCTTAATTTCTCAAATGCTCTGGAAGGGATGTAAAAACCTTCATGTTGTAAACCCAAAACAGCCTCTACTATTCAAACAAGAGGCATCTGTGCAGTAAATGTTTGGATGGTGTCTGGTTTTACTCATTCTGTGTAATTCCAATCAGATGAATATCTCCAGCATTATTACTCATTCTGTTTAAGAATGAATTTGTGTCAACGTCTTCTGCAATACTTTTTAGGGCTGAGTCTGTGTACATGTGCGCATCATGTTTGACTTCTTCAGTCACACATGACTATGAAATATGATTGATGTTCTGCTAGCTTTTACCCCCCCCCCCCCCACCAACATTTTCCTGAAGCAAGCACAATTTTATGACACTTAGCTTTGTATCTAGGGTAGAAAACCAAGAGGGAGTTGAAGTTGGACGCTTGCCATACTAATACTAATTGCTATGCATAGAGGATATATCATGGCTATCAGAAGAACCGACAAAAAAGTGCTGCTACCGCACTCAAGGAATCTGTAGGGATTATTTTCCAAGACAATTATGTTTTCTTTTTTCCCCCTATCCATAAGACTTTTCATTTTCAGTTTGATAGTCAGTCTTGGTTGTTGTTGATGTTGTATTTTTTCTGCTCATATTTACTTTCTCATGGTGTGAATGTCATCTGTGGTTTCTGCATCATATTGTGTTGTTTTACAGTACATGCTGTAAACTCATACACGGACTCACTGAAAAACAACCCTGAGGCTGTAGTGTTTTTTGATTTTTGTTTTAACTGTATTGATGTCAGTAAAAGCAAACAAACAAACAAAAAACAATTTCTCTGTTGGGGAATCCTTTTTAGGTAGTATTTCTCATGATTTATTTTCCCCCCAGAATGTATTCCTGTACTTCTTTCTGCAAATGAATGGACTGAGACATACTATGGACATACCACATGATGCTGCCACCAACACTGAAGAATTTGTATGGATTATCTTGTGAGATGAGGTGATTTTTTTTTAAAGATATCTGCCTTCTTTTGAGACAGAGCACCTGCAGTCAGTGTTTAGTATCTGTTTGAAGAATTTGGATTTTTTTTTCTCCGTGGACAATAGATGACTGATTTTTTTTTTGTGTGTGTGCATGTATCTGTGTGTGTGTGTGTGTGTGTGTGTGTGTGTGTGTGTGTGTGTGTGGCGTGTGTGGCGTGTGTGTGTGTAAGGACCATAGAAAAAGAAATGAAAGTTTGCTATACATGGATCAGATTTTGGTGTGAATTCCTATGCAATTGAAACTGTGAGATAAAACCTTTCAGAAGATAACAATATTCTTGCCGGTAATTAAGCTTTTCAGAAGATAACAACATTCTTGCAGTAATTCAACAAGTCAGAAAAAAAAAGTGAATCAATGAAATCATATCCAATTGAAACAAGTATACTTAAGTCAGAAAACACTCAGAAGAGGTGGAAGATCTCTGTGTTCCAGCTTGATGGCAAGTGAGAAATTTGTTGGATGGGTATTCAACGATCTTATCACAAATAGCGTACGGTGACATTTCTTCTTATCAGTGCCTGTGACACATAGTTGCATTGAGTGGCATTTCAGAAATGTTCCACCGAAATGTTTACCCCCTACCTTCCCTCGAATACTGCCTTTCAGGCACGGAACTTAATCTGATTTTGATAATCATCTTCATTTGAGGGCTGTAATTTACTGTCTCCTGGAGTAACGATACCATTTAACCTTCTGTCTGTTATACGTAAGTGTGGGGTTGGGTATATCTGCACTACATTCTGCCGAAGTGGATGTTGTGTGTCCTTTTTTTTTCTTCTTTTTTGGTCTTTGCATTGCTTAAGCAAACATTCAGATATTGCTGCCTGATGGGTTATGTGTATTTAATCATTCCAAAACTGATTAGAGGCAAGTCTATTTGAAATGGGATTCGAGCGACTGAATAAATACGCATGGCAGCGATGGATTCTTCTTTGCCCAATAAAAGCGCTCCAAAGGAGGGTTTGTGCCGTGCTAAGATGTAGCCTGGGGAAACTCATTGTCAACATTTTTCTCCCTCAAAACAGAATGAAGACAATTCCAACTTCCAACTTTAACTTAAATTGATGTGTTTTGTCATCTGAAGGTTTAATTCATCTAAAACAATGTGATGATTATACTTCATATCTTTGCTTTGAAACTGTGTGTGAAGTTTTCATTTCAAGTTGTCAATATGGGTAGCTGTATAGTGGCCATATTGCAAGGAGTTTATGTAATTATCATTACCAAGAGCAGCGGAATCACTGTCATACCAAAAGTGCATAAATGCCATTTTAATAATTCGTATAACTATCCCTAACAGATTTCTTTGAATGATGTAAAAATCTTCATCAAATTCAGCAATGACATTTTTGATAACTAGAAGAAATAATTTTCATCATCATTGTTGTCATTATTTGAAATTTATATTCTCTGTTATCAACTTCATATTTTCATTATCATTAGGCCTTTTTTTCTAGTTTGAACGGGAATTCACTCTATTCATTCACTGTTACATAACATAACCTGTGTTTGTGATGAAGGTAGTAAAAAGAATGTTTCTTTGCAATTGCAATATTTCCCCTTCTTCTATTGGTTGGCAAACATGTGTGTGTCTGTTTGTGTGTTTCTAAATGCATGTTTGTTCATATGTGTGTGTGTGTGTGTGTGTGGGTGTGTGTGTTTGTGTGTGTGTCTACTATTAATGATTTAGTGTAAGCAGGATAAAGGAATGTCAAAGAGAAGAAAGGAGGAGGCTCAAACATATCAACAACGTATGAGAATCTGTTTTCGGGGACGCTTTTCCCCCGAGGATGCTGAATGCCACCGGCGGTCCATCAACATTGTGTGTGCTACGCCTACCACTGATCACTGATTAACCCAGTTCGGTGACACTTGGTATTTGGATTGTAGTAGGACTGCAGGATATGTGCAGACATGTGATCCATACAGAGCAATCTGGCACTTTGTACATCGATACCTTGTTCTACATCCCGCACCGCCTCCCCTAGAAGTACCGGTATTTATCCAGCTCCTCGTCATGCTCTGTTGTTGTCGTCTGTGTTCCAAATGTCAACCCTGGATTTGTCGTGCCCTATAAGATAAAAATCAGATGCTCCATCTATTCATTTCTTCTTCTTTTTTTTTTTCAAGTTCATCCAGTAAAGTCACTGAGATAAGCATCTGTGATGTAATGATTATTCAAGTAATTCTTTTGAAGGTACCACAGCAATAAGCCTACCTTTCTGGCCATGAATTTATGTTTGTGTAAACTTGGCAACCTGCAATTCTTTACAAAGGGGGCTTTGGTAGTCATTGAATTTTCTTCCCCTTAACAAGCAGGTGTGTGCTGTGTTGAAGAAAGTTATTTACCAAGAGCTAGGAGGTATGAGATCTCATACCTCCTTGCCAAGAGTAAAGAATAAAAATGGTGTAAAATTAATACTGTTAGAATTAATAGCAGGCATTCTAATAATAGAAAAGAAATATTTTATGTGTAGTCCTGTTGTAATGCATCATGCTTTTCTAACTCCGTATATTATACTAAATTTTAGAAATTTCACATTCAGACTGCAATGTACACAAAGGAATATTGATGAAATAAAGATTCAAATGACCCTCCACATACCTATCCAACAATGGTATTTTTTACCATGTCTTTTTTCTCTTTTTTATTCTTCTCAAAATGTCTTTTTCTAATTTGCTAGTCTACAGAATCAAGCTGATGTGGAAATTTCCATGATCAACCCAATAGTACAAACATTCACTACCCATGCTCTTGAAGTTCATCTCAGATAATAGAAACATTGCACTTGGTATGTAAGTGCATTTTGCAGCTGCAGTCTAGAGAACATGGTATCACTATTCTTAAAGAGCTGAAGATTCCAATCTTTCGTCTGATAAATTTGATAGCAGAGTGTCTTGAAGATTTCATACATAACTGGTGCTGAGTACACATTTCTGGCCCATCATAGGAATCACAATGTAGCATCTTGGATACCTCTCTCATGTGATTGGAATGGAGGTATTTTCTCCATGGAGATAGCATCTCCTTCTGGCCTCCTCCTCCAAGTCTTCATCACTGCGTTGCGATCCGCCGCTGTCCTGCACCTGACTCATTACGTCACGGATCTGGGTTAATGAGCAATCACACCCCGCCGAGTAGGATGCGCTGTGTAATTAGAAATCAGACCTGTGCCCCCCTTGCCCGTCCTGCATGTGGTGGTTGATTCATTAAGTCAATCAGAAGAAATAATTATCACACCTTAGCCTGCAGAGAGTGGGAAGGGCAGAGAGGGGGGATTGGGTTGGTTGGGTGGGGGTAGCAAAATCAATTCTTTCTAACACTATGTAGGTTATTGTGCCACTTCTGCCATGTTGCATCTATTATTGTTTTGCACAATTGCCAATCCATCAGTGTGACTGATGGCATGTTGGCATGCTGAGCTATGAGATTTCTCCGCCTGTTTCCTGTTTGACTGCAGGCTTATTATATTTTCATGGTCAACTCCATCATTCATGCCCTCATATACATCATCAGATGACATGCCATGAGGCAAGGTATGAGATCGAGCTAGCTTCATAAGATGTGAAGTTAGTGCAATCCTTGAACACAACCTGAATGTGATTCTTTCCCCATTAAAGGTAATTTTTACAAACTACAACTGGAATCTTGAAGTGAAAACCTGTAATAAAAAAGTGTTGGAGATGTCAAAGTTTCTGCTTGTAATTTCACTAGATGTTTAATTAGGTGATCTAATTACCCCATCTTGCTTCTGCAAATAAGGTTCAATTGTCAAAAATCTTTTATTTTCCTGTATCTTGGGATACATAATTTTATGCCCTATTGCCCTCATATTTTGCACATATTTAGAGCATATCAAGTGAATCTATTCCTAACATCACATCTCTCTTGTCAAATGTCATTATGATTTCATAAAGCAAATTAGGGTCAAATGTCAAATATTCTTTTAAAAGCTACTTTATAAACTACATAGCCTATTGCTTTCATATTTTGCACTTTTTAGACAGTGTCAGATGAAGCATTGTATAAGATAAAACCTCCTTGATGAAGCACCATCTTGGCTATGCAAATTAGGATCTGCAGTTTTTTTAAATTTGATAATGAGATCACTGTGCAAAAAAATCCACTGAAGTGAAGCTTTTAGAATTTGACTGCTTTATGCCCTATCTCTATGGCATTCATTTTTGATGCGCCGTTGTCTATATGCAAATTAAGCATGCAGTCATGCTAAATCTGTTCTCAAGTTAACATCTCAAAAATTATGTGGCCACTCACACCTAATCAGAGATTGAACAGATCACTTAATTTGTCAGTCTTGATAACTTTCGAAGTCTGATTTTTTAGTTTTAGTTTGTTGTTGTTGTTGTTGGTGGTGGTGTTTTTTTTTTTTTTTTTTTTTGGGGGGGGGGGGGAGGGGTATTGCCCCCAAGAGAATTTTTGTGGAAGTGAGTGGTGCTCAAAATGGTGTAGAGATGATGTGTTAAGGAAAAAATTTGATTAGAGATTAATGACCAAGAATTGAAGCTGTGAAAAGTGAAATTTGGTGACTTTCATTTGGGAAGATTTGAAGAAACAAATGCTTTTCTAAGTCTATATCAAACCGACTGGCCATTAATAATCCATAGATGAAGGGAGAAGCTACCAGGAAGGCTAATATGTTATACATTCTGATTGAGTGTGAAGATTTTTGTGTTCTCAGATTATTTAGGGATTTTTGACCTCCTATTGAGTGTGAGTGCATCATACATGAGGGTGTGCAGCAGTGTATCCGTGCCAATGGCCTTATGATTAGGAGAGAAAAGGGCAAGTAATCCAATAGGCTTAAAGGAGGGAGATTGAGGACCAGTGAGGTGACCACGAGTGGACACTTGGGATAAGGGAGGTGTCAGGATGAAATACTACCGGTGTGAAAAATCATCCCTGTGCAGCGGACCGCATCCAGCTTATCAGACCCGAAACACACATCATTAAGGCTTGGTGAAGAGGGGATGGAAGTGTGGAGTGTGTAGATAGCATGAAATCTGTGGTCCTCTGCCACCCAACTAACCCTTTATTAGCATAGTAGCAATTAAGCCAAATTGTTTGTTATCAAGGCTATTTGTTTAAAGCAGAGACTACAAGTTTCAGGCAATTTGTTCTCAATGTGTACTGGTATAGTGTAATTCACATAACAGCAGATTGCCAAGTTGACACATTCACAAGTACACTAATTTACCCAATTAGACAACTCCAAAGAACTGATGTTTGATATGTTCATTAATAGATAGATATTGCTTATGAAAAACAATAGATAGTCCTTATACAACCCCTTTGTGATTTTATGTTATCTTTAATTGCATATCTGCAATATCTTGGTAAAGCAATGGTGAATGTTAAAAGAGTGTGTTTCCGTGGCAGCAAAAAATTCCAAAATTGCAAAATTGCAAAATGGTATCTTGATTTTCTGTACACATTTAAGAGCTACTATTCCTTAGGCTCAGCATGATGGAGGAAAGTGTGAACAAATGATGTGTCAGAGCTTCTTTGCTGTATACATATACATCAATCTGTGACATTGTGAGTGGAAAGTGACAGATCAAGAAAAAATTCATTTTCTCCCTCTCAAGTATGCTAATCAGGTGGATGCCTTATGGTAGTTTCTCGAGATACATGTAACAGTGACGGATGCAATATCCATGGTCTGTGTTCAGTGTTTGACTGGATTCATTTCACCTGACTTTATTTAATCGCAGGCATCCAAACTTAACAACTTAACCACCCTTACTCTGCTTCCCCCTCCCTCCCCCCCCAAAAAAAAAAATCCTTTTTCTTTTCTTTTTTTTGGTGTTGGACTGAGAGTTCTTACTTTATTGGTGGTTGCCAGCTACTGTCCATCAGCATTGAAAGAAGAAATTTTAGTCCTGGGGGTGGGGTGGGGATGGAGTGGGGGGGGGGGGGGTGGAGAGGGAAAGAAAAAGAGGTTGTTGGATGTAGATGCCTAGATGACCTCCCATGATAGACAATCCATCAGATGAATAAATGATTAGGTGAAGTGACTGAAATCGGTGATTGGTTTTTTGCGAAATTTCATCACCGGGTTTCGGGTTGGAGCTTTCGGTGATCAAGGTGATCCATCTCCTTGATCATTGTGATCGTATCTGGTTCGTACTCTTCTGTGGAGTTCATTTTTGTCAGGCTCCCTCGCGGGTTGGCACTAGGGTCAGGTACAATGCATCTCTGTCCGTAATCTGACACCCATGGAAAGATGAAAAATCCCCTTTCTGTGACACATGTGAAACCATTGTGCCATTGTGAAGTATGGTAATATGTGGTATAGTGTTTCATTTCTCCAGCTATCTGCAGTATGTGACTACAAAGATGAATGTGAACAGTTTACATCATTATCGATGTATTGATTTAAGAATTGATCATAGCTATATCTTTCCACAAGGGAACCAAACTGCAAATACACAGATACCGATGTAAGAGAGGAAAACTCACAAACTAAAAAAAAAACCCACAAAAACAAACAAACGATCATGAAGTACTGTATCAAGTCATTCTAGTATTACTCGATTTGACTCGATTCAATTCAGTTGGAGCAATGAATACAGATACAAGGCCTGTAGATAAATTGTTATGTTGACAAAGAACACATCAACTTTTGTAAAACAAGATACTTGGTAATCAGATTGAGTGTAAAATGGGTGACCCACTGAAGAGTTTTGCTCTTAAATGATGGATTCCTCATGTAAAATCACCTCAGGCTATTAAATATGCCAGCCGCATTTATGATGCACGATGCATGCATGAGGACACCATCACCAAAGTTGGCATGGATATCAAATCACGGATATCAACTTGCAGATATCAAATTGGGGATATCGAATTGTGGATATCAAATCAGCAAATCATGGATAAGAAATCACATATATGAGATCACAGGATATCAAATAATGGATATCTCATCGTAAATATCGAATGGCGGATATCAAATCATGGATATCACATCATGGATATCAAATCAAGACTAGTGAAGCTGCTCAATTATCCTTCAAAGAACAGCTTAATCTTTGATTCTCACTGTCAGATGCCTATTCCTTGGAAAATTTTGAGTGAAGTCTGCAGGATGCTTCTTTTACATCTTTTACATGAAGGGTAAAATTTATTCAATAGAATAATTGTCCTGAAAGTCAACTGAAATGCATGGAGGAATCATGTGAGAATGTTATACCAAGAATATCCAGCCAGTTCAGTCATGGTTAATCATAGTCAATGTAGCCTTTGGTGTTATTTGCTCTCAACGATACAGTATTGACTCACTCAGAGAGATGAAAAAAGTGAAATATAACTTTTTAATGCCATACTCAGTTATAAATAGTTCCTATTGGTCCTTTTCACCTGCCATTAGAACCAATTTAAGACAAACTGTTTCTGTATCAGTATACATGTACAAAACAAAACAAACCAAAACAAAACAGAGGGGCACTGCTATTCAAATGATATAGGCGATTGAGGCAGAGGAGGGTCAAGCTCTGCTGAGGATCAGTTTTTAGCAGGCAGTGACTTCTCCTTTGAAGAGTCCTTTTGAGACTCCAGTAGAACAGGTTGATGTCCATGGATATCAAGCATTACACCTGTTGACTCTGTAATGTAACTCACATGATTTGGAAAATTAAACAAATACAATTCAGAACCCATGTCGGGGGGGGGGGGGGGTTGATTGGGGAGGTGGGAGGTGCGGAGAATATGGTAACAGGTGGTAGACCTGTAAAACACTTGTAACTCTTTCAAGCATTTGAGAACTGGAGATTGTGCTGATAATGATTCAATGGACACGACATTCATGTCACGTTCAACTTGCAGAAAACATCTCAAAGGCTCTCAGATATGGATGATAATGACTTCTACCAACAGAGGGAGCAATTCTTCAGCAAACCTTCTCATTTAGTGCATAGAAGGAGGGACTCCAAATTCACACTTTCTGTGTGTATGAGTGCGTGCAATGAATTAAGCCGTGGGCTGCATGCAGTCGGTAAATTCATGTTGGAGGTGGCCTCATCTGGTTGCTACAGAAAACACTTTTTGGGGGCGGTATTAGAGTCACTGTCGACACTCCATCTCTCTCTCTCTGATGAAATATTCAAGACGCACGGACGGTTTCATCTCGACAGTGCCCTCAATCAACCTCAAATATTCACCCACGTGTCCTTGGTGAGCTGGTTAATAGCTAAAGGGCACAGACAGACAGACAAACACACACATACACACACACAGACACACTTTATTGTTTTTTTCACGCATTATACACTGTTGCTACTAATGCTAGTCAAAACTGTGGGAAGAATCATGCACAGTTGCACATTGTGCAACAATGGGCAGGACTCAATGCACTTACATAGAATTTAGAAGAAGATTCTGTCTGCATTCCTGTTGTTGATCTTTTTGTTTATGTACAGAGACCAAGAGCTCATATAGAACTTCTAAAGATATGTGCGATAATTTTTGATAGCCGCTGTGATATGCGACTGATTAAATCACCATCACTACATTTAATCTTGTGCAGCTTTTTATCCCGTTTGGCTGGTCACAACTTTGATTTATGAATGAATGCTGAAGGATAGAAGTATGCATAACTTTACAGTTATTTTAGTGTTGTGAGATTCAAGCCTGACCAAAGCAGCAGGAAAATCACCTCACAAAACAGATAGCTTCATGGTTTTTCCTTGTATGACCATATGGAAGAAGACCTATTAAATATTCTTTTTTTCACTTCTTAATTCATCTTACTTTTACTATGATAAGTGATTATTTTGTTATTATATCATGATGATTGTTAATGGATTACTGCTCTTATGGTTGTCATCATCATTATGATTATTATCATGATGATTGTTAATGGATTACTGCTCTTATGGTTGTCATCATCATTATGATTATTATCATGATGATGATGATAATGATTATTATTGTTACTATGATTATTTTGGTATTATCATTATCATTATTAATATCATTATTAACATTATTGATAGATATGAATTCATATTTCACTCATGTAATTTATGTCCCTATCTGGGTTAGGACAGTGGGAAGTCAAGAATAATAGATGAGGTGAATAGGATAAAGTCTGTCTTTTATGTCATATATCCGAGTGACAAGATAAAAACAGATTTTTAGCAACAGAAAGACTGTCACAGAGCTCTTCTCTCATGCACAGTGGTCATCACCCACTGCAGCCAAATGGTCATCCTGAAAAGTGGTAGATGTGTCTTGAACAAAGTGTTAAACCATAGTCTATCCAGGAGATAAAGGATGATGGTGATTGACTGCTCTTACATATCACATGCTGTAAAAGTGGAAATTTTTTCAGGCGGGAATCTTTTTTTGAAATGCGGTCGGGTAAAATGAATTTTGCTCATTTTATTTTGAGGACTGTCGCCAGCATTTCAAATAGCTCACTGTTGCCATGGCAGCTAAGGGCTTTGGCAGCACATACTATAGTGAAAGATAACTGGTTCATTTGTGTTACAACAGCAAATTCACTCATGCTACAGGACAAGTGAACATGAAGAAAACTAACTTAATTTCACATTTTGATAAAGACTCCTACAATACACCGACCTTGAAATCAAAGTTGTGATATTGCATATAAGAAGCAAAGCATTCATGCACCTTTATTTTCCCAGTAGTTTGATGTTGCCTGAAACGTGTGAACATTTCAATCCTGTGCTTATTTTCATTTTTACACTAAAACATAATGTAGATATCCCTATGTGCTGAAGAGAAGGTGATATTTACTTGTTGAGAAGGTAAATCTGGAAGGTGTGTATGTTATAGACAGTGTCATTATGGAATACAAAGCTTATAGTATAAAGTTTGCAATGGCGAATGGTATCACAAAGCAACAATTGCTCCAGGAATTAAGATTCTCTGAACAATTTCCTTGCAGTGACCTCTAGCCTATTACATCCCCTGCCTCACCCTATTAGTTGCCCTTTTCCTTTGTGCGTGAAGATGGCACTGCACTATAAGAAACTATTTACAGTGCTGGAGAAGCATGAGATTTTGCATCTCCATTTTGAGTTTTGTCAGTCGTGAAGAGGCTGAAATGTCAGGGCACCAAGTGTCCCTAATAACACTTCATTGCCCAATCAGGCAGGGCAGCGGTGTCTGTACCATCACCCTAGACTTGCTACAGAGTCAAGCAAATCCAACGCTTCTTCATGCCAAATTGAACTTGCATTCACACTTGGTCAAGCACTCGTCATAATAATGCTATTTCTTCTCTATCTCTCCTCTCTCTCTTTCTCTGCGTATATTTCTTCCCATCTGTTTCCGCCATCTGCAGGTCAGCTTCTGTTCTGCTGTAGCACACGATTTGTTCCTTCACATCACCTTTCCGCGGTCTCTTCGCACTGCAGCCATTAACCATCATCTGATCATGAAGGTCAACAGCAACAACACCAACAAGGAAATGGATTTAGCATGTTTTGGTTCCAGGAGTTAAGTGATGGACAATTTTCTATTTTTTTTTTTTTTTTTGGGGGGGGGGGGAGGAAGGAGAGGGAGAGGACGTATTGAGATTTGGGCGAAATTTCAGGTCGAAGCATTCGGCACCTGTCTCGAACAAACGGGATTTGGATAAACGGACACATCTGTGACACATGGAATTGTGCAGAGCGCCACGCGTACCGTTTCCAAGCGCAAGCAGATGTCATGGTAGATTTCCGTCAGGATTCATCATGAGAGGAAATCTGCGTCGCCAACGTTCTCCATCTGTTTTCATCATTCGAGCTCCGGGCTGCGGCGACGACAGAAGAAAGTGATGCAATAAGTTATGTCATTGCTTTTTAAAACTCAAAGTAGTTTGCCCTCCACCTTCTAGGATTTAATCTCTCCCTTTTTGATTTAGACATTTCGGAAGGGGGGGGGGGAGAGAAAGGGGGTGTCGTAAAAGGAGGAAAGGGTTGACATATAGACCAGTTAAAGGTAATCATACTCATTTTCACAGTATCTTGGGATCCGAAATCAAGATTGCTTTATGACATCATGACTAGTTTTTAGATATATTTTTAAACTGTGTATTGTTTTTCATTCCTTACAGCTCCTGTATTGAGCTGTTTTGATGCATTTGTCACTACCTGACATATTTCAGCACAGTGTACCTGTAATCAAATGTGGATGCGTTTGTTTGAAATGGAAGCACTTGGGCTAATTAGGCATTCGCCGTGGTATAATCTAGTATAGTGCATTCAAGTTTATGTACTGCTTATATGATGTATAATTATAACAGAAGTAAATACAAACAAACAAACAAACAAACAGACAAACAGTAAGTGTGCTCAGCTTTGAATAATCTCTGTCAATGACTTATATTATATTCAACTTCAGATATACCTAGTAAAGCCGCCAGTTCAAAACTTAAGAGATGTAACAATGTTGGTCACATGCAGTTCAACATGCTTCTTTCTTAAAGGCCTTTTGCTCTGCTGACATATTGCTTTATTAGTGTGTAAGGTAGAACCCATGCAATGGAAGACCTTTAGTGATTGCTTGAGTTTGGGTGAGGTTACATGCAAAATTTGATTAGCATTGATACATGATAAAAGAGAACAAACTGTTAGAAGTTTGTCTAGGAGATGTGATATCTTGCGAGAATGATAATGAAATCAATTGCATTTCCTTTTGGTGTGCTTGTTTCTCTCAGCTATCACCTCAGCAGAGTTTCATCCTGCTGATGACATTCTGGTACTTTTTCATAATTGTGATAGAAAAGAGATAATTTCAACTGGGTGATGGCAAACTGTGATGAAACTTTATGCAAAGAGACTTGGTATTTACAGGGAGGTGAGAAGTTCTCATCTCCCTGGTATTTACAATGTAGGTTAACTTTCACAGCCTGATCTTCTGTCTGCCCGAAGACCTGTCACAAAAGTGAAGTCAGAGTTGTAATTGATGTGTTTGCCCAACAGCAAGAGGACAATTTTCAATCCCAGGAATGGTTTAGCGTCTGGTTTTTACGCAAAATAAAGCAAATTAGATTACAGAACACCAAAGGATGCCCAGTCAATGAACTCAATAAACCCTTTGAGAAATGTGTATACCACTTGTGTAAGTACTGTTTGGTGGTGCAGAAGAATTAATGTACTCACTGCATGTGTATAAATATCATGTAAAAAAAGGTGAAATTATTCTTTACATTTTTATTCCAGTTAACATGGAATCACTCGAGATTGCACGTGTTGTATGCTTCAAATCATAAAAGTATTGATTATGCCACTGGAATCTGACTACATGACTTTATGATTGATGCAGATGCCAAGAAATCAATTGCCTATGAAGATTGATAGAGATGTCTGGAAATTAATTGCCTATAAAGATGAATATAGACTATGTGGTGCCTGACCCCATTGATTCCTATATTGTGTCACCGTGGTCTTCCTGTTGGACTAGGAGGCACACCGTTAAGCTTGAGGGGGTTGGCCATATCAGTAGCTACGTACAACTGGGTGTACAGTTCTGGTCAAGGTGAGGATTTAGCTTTTAACGTTTTGCGAGATATTCAGAAACCACTTTATGAGATGTCAAATAGCATGCAGTTCTAAGGAGTGTCAAAAGTTTATTCGATGAAAATCGTTTTTGAAATGGCTGAGATATCCAAAAACAAGGTGAAACAAAGAGATCCTAATAAAGTTGTGGCATGTCGCCTTTTATTATTAGCACTTTTTGGGATATCTCAGCCATTTGAAAACCAATTTTCATCAAATAAATGTTGAATCCTTCTTAAAATTACATGCTCTTTCATATTTCATAAGAGGCTTTTCATTATCTCACTTAGGAATGTTCAAAACATGAATCCCCACCTCAACCAGTACTGTACAGTTCCTTTAAGTTTAGAGGAATATTGTCTGAATGCTGATGAAAAAGCGTGGCAAGTTACTGCAATTACAGTGTCTGGGCACATGGAGGGTTATAGGCATCCTGAATTAAGCTTCAAGAAAGGTATTCTTCAAGGAGTATGATGGACTGTGACTGTGATTTGTGGTAAAGTGAGAGAACAGCTAAAGAGTCGGAGAGGCTTGATGGAATCCTGCTGAAAGGATCGCAAAGGTTATGTGTCAAAGGTCAAGCTGCCATCCTTACAAGTTGTTAGAACATCTCTGCAGTTCACCTCCTCAAACTTGATAAATGGTCCAGATGGTGGAACAAGCTCTTTTTGCTTGGTGTGGAAAAAAAGTTGAAGAAAGTACAGTATGAAGTTCAAAGATGCATGTCCAATATACTTCAGATCAAAGACAAGAAATGTATAATTTGTAACAGTGCTTACGTAGACAACCTTTTGGGGATGTAGTTGGTAATTTTGTAATTTGTGTGTGCATGTGTGTATGTGTGTGTGTGCATGTGTGTGAGTGCATGTTGGGATGGGGGTGGGGAGTAGAAGAGCAGAAAAGGGAAAATTAATTTCAGATGACCTTACAGGTTTACTTCATTATTTTTGCTATTTGATCAAATAGGAAATAATCAGCTCTTGCACCTTCAGGCCCTGAAAAAAAAAAAAAATCTGGATGCATGCATCCTACTGTTTGGGAACATGTCAATTTATTACATTTAGCCAGCTTTTGAGAGTGATTGTCCAGTCTTGCCTATGGAGACCCACAAAATTACAGGGTGTAAATGTGATGGGCATTTGAATCTTTAATAAGCTTTAGAAGGAGACATCCAAATGTAGGAGATGGTGTCTGGACAATGAATATAAGTCAAATAAGCATTGTAGCCTCCAACCCATTCTACTCCTCAAAAAAGAGAAGAAAGCTTAAAAGAAAACAAAAAATAACATAACAAAAAGACAAAATGTTATATCTGTTAAAAGGAAAACAAATATGAATGGTGTATTTAGCTTTAGATGCTTAAAGAGGGTATCAAAGGTTCAAGTCCTGACTACTTGGACAAGATGTTTTACCCTAGCTCTGTCATGACCCTCTGTCACACAGGTGTTGATTACAGACCCAGTAGGTGGGGATTCCATGGAGTGGGAAGGCTAGCCTGGCCCAGATATTAGAGAATCCCTGTAACAAATTGTGTACACCTTTATCACTTATCTCTAGATGTAGTTATACACACAGCCAAACAATCTTGACTGGAGTCAACCATTCCCGATGAGTGTTTGCTGCGATGTACATATTCGCTGACAGATGCTTTTTGTGGTTTTCGAATGTACCCTAGTGGGCAGCCAATGAAAATCGATCTAATTGGGCCACCCATGTTTCCCCACGCTACCGGATCTTTAAGATAGTACCTGGCAATACCTGTGGTAAGGATAATGATAGGCCCCTGTGGTAGAATGATGAGTACACTCAATATGCCAAGCTGGACAAAATAAGGCCATGATACATGTGTAGAACAAAGGAAGAACTGTTTCTGTTGATTCATTCCTGTTAATCTGTGTGTAAAAGGCATGTCTGTGTCAAGGTTAATGTAGATGGTAAATCAGCCACATCGTCTTCAAAGCATTGATTAAGATGTAGAAATGACAAATGGGGAATATCACTTTAGCTCAAGCTTCCAGTGAGCTATGAACCACAAGATGCGAAGGTTGAGAATCTCTTGGAAGAGTGGATCAATGGAAGACAGACATTTATTTAAAGTGATATTTCTGTACCATGAAAATCAAGCTTAGAGCAAGAAAGAAAGGAATTGTGTGTGAGTGTGTTTGTGTGTGTGTGTGTGTGTGTGTGTGTGTGTGTGTGGCATGCATGTGGGAATGAGTGATTGGGAGAGAGAAAGAGAGAGAGAAGTAACCACAAGTATGCAGAACATATTCTCATGTGGAAGTGGGATTGCATTTTCTCATTTGTCAATTTCCGTGACAAAAAGAAGCAAAAACGACGTGGCCCAATTTAGGTGGAACCCATATGTTTGCCGTTCTGCTAGACTCCAGGCTGCAGCAAATGGACCTGAAAGGATTCCCTGCCCCCAACTTGTTTCCATATTCTCTGTTTTATGCTGAAGATACTCAATCCTTGTGCCTAATACCTGATATTTGCATTTAACAGAAAAAAAAAGACAACTTGAGAAGGATTGTAGTAAATAAACCATGTCACGGAATGGAATACAGTGCATAAAAATGTTGTGCTCCTCTCAAAGCATCACACTGAACCATTCATCTCCCAAGGTGCACCCCATTCTTGGTGACAGACTATTCATGACTGCAACTTCCAGACTATGGAATGGAGTACCCAGATTTCTTTGCAATCAACAGTCCCTAGATACTTACCAAAATACCTCCAAACTCACCTCTCCTGTTAATTCATCTTTGGAGTTTGTTGATGGAAAATGTAAAAAAAAAAATGCATTTTTATTACCATTATTATTATTCAAAGGTTATGCTGTAAAACGAGGAATGTTCGCATGCATTTTGATTTCATGAATTTCACGAGAGCCGAGTTTCGCGAAATTAAAATGCACGCTAAAGATCTTGTCTACACTAAATGCATTGAATGTTAGATGCAACTTGCAAAAATTTCATGCTGCGAATAAGGCCCTCAGCTCCTATTTGCGAAAATTTCATGCCGCGAAAATAACATGTTTTACAGTACCTTCCAAACATTTTGTTCAGAAGGATATTACTGTATTAGTTGACATAGTTTCTTCTGTCATTTATGAATGGAGGTGTGGCTTAAAGACGCGGTGATGTGGAGATACATGGTTGGTCCCATAGAATTATCTTCATTCCCTGCCCACCAGGCTACATTTGAAAACTACGAAGAACACCTGTCAGCAAATATGTGCATCAAGGCATATGCTCATTGGTAATGGTTGATTCTTGTCAAGATTTTTGGCTCTGTGTGAACTAACGTAAAACGTAGAGATCAGTGATAAAAATTTACTCAATTTGTTATGGGGATTCTCAAATATATACAAGCCAGGCCAGCCTGCCCACTCTATGGTATCGATATATCCCCACACTACTGGGTCTTTAAAGGTAGGGAATCCCATTTGCATGCCTTAAATGAAGAGTTGTATAAATACAGTGGTATGTTGAAGAGAGTATCATTTTAGAAACTCCCATAAAGTATTGAAAGTGGAAGGTAACATTTAGTACATTTTTATTGACCGTTAGATTTTGAACTGAATTTTTTTCGGGGCTCACCGTAAATTCCAGTACATTACTAGGCTACCTTTGCAGACCCATGCACTGCATATGTGTGTCCATCATGTATATTTTGTGAAGAAAGTTCATCAAAACTTACAAACATTTCTATATACATTCTTGCCACACACTCTATATGTTATTACATCAGCTCTTGTACTTTAAGATTTGTGTTTATAGATTAAAAAAAATACAGAAGACTGCAACAAAAAGGCTAAAGTGTGGCTGACACACAGAACTACTGAGTAGTTGAGTTTTGTGCATTATTCAAATTGTAGATAACTGTTGACTTCCAAATTTCTCAGCAGTGGCCTAAACAAGTCCCCTGAGGTTCATATTTAATGTTTTGCTGCATTTTGGGAGGTCTGTAAAAGGTATTCCCTACCTTTAAACTAGCTCTTCCACTGTTGCCTTATTTGTTGTACGTGAGCAGTGTCTCATTACTGTGAGATATTTGAACTGTGTCAAGTCATTCACAGACCATGTCACAGTCACCTATGTTTGACACTTAGCAAGCAGACAAGTGATAGAGTGCAAGAAAACCATTAAAACAAAATAAAAACAGTCATGTATATTTGCACCAACTGACTTGCTGATCATGAGGAATACGAAGTGGTTACAGAGTGTTTACTGCCTTTGTAATGCATAGCTGGTCATGCGTCATTATCCGCATTCCTGAATCACTCTGTACATTGTCATTTCTTGGAATAAACAACTTGTTTGTCTTTACACTGCCAGGTGGTACATAATTTATGTGGTGTGTAGTGTAATGACGTCATTCAGTCACTGCTGTTTAAGGACGTTCCTCAGTTGAGTTTGTGCGCATCCTAGCTGCGCATGTGTCAGTGACGTAACAAAGAGCGTAGAAGCGCACGCACGAGTGATGAGCTGAGCTAGCTGAGCTGAGCAGTAGATCGAGAGCTAGAGTGTGGTACGTGCACGTACGGATACCCGACAGCTCCCCACCGCGGCCGCGCCAGGCAGCCGCGCTAGGCGGCCTCGCTCGGCTCGCGTGCCGACTGTACGCGTTACAATCTGTACATACTACGGAAAGTTTAGGGGTCCGAGCCGCATATACATGGTTATTGTAGCACAACACTGATTGACGGAATCGCGAAGCTTGGAAGTGGAACAGAGCTGTTCCATTTCCAATCCATAGATCTGTTTTGTGACATGACGTTCATTATCCGGTCATCAACGTGGTAATGTCGAGTGCTAAGGTACCAAGGGCCTATAGACCCTAGTCGGGGTCTAAGGCTCACTAGTCTACTGGACTATAGGTGTTAAAAACAACAACAACAACAACAACAAAACAAGCATATGACACATATTTCATCTTTAGGTCTAGCAGCTAAAACAATCTGAGTATCTCTGTTAAAATCTAAATCAGATCTAAACTTGTCATTACTAGTAATAATAATAATGATAATAATAATAATAAGGTCTTATTTACCCAGGGTAGCCTCTTCAGTGTTGACACTGCTCTACCAGAGGGCCCTGTAATACAAAATATAGTTCTGGTTTTTTATTTTTGGTTACAAAATACAAGGTCACGAAAGTGTTATCAAACAAGACTATTCGTCACTTTCACCATTCATATATTATTTGTTTTATTACCAAATCTGGTGTAACAAAAGGAGAATCAAAGAATATTTTTTTTTTCGGGGGGGGGGGGGGGGGCAAGGTACATCTCCATAGCTTACAACACGCACTTTACCAACCACTGCAACAACCAACACATGCAATCTACAATCAACGTCATTGTATTAAGATTTGTTTTTCCTTTGGAGGACCGTCAGACTAATGCCAAAACTCCCATTTCCTTATATTTATTCTTCTTCCTCCATTATCACTTTCTGTACATGGTTACAGCAAGTGGGTAAAGCAAACAAAGAAGCGTAATGCATGTCAATAATAACGGAGTTTTTCACGCTTGCATCCACATAATATCATTATGGCTGTGTAAGGGAAATAATAACAAAAACGCACATGGACCTTTCTTTCTGAATATTTTTCACCAAATCACTGCAATTGTGACACGGTTTTTGCTTGTTTGTTTGTTTGTTTGTTTGTTTGTTTTTGTTTTTGTTTGTTTTTTGTTTTGTTTTTTAAAGAAAATGGGGTTTCGAGTGAACCGCATGAGATCCATGCATCCTAGCAGGGTATATCCCTGCATTGGTTCCTGACCAGATTTGGGGGTCTAACGGTGATTTCTGTTGCAAGGAGGCTCTGCTAGCACTAAAACGAGCACATGAACCCCCCATTTTTACAATTGTTCCGCATTAAAAGTAACCCTTATTCTACAATTTAATAAAGTTTCGTAAAAATGACATGGGTTTTGAATGTACAGCATGACATTCACGAACCCCATGGGCACCCACGAGAGGTTTATAACCAGATTTTGGGGTCCGGTGAGGTGATTTCTATCATCTGGGGATGCTGCCAGCACAAAAACTAGGACATGAACTCCCACTTAGTAAGCCTTCTTCTATAATTTAGCCAAGTTTTGTGAAAATGACATGGGTTTTGAATGAACAGTTAGCATAAGTTTTACGAACCCACCTTGTCAGGGTATCCCTGCATAGGTTCTTGACCAGATTTTGGTTACTTACGATGATAATATATGTCGCATGGGGGCGCTGCTCGCACAAAAACGAGCACATGAACCCCCACTTTTCATAGTTTTTCTGGAATAAGTAAGCCTTCTTCTACAAGTTGGTGAAGTTTCGTGAAAATGACATGGGTTTTGAACATACAGCATGAGATTTATGAACCCACCCTGTTAGGGCGACCCTGGATAGGTTCCTAACAAGATTTTGGGTTCTTAGTATAGTATATATCGCATGGGGGCGCTGCTAGCACAAAAACGAGCACATGAACCCCCACTTTTCATAGTTTTTCTGGAATAAGTAAGCCTTCTTCTACAATTTGGTGAAGTTTCGTGAAAATGACATGGGTTTTGAACGTACAGCATGAGATTTATGAACCCACCCTGCCAGGGCGTCCATGCACAGGTTCCTGACCGGATTTGGGGGTCTTACTATAGTATATGTCGCGTGGGGTCGCTTCTAGCACAAAAACGAGCACATGAACCCCCACTTTTGATTATTTTTCTGGTATAAGTAAGCCTTTTTCTACAATTTGGTCAATTTTCATGAATTTGACATGGATTTTGAATATACAGCATAAGTTTTATGAACCCACCCTGTCAGGGCATCCCTGCATGGGTTCCTGACCAGATTTTTGGGACTTACGATGATATATGTTGCAAAGGGGCGCTGCTAGTACAAAAACGAGCACATGAACCCCCACTTTTGATTATTTTTCTGGAATAAGTAAGCCTCTGTTTACAATTTGGTAAAGTTTCGTGAAATTGACATCGGTTTTGAATGTACAGCATAAGTTTTATGAACCTTGTCCTTTTGCTCACCCCTAACAGAAAACGTCGATGAGAAGGATTTGAGAGATTTCGGTGTTTTCTGCCGCGTGAGGGTGCTGCTTGCTCAAGAATGAGAGTGTAAACCCTAACTTTAAAACCTTTTCCTCGTTTTTAGTACCCTTTTCTGCAATTCTTGCAAATTTGGAGAAAACAAAGTGGATTTTGACAGAATTATGGGGATTTAAATTTGTCATTGCAGATTTTGTTGCCAATCATGGTCTTGATCCTGTAACGCTATCATTTTGGTACAAGACGGCAGATTAGTCATATTCGTCAAAGTCCCGCAGAAGAAAAACAAGCACATGAACCTATCGTTTTATTTACATATTTGGGCTTCGGATGGGTCAAAGTTACGGCATGGAAAGTTTCAAGAAAATGACATGGATTTCACTTTAACTGAGGAACGTCCTTAAGTGAATTTTACGGTGATACAGTTATCCCGTACACGTTTGTCAGATATGTCATTTGCCATGTATGTCCAATGGTAATACATTAATCGTTTAGTTTGCTCATTTAAAGTCCTCTTTTGCAAATAATCCCCCTCCTCATGACAGTTGTCCTTAAAGTTTATTTCCAAATGACATTTAATATCAGGACAGCACAAACACAATTTTTTTTTGACACTAAATGTATCACATGTTGAGTAGTGCAAAGTGTGTGTAATCCTTTTTCTGATCTTAGCTTGATCGTTCTTTCTTTTGGATTGAATTATATTAAATAGTAGCAATCTTTGCACTTAAAGGGATCGTATAGTTTTGGTTGAGACCTAATTTCAGCTTTCTAACATTTTTTTGTGAGATAATGAGAAACCTCTATGAAATATTAAAGAGCACGTACTGCTATGAGGAATTCAATGTTTATTTGATGAAAATTGTTTTCAAATGGCAGAGATATCCAAAAAAGAGCGATTCTAATAAAGTGTGGGACCCACACTTTATTACGATCGCCTTGTTTTACTTTGTTTTTGGATGTTTCAGTCATTCCAAACCCGATATTCATCAAATAAACTTTGAATACCTCTTAAAATGGTATGTTCTGTGCTATATCATAAGTGTTTTCTTGGTATCTCGCAAAAAGTTTAAAGCCCATTTCTCATCTCCATCAATACTGTACCATCCCTTTAATGTCTGTACTATACAGAATTTTTGTAAGAACTTAGAAGTATGATTATGGGGGATTGCAGCTTTAACTGGTTCACAGGTCTCTAATAGTTTCCTATTTCCTACTGAAGAATTTCAGAAGTGATGGAGGAAGTTTTTGGTGCTACCTTTTCAATAAGTTCAAGATGTTAAGTCAGATGAATCTGTGGTGATGTCAGCATTTTTATTTTGGTCATTTTAAGCCAGTGTCTCAAAATGTCCCATTACCTTTATTGATTTGCAGTACATCAAAGTCTTTCATCATTTATTCTTAAAAATACATTATTAATGCATTACCTCAAGTTATCTGTCTAATCACCTGTAGTTACTGTATAGTAGTCAATTTTATTTCAGAACCTCTCTGTAAAGATATCTCCCCCCCCCCACCCCAATCAGTTATTGACAGGATTTTTTACCGTCACCATTAAAGTTATTGAAGTTAACCGAGTATATCATTGCTCTGTACAGATCGAGTACTCTGAATAGGTCTTTGCAACTTGTGTGAATTTGTAAGTCGTAGCTTTTCCTTGTGTGCCAAAAAATTCCATTACAAGTTGATTGTACATTTGCAGTACTTTAAAATTATCATTCATAATTTGTGTGGCATGCACTAGATTCTTGTTCATGTGAAAGAGCCTATAAGTGAATTTGATTTATACTGTCATACTTGTCAATGTGGAAATTTGGTTTGTATATTGCTAAAAGGTGAAATCGTGGGACATGTTCATCAAGTACCTGCGTGTAAATCCTGTGTAAGTTCAGATATTATGCAACACCTACTACAAAGATTCTTGCTATCCAAGTGGTTGATTGCTCATTACATGACATTTGTTAAAAAGTACCATTCCATGCCGTTCCTGTAGAGCATAAAATTTGTGTTGATCAGTTTGGGAAAGTACACTCTGACGCCATATCCCTTTGTGTTTAATCCTCTTATGGGTAATATGATTAATTATAATTCCTTTGCCAGTAATTAATCAAACTCATAGTTTTGCACCCGTGCATTTCTCTGACATCACAATACAGGATATACTTTTGCAGCATGCACTCCGTCAGTTACAAGTGCATGCCCAGTTGCTTATTTGCTGTCAACAAATTCAACCCAATGCTTCCTTCATATGCCTGTACCATAATACAACCTTTTGACATTCATGAAAATTTGGTTGCCATTTCTGCACCACATTTAGGAATCGGCTTGCAAGAGACTGCATTTGTTGAAGTCTTAGGTGTTGCATAAAACAAATAGTGAATGGTTAAAGTTATTCATTGAAACAAGATTTTGCATTTGTTTAAAGACAAAATGCTCTATTCAGCTCTGCTTTACCTTGTTGAATAGAGCGTCACATCTGTCACTTTATACAAAATCTTGCACCTCGTGCGAAATCTTGCACTATGATCTGAAGTCGTTACTGTTCACTATAATAATTTGACTGTTGCATTGTGATTTTAAATGAACTGCTGTTCTAGAGAAGGATGTCATTGCATATTGTGTAAACATGTTGCATACTTGTCTCCCATCTAACAAGTTCTGTACTGTCTGCTCCATCACTGCTGATCGTAGGTGTCACTTCATTGAATAAGCTTCACGTCCACATTTTCTTGTGCGCCATGGCTGTTTGACCAGTGACAGTTTATAACATTCTCTTTCACATTTTGTGATGGTTTATAGATTATGACAGCTGTTTATGTGTGTGTCATGTCCTCATCTGTAAATAAAATACAGTATGTTCTTCATGTGTTCTTAGTGACTGCACTTGTCCAGCTTGAGCACTTCTCTGATGTAAGATTGTTTTCTGTAGTCAAACAAAGTGTGGCCTGTGTATATAAGTGACTCATTGTAAGACAAGTGATACCACAAGGAAGGAAGGACAGAATGTATTCTACTGTATTTTATGACTAGATAGTGAAGTTGTTAATGTATGAAGTACAAACTGAAGCCACATACATGTATTATGAGTCATTAAAATGCCTATTGACATCCACTGAATCAGACAGGTTGCAAGCATTCTTATTCTTATTGCTGCTTTTGGTTAAAGGAAATCAGAACCCAAAGAGAAATGTGAATTGAGTGAAAGCAGCAACATTAGTAGAACACATGAGTGAAAGTTTGAGGAAAATCAGACGATCGATGCAAAAGTTATGAATTTTTAAAGTTTTGGTGCGGAAACCGCTGGATAAGGAGACTACTTGAGCTTATGGCATCATGGCATTGTGTGGACAACGTTATAAAGAAAATATAAAGAAAATTAAACACAATTTCATTTTTCTAGCATAATAAAAGAGCACTTGATAAACCGCTTTCGGAAGGCACGGGGAATAATTACTGCCCTTGACATATGTCGGTATCAAGTTGATGGAATGTGTAATTTTCATGAAAAATTAATTTTTGAGGAATTCCCTTTATATTTTCTTTATATTGTTGTCAACACATCATAACCTCTAGTAGTCTCCTCATCCAGTGGTTCCAACACCAAAACTTTAAAAATTCATAACTTTTGCATCGATTGTCTGATTTTCCTCAAACTTTCACTGATGTCTTCTTATGTTGCTGCTTTCACTCAATCCACATTTCTCTTTGGGTTTTGGTTTCCTTTAAGTAATCATGTGACATTGCATGTTTTGTTTTGTTTTTTGCAAACAAAGATGTAGACACATACACATCTCTATCTATTTATCTATCTGTATAAATAGATAATATTAATGTATATAATCAGTGGCGTAACTACGGGGGGCATGGGGGGGCACGTGCCCCCCCAATCCGCTGGTAAAAAAAAAGAAAAAAAAAAAGAAGAAAAAAAAAGAAAAAAAAAACCTACCAAAATGGTAATTCAAGGGTTAGTAAACTGCTTTTGAAATCGACATGAAAGGATGATCAAGAAAAAAGATATTTTTCTAAGATTTCTTTTAACCATATAATTAAAGAGGTATTATAGTGAAACATTGTTCAAAAAAGCCCAGAGACGACAAAAGATTGTGATTCAGTGTGATTCCTGGTTGGCATTTTGAATACAAGCAGGTTGTGCGCAGTGTACTCAGAACATCGGAATGGCAAAAAGAGTCGCTGCAATGTTGCGCAATGTGATGTTTGATAGGTTGTACACATTTGCTATCAAAGCTCGATCATTGATTTTGCAGTGTTGCTTTACATACTAGTCTATACTAAAATGCCTTGCATTGCCAATAATAAGACTTGACGTTGGCTATTTCCTAACTTTTCCATCTATATGAAACACACACACTCACAAACACAAACAACACAAGGGGATGCTCTATATAAGGTGCAGATTTTGGACATCCTTCTCCCGCTTGGTCACTTCGACGCCCCCTCGCTGGTCATACCTCCCCCAATCATGAACATAAACCGACACCCTTGACTACCAGTGGCGGATCCAGGGGGCGCACCGGGCGCCCCCTCCCTCCAAAGCGAAAAAAAATATATATATGTAGCTACAAACGACAGTTTTTGGACTGTAAAATGTCAAAATTTTCAAGCTCGCTCGCTTCGCTCGCTCGCATTTAATCGTTATGCAATTCTCCTCATGCTGCTGTCAGTAATTGCCAGCAGTTGCGCCCGGTGCGTCTCCTCCCCTTAATTTCCAAAGCGAAAAAATATAGCTACAAACGGCAGTTTGGGGACTGTAAAATGTCGAAATTTTCAAGCTCGCTCGCTCGCATTTAATCGTTATGCAATTCTCCTGATGTTGCTGTAAGTAATTGCCAGCAGTTGCGCCCGGTGCGCCCCCTCTCCTTAATTTCCAAAGCGAAAAAAAATATAGCTACAAACGGCAGTTTTGGGACTGTAAAATGTCAAATTTTTCAAGCTCGCTCGCTTCTCTCGCTCGCATTTAATCGTTATGCAATTCTCCTGATGTTGCTGTCAGTAATTGCCAGCAGTTGTGCCCGGTGCGCCCAGGCCCTCTCCTTAATTTCCAAAGTGAAAAAATATAGCTACAAACGGCAGTTTGGGGACTGTAAAATGTCAAAAGTTTCAAGCTCGCTCGCTTCGCTCGCTCGCATTTAATCGCTATGCAGTTCTCCTGATGTTGCTGTCAGTAATTGCCAGCAGTTGCGCCCGGTGCGCCCCCTTCCCCTTATTCCAAAGCGAAAAAATATAGCTAAAAACGGCAGTTTTGGGACTACAAAATGTCAAAATTTTCAAGCTCACTCGCTTCGCTCGCTCGCATTTAATCGTTATGCAATTCTCCTGATGTTGCTGTCAGTAATTGCCAGCAGTTGCGCCCGGTGCGCCCCCTCTCCTTAATTTCCAAAGCGAAAAAATATAGCTACAAACGGCAGTTTTGGTACTGTAAAATGTCAAAATTTTCAAGCTCGCTCGCTTCGCTCGCTCGCATTTAATCGCTATGCAATTCTCCTGATGTTGCTGTCAGTAATTGCCAGCAGTTGCGCCCGATGCGCCCCCTCCCCTTAATTTCCAAAGCGAAAAAATATACCTAAAAACGGCAGTTTTGGGAACATAAAATGTCAAAATTTTCAAGCTCGCTCGCTTCGCTCGCTCGCATTTAACCGTTATATGCCATTCTCCTGATATTACTGCCAGTAATTGCCAGCAGTTGCGCCCGATGCGCCCCCTCCCCTTAATTTCCAAAGCGAAAAAATATACCTAAAAACGGCAGTTTTGGGAACATAAAATGTCAAAATTTTCAAGCTCGCTCGCTTCGCTCGCTCGCATTTAACCGTTATATGCCATTCTCCTGATATTACTGCCATTAATTGCCAGCAGTTGCACCCGGTGCGCCCCCCCCCCTGAATTTCCAAAGCGAAAAAATATAGCTACAAAAGGCAGTTTGGGGACTGTAAAATGTCAAAATTTTCAAGCTCGCTCGCTTCGCTCGCTCGCATTTAATCGTTATGCCATTCTCGTGATGTTACTGCCAGCAACTGCCAGCAGTTGCGCCCGGTGCAACCCCCTTAATTTCAAAAGCAAATATATATATATATATATTGTGACGAACTCGCCTTCTCGTCGTGAAGTAAGAGAGTGTATTCGACTGTTTGTACAAATGTCTCCGCGAGCCGTGTCAGGATGGCCGAGTAGGCGGGGTTCGTTTTGTTGCAGTTTACAACGATCCCTTTAAATTACTAAAACTACAAGTCTGTACGCTACCATGTATTATGTTGTGTCAGAAGCAGCTCACCAACACAAGCGGCACACATACCAAGTTCAGCATCACTTAGAGTATGTCACTCCCAAGCGTCACTTGTAGAGGATGTTAAATTGGTATACTTATTTTGTTACCAACTTTTGCTACCAGCTCTTGCTACCAAGTTCTGCTACCAAGTGTTGTTACCAACTTTTGCTAACAACTCTTGCTACCAAGTTCTGCTACCAAGTTTTGTTACCAACTTTTGTTACCAACTTTTGCTACCAACTCAGTCACGCTAACGTGGAACACCTTTCACAACCATATGGTGGCACAGGTGTCGTTGATGGCACGGGGTAAAGTGCTGTATCGCACCGTTACCAACTTCTTCAGGCGACGACTGGAACTTGGATTGGGCACGGACTATGCGACAAGTCACATTACCATTATACCCGAAATCCAACGGCGACGACTGGAACGTGGATTGGGCACGGACTATGCGACAAGTCACATTACCATTATGCCCGAAATCCAATGACTTGTTAGTTGGTCTTCTCAGGAATGATGCTCCAGCTCAGGAACATGTACCACCGTTCCAACGCACACCGCTGCTTGGTGATAGAACTCTCAAGAAGACACAGTGGAGTTATCAGTTCAGGAACACATGTACAGTTTAATACACATAGAAGTGAACATGAACCACACATGAAAATTGTATCATTCACGGGCTGCTTGTTGCGGACTATGTCACACAACGACCACTTTATATGCCTCCCCTCCTATCGCGGATAAAGGAGGCAATCCCGCACGGCCGTGAGCTGCGCAGAAAATACCCGCAGTAGTTATTCAAATTATTTATAATGTTGGCGTGGTTATTAAATTTGTACAACGATTATACATTTTAGCAGTATCTCTTGTACATGGTTACTATAATTCGGCATGTATCATCGGTCTAAACCGGAGTTGGTATTAAACTAATCCAAACTTGCCCATGACAAACAAGTAACCACATATCTAATAATAAATGTTAAAACTCATAATAATGCACTACCACACTACAGCGTTTGCCCAACGTTCCAATAGTGCCCCCTTTCTATGCTATAGGCACAATCGATCATAACAAATTATAATCGAAACGGTTAAATCGAATCGGTTCCACCGAATTTCGTTACAATATATATATGTATATATATATATATACATGTATATATATATACATACATATATTATTATATATAGCTACAAACGGCAGTTTGGGGACTGTAAAATGTCAAAATTTTTCAAGCTCGCTCGCTCGCATTTAATTGATACGTTATGCAATTCTGATGTTGCTGCCATGAGGTGCCCCCCCCCCCCAATGTCTTGACCCACGGTACGCCACTGTATATAATACACACACACTCACACACACACACACATATGAATAAATATATATATATATATTGCCTAATGATTTACTCTAACAGGAATTTCTTGTTGCCTTTGCGACTGCAGTCATGACATGTTATATCATCCGTAGAATTACAACAACAATAAAAAATAGCAGGCTGGACAAGAGGGGAGGGTATCGATTTCTAACTCCTGTGATAACTCCTCCAAGAGAACTATGTAAGTGTAAGAAGTCAGAATTAACCATGAGCAATGTCATACATATCATACCAACTGCCATGAAGATGTCTATCTTGAAAAGAAACTTGAAGATATCATGACCTACGTATATAATTGCCCTTTCATACCTATTATACAATCAGATAATGTGCATTGCCTGTTAGGAAGTCTTCTAACAATTTCCTTGGAGAATGATGTATCTTCCACTTGAAGAATTTTTTACTCTCTCTTCCTCTCCCTCTCTGTCCTCTTAATTCTATCTCTCTCTTTCTTTCTCTCTGTCTTCCTTCTCATTTACTTTGCTCTGCTTCATTTCTTTCTTTTCCTTTTCTCTCCCTTTCCACCCCCCCCCCCTCCCTCATGCATCAAAGGAGGATGTGTACCAAGACAAGATGCCAGATAGCTGTTCTGAGGATGCGGAAAACCTCGAGTAGAAAGAGAGGTAGATTTCCCAGGGCACCAAGGAACAGTGCTTCGTGCAAAGCCAGCCAAAGGTGCTTGGGAATATTGTTTACACTTAAGAGTTCTTCATGGACAGTCCTAAAGCAAAATCATGAGATGTGCACTTTTGATGCCTCTCTTCCCAACCCACCCCTTATCTCTCTCTCTCTCTCATGCTCTGCTTATCCATGTATGTATCTGTATATCTACTTATATCTACTAGTATCATCTATTATAGGTATGTCCATATCTATCTATCTATCTATCTTATCTTTCTGTAAATCTATCTATCTATCTATAAATCTTTTTGTTTATTCATCTATCTATCTATCTATCTATAAATCTATTTATCTATTGACAGTATCTACTTATTATCTGCCATATCTATCTATCTATCTATCTATCTATCTATCTATCTATCTATCTATCTATCTAAAATCCATCTATTTCTCTACCTATCTATCCGTCTGCTCTGTACCATCTGTATGCTCCTCTTCATGGCTGGGAGGTGCATTTCTGCCTTAATTATCTTTATATAAATTTGCATTGCTTCATTTCACTGCATTCCATGAATACGAAAGAGATTTATATCGTCCATTTGATGTTATTCCAGAAGGTTGGCAATTTAACGCTGATTTTTTTTTTTTTTTTCAAACAGGGAGTTATAGTCGCTAAAATGCTGGCTGAAATCATTTCTAGGGTATATATACTTCAATCGCAAAACATGGGAAGATGGGTGTGTGTGTTTGACATCATTGCCTCATAATTTGTAATCAAAATAATGATCGTTGGGTATATACTTGTGAATCTTTAGATCTTGTAACTTTACTTTTTGATCCAATTTTAGTGTGCAACGTTCACCATTCTATGTTTGTTGTTACTCTTTTTGATGGATCCCGGAAGTCTCCCTGAAAGTTTAGATTTCCTTCTTTTTTTTCTTCAAGATAACAACTATAAGGTAGATAAAGAGAAAGTATAGTGTGAAGAGGGGTGGGGAGGCAGAATTAGGAGACAGTACTACTAGACGAAAAACACTTGAACGATGAGAGCCATGAGAGGAAGGCAAATAGACTGGAAGAGAAACATAGAGATGCATGGAAATAGATAGATAGAGTGAGAGAGAAAGGGGGGGGGGGGGGGAAGAGGGGTATACAGAGTTGGTCCAAGTTTGTTCCCCCTACGCTCAAATTGCCTTCGGGTGACGAGGGACTATTACCAACATCCAAGGGCCCTCGACGAATATTTGGAGTGGAGGATCATATTGTCCGGAAGTCAAGCGCTTGCCCGAATTTACCTTACCCCGAGATCCGAAGACGTGGGAAGGGCGATGAAGGTGCGATTAAGGCCCGTATAGTAAGCTTTAGACATGCACACCACGCTAAAACAGAGTAGGTCATAGGTTTGGGGACAAGTCTGACGATGTATAGATTTATTCCAAAATCCTTGCGAAAACTGAAGTACTGTATACATGGTATATGTAGCATTTTTGAATTAACACATCAGGGCAGGTGTTGCGACACGGATTGTCGCCCCTACACGGATTGTCGCCTCCTGCTCGGGGCGACAATCCGTGACGGGTGTTGGCGGCACGGATTGTCGCCCCCTACACGGATTGTCGCCTGGCGACAATCCGTGTAGGGGGCTGGCGGCACGGATTGTCGCCCGCCCTCGAAGCACAGTTTGCTGGGTAATATCGTTTTGGACATAATCATTGAAATACTAACACATAACTTACATGGCTACATCCATGCAAACATGCCATGTAAAAAGTCATGGTGAGGTTTCAAGGAAGTGTGTATGTGCGCGTGCACATGATAATTTAGTGTCCGTTTGTGCGTGTGTGTGTGTGTGTGTGTGTGTGTGTGTGTGTGTGTGTGTGTGTGATGGAAGAATGTGTTTATTATGTCAGTTTTTTGCGTATGTGTTTTTTAGCTGCGCGTGTGGAGGGATAACTAGTAAGCTGTTGCTGGCATAAACGTTGATATTGATTTTATCAGCAGCTTTGAATTTGATGAGTTTGTTGGGGCAGCTTTGTATAATTATGAATTCGGAGTGGAGCTTGCGTGCGGGCATATGCTGCTTTTCTGCATACGGTCCATTATGTCTTATTTATCAACATTGGGAAATCGTTTCATCAGGAAGGAATGTGGTATCGGTTCGGGTGTGCGTCGGTATGTGGGAAGGGGGTTACATTAACAAATTCGTTATTGCAAAAGTTTGTTACTCTGAAGGCTCATTCGTCCGAAGGCTCATTATTCCGAAGGTTCGTTATTCCGAATTTCATTTTTGGATCAACGAACCTCTAGGTATAGGGAATTGTGTGTTTCGGACATTAAAATGAAGCCTCGGAAAAAACGAAACTTCGGAATAACGGAACCTTCGTGTGTGTGTGTGTGTGTGTGTGTGTGTGTGTATTTGGGTTGGTGAATGTGGGTGTGGGATGATTTAGGTTTTGTTTAATCAGGGGTTGGTGGGTTGGGATTGGATTTGAAGAAGGATAGTTATAAATGGTATGACAGATGTTGGTAGGATTTAATATTTAGGATAGATGTAGGCCCTAGATTTGTTTCGGATGGGGAGGGGAGGGGGTGGTCGGGTTTTTTATGACTGATTTCATTCTAGATTCGTGTAATGTATTTGTGGTTTTTTTTTATGTATATGCCCTTGTAAGTTAGAAGGTGTTACATGATCCAAACCAATGTATTCAAGGAATATAGGTTTGGTAGGGCCCTACATGTCAAAACTTTCTCGTGAAGAAATTGTTAGTAGGGTTGGTCTATAATCGAGTTATCTATGTTGAAGTGAGATTATTTGTGGTATAAATTGACAAATGGATTTGTTTCTGTTTCGAATTGCCATTTGTAACTTTTTTCATGTAACACCCAGAATGAGTCGATTTATGAATGATTTGAATGAAATCAATGAATATCAAGGAAAAAAGTGTTGAGTTAGTTTATTTGCATTATGAGGATTTGTTTGAGTGTTTGTTGCTGTTTGTTTGTATAACGTATGTATTAGCGGTGTGCAATGGCAGTTCGTTTGTGCTAAAATCAACTAACGATTGACAATTTTTTTTTTACGGCGTGTGGAAATTATTCGCTCATGCATAAAGCATGCCAAACCTATTCTGGGACAAAGAATAGTGGTATGGACGTTCTAGTTTATAAGACTGATGGAAGAAAATGACTGCAGTGAAAAATGAACAAAGACAAATAACATTTGGGGAGGGTACCTCCCTCGTATGTATTTTCTCTCGGTCTCTCTCTCGTCTAGCCTGCCTCACCGCTGATATTGGTTCACACACCCATACTATTTTTAGATCAACGCTGGTGTGAATTTTTTTAACACGTGCTCATACACTCTGAAGGCGTTTGTATTGCCACAGAAGCGCCGCTATATTCCACATACACACGTAAGCATACAGGCACACGTATACACACAGACAAACAAACCACTACCACTATGACCACCACACATGCACAGTTTCTACATATTGTATTATTATACTCCAAACACACACACATACACACACTTACACACACACACACACACACACACACAGACACACTCACACACAACAAATCATACACATCACATATCATGCAGCTCACAATACACACACACACACACACACACACACACACACACCCAACCCCCCCCCCCCCCACACACACACACATACGCAAACAGTCATACCCATCCCAACACCGGAGGAACCACCCCGAGCCCGGGGCGACAATCTGTGACGGGGCGACAATCCGTGTCGCAACAATTTTTTTGCCAACACGGATTGTCGCCTTCGAGGTCAAAAACTGGGAACTGCACAAGCGTCACGGATTGTCGCCAGGCGACAATCCGTGTAGGGGGCGACAATCCGTGCCGCCAGCGCCCGTCACGGATTGTCGCCCCGAGCAGGAGGCGACAATCCGTGTAGGGGCGACAATCCGTGTCGCAACAGCAGGTCTTTGACTTCTTCATTTGACTTCTACTTCGTCGTACTATTAATATTACTATTACTACCACTATACTGCTGCTGCTGCTGCTGCTGCTGCTACTACTACTACTACTACTACTACTACTACTATAACTACTACTACTACTACTACTACTACTACTACTACTACTACTACTACTACTATAACTACTACTACTACTACTACTACTACTACTACTACTACTACTACTACTACTACTACTACTATTTACTACTACTACTACTACTACTACTACTACTACTACTACTACTACTACTATAACTACTACTACTACTACTACTACTACTACTACTACTACTACTACTACTATTTACTACTACTACTACTACTACTACTACTACTACTACTACTTCTACTACTGCAACTACTACTACTATTACCTACTCTTTCATCTTTCTCATTCTCTTCTCCTCCTCATCATCACTTCATTTCTTCCTTGTTCCTATCAATTTTCTTCTCATTCTACCCCATTCTCACGCAATCTTTTATTCCACTTTCTTTAGTCTCCTCCTTTTGTTTCGTTCTTTTTACCTCTTTGCCGCCAGTCTGCCTTTATTACACTTCTTCTTTTTTTTTTTCTTCTTTTTTTTTTCTTTTTTTTTTGGGGGGGGGGGTTAGGGGTGGGGCAGGAGGAGGTTAGGATTGTTGTATTACGCTGTTAGTTGGGATAGGAAACATTACCCGATGCTCATTATACCGTTGAAATGGCTTGTAAACAACCTCTTAAGGGAACATGATGGTTATATGGCTCACAAAGGCATTTGATGTTGACGTCATAACATGCTTATGTTATAAAAACATTGTTACATTTTATGTATTCATCGCCCATAGATATTTCTGCCGTTTTTTCCTGCCAAAAATTTGGCAGGATGTTGATATAGTACGCCATGGATATCGTATGACCGCCAGTTCACATGTTACCCCGTTCTCTTGTGAGTGTAACCTGCTGCAAGCTCGATCGTTTCCCCTTTTACCCTGAGCGTTACAGCTGCTTATGTATAATTCAAGAAGGAAACGAAACCCCCTTTGTTTTTTAACTCTTCGTTCTTACCTTGTTTCTTACCTTCACCACCCCGCGTGATGTGGTAGTAAGTCATGTAGCGCAGCTGAGGGGGCCCATTTCATGAAGAGGTTGCGGCACATTATTCTTCACAAGGGGCCAATAGGGAGCTTTAGATTTTAGACGCGCGGACGTTCAAAGGGGAAAAAACATGGTCTGAGCGTGCGCAGTAGCGCACGTCAAGTTACTGCGCACGCTCAGACCATGTTTTTTTTCCCCTTTGAACGTCCGCGCGTCTAAAATCTAAAGCTCCCTAATGTTGCAATATATACCGTTACAACTAAAATGCTCACAGCTGATTGGCCATTGTCGGGATGCTGCCGTAGCAACAGCAGGTATACGGCAAAGTGCATATTGTTGAACAGATGATTTTGAAACAAGATAATGTGGGTTTGTGACTTGTCAAGTACACGTTGCAGTTGTCAACCCTATCTACCAGTTTGTCTACAGGTCATGCCAGAGGTATCAATAGGCCCTACCTGATGGATTATTGCTTTTAATAGTCAACCCATACACAGCCGGAGCATTTCGCATATACAAACGTTGGATTCCTATCTCCTTTGTTCGAAGATTTTGAAATAATACAATTTGAGTATGATATGATACAGTGTACTAAACAATATCAAAATTGTGAGTGAAGAACTAAGGGCTTAACTCATGAGCCCTGATTAAACTTCCTTGAAATGTGATTGACTTTTGAATGATACCCACACGCACACAAAGACACACACACACACACACGCATATTGTATATCTTATGTTTCTCCGTCTTTTCTTCCATACACATATATTCTTCTCACATACACACAGACAAAAAAACAAACAAACAAACAAAACAGAAAATGAAACACTCAATCAGTGAGCAGCGTACTCGAACAGAAATCAAAACAGATTGAACGGCGTATTGAAGCAACAATTGCCTTTAGATTCAGTGTCAACCACGGATGTATTCTGCTTCATTTACGCGGGAAGTGCAAAGGTTGTTTAGTGCGATGTAAAGATCAGGAGCAGCCAAAGTCATCAACCTTCATCGGGATGTGTTCGTTCGTCTTCGATTTCTGCAGAGTAGACGAAATCTATCGTTTTCGACTTTCATGAGCAGAAACGTCGATACGTATTTGCAACTGTTCCGGCAAACTTGCACCGTCTCAACAGTTTTTTTTTCTTCTTTTTTTTTTTGCTCAGTTGTCTGGTTTGGAACGTCAAGTTCTCTTTCCAAGTACTGTTTCTTATTTGCTTCCTTCTTTTGTTTGTTTGTTTTTTCCTCCTTTTTTGTCTTTGGAGTAAACTTGTGAGTATATCGGACAGAGTGCCCGTTTCAGCGCCTCTCTGATGCACACTCTGCTTTCACGTATCGTTACGTGGTGTTGAGTGGCGAGCTTTTCCGCACGAGACTTTCTGTCTTGTGTGTGTGATGGTGTTTGCGAGTGTTTTGTTTTGTTTTTGTTTTGTTTTTTGAGGGGTCTGTATTTTGAGTGTGTGCGCATGTGTGGCCGTGGTTTTTTTCTTCCCATTTTGATGTTGCCACAAATTTGAATCCCAAAACTTTCGCATTGTTTGTTTAAATATTCGTAACAATTGTCTCATACTGCATGCTTTTTGTAAATAATGGGGGAAATCTTCAAACTACTTGATTTTGTGGGTGTAGGTAGAGGTAAGACCTGTGCATGATCAAAATGGCTGCAATTTCTGAAATCATACGAAAATAAGATCAACCACTCAATCTATTCCTCATGTTGTACGGAGGTCATTTATTTTACGCTCTACTTTGAAAGTTTGAAGTCTTTTTTTTTCTTTGCGCTGTAATGCACTGATATGAAATAGAATGGAATGGAATGGAATGGAATGGAATGGAATTGTAAGACACTGCATGATATCGAATTGACTTAAATTGAGTTGAACTGAAATAAACTGAACAATTATTATATATACGTATATATATAATATATATATATATATATATATATTCACAACAGTAGTTCATATGAAAACTCCATAATAGTTTCACTGTTGTGAATCAATACTTTCTTAGACTCCGAGCAGAAACCTATTGCTGTTTTATATACATATATATATATATATATATATATATATATATATATATATATATATGTGTGTGTGTGTGTGTATGTATATATGTATATATATATATATATATATGTATATATATGTATATATATATATATATATATATGTATATATATATATATATATATATATATATATATTGTAACGAAATTCGGTGGAACCGATTCGATTTAACCGTTTCGATTATAATTTGTTATGATCGATTGTGCCTATAGCATAGAAATGGGGCACTATTGGAACGTTTGGCAAATGCTGTAATGTGGTAGTGCAGTATTATGAGTTTTAACATTTATTATTAAATATGTGGTTACTTGTTTGTCATAGGCAAGTTTGGATTATTTTAATACCAACTCCGGTTTAGACCGATGATACATGCCGAATTAAAGTAACCATGTACAAGAGATACTGCTAAAATGTATAATCGTTGTACGAATTTAATAACTACGCCAACATTGTAAATAATTTGAAGGACAATTGCGAGTATTTTCCTCGTCGTTAACGGCCATGCGGGATCGCCTCCTCCTTCTGCGATAGGAGGAGAGGCATACAAAGTGGCCGTAGTGTGATATAGTCCGTAACAAGTAGCCCGTGTATGATACATTTCAAATGTGTTGTTCATGTTTACTTCTACGTGTAATAACTTGTACATATGTTCCCGAATTCCTGTCTTCACATGTCTTCTTGAGGGTTCTACCACAATATAAATACAACAGCATGGAGAGTGGTGGTACATGTTCCTGAGTTGGAGCGCCGTTCCTGAGAAGACCAACTAGCAAGTCATTGGATTTCGGGTATAATGGTAATGTGACTTGTCGCATAGTCCGTGCCCAATCCAAGTTCCAGTCGTCGTCATTGGATTTCGGGTATAATGGTAATGTGACTTGTCGCATAGTCCGTGCCCAATCCAAGTTCCAGTCGTCGCCTGAGGAAGTTGGTAACGGTGCGATACAGCACTTTACCCCGTGCCATCAACGACACCTGTGCCACCATATGGTTGTGAAAGGTGTTCCACGTTAGCGTGATTGAGTTGGTAACAAAACTTGGTAGCAGAACTTGGTAGCAAGAGTTGGTAGCAAAAGTTGGTAACAAAACTTGGTAGCAGAACTTGGTAGCAAGAGTTGGTAGCAAAAGTTGGTAACAAAATAAGTATACCAATTTAACATCCTCTACAAGTGACGCTTGGGAGTGACATACTTTAAGTGATGCTGAACTTGGCATGTGTGCCGCTTGTGTTGGTGAGCTGCTTCTGACACAACATAATACATGGTAGCGTACAGACTAGTAGTTTTAATAACTTAAAGGGATCGTTGTAAACTGCAACAAAACGAACCCCGCCTACTCGGCCATCCTGACACGGCTCGCGGAGACATTTGTACAAACAGTCAAAAATTAATACACTCTCTTAATTCACGACGAGAAGGCGAGTTCGTCACAATATATATATATATATATATATATATATATATATATATATATATATATACATATATATATATATATATATATATGTATATATATACACAATGTATATATATATATATATATATATATATATATATATATATATACATATATATATATATATATATATATATATATATATATATATTCCAAATAGGCAGGAAATATGAGTGTGTATTTAATATTTTCATAGCCAGTTGAGTGATTAAAACGAAACGTTATGGTAGGGACCACTCCTTCTTTCGGTATCTCGGGATGCGTATTATTTACGAAATGACTTACTCCTGATCGCGATAACAGATGAATTACCATCTAGGGTTTTTGTGTCACACTGAAATCCCTCCATTTCAGCGGCGGAGGGATATCTAAGGATGAAGTGGGGAGACTGGAGGAGTAAGATAAAGAAAGAGAGAGAGAGAGACAGAGAAAAAAGATCCATTATCTGTACGGATTTGAAGACAAATGAGATCCAGGAAATGAAAGCGAGAAAGAGGAAAGAGAAGAAAATGAAGGAAACACGGACAAAAACCCCTTTTCGTGCACCACAGTACCCTTTGAACCTTTCTTCCCTACTATAATTATCTTTTCATGTAAAAGAACAAAATATATGTCATTTTGTGTCGACCACTGGGTACTCTTTTGTCTAAATGAGTGCAATAAAAAAGAATCTTCGGCATGAATAAATATGTGATTTAAATGTTGTTTGTTTTTTGTTTTTCAAGTCTCTCATATCTGTCTGGTCTTGTATCCGATTCAACGGATATACGGGATAACTTTCATATATTTCCTATACAGAGGCAGTTTCTATACCTTAAACAATCTGATAATGTGAGACAACCTGGACTAAGTTCAATGACTGAGAACGTTAAGGAGTAGAGGCAACAGAGAAACAGACTGGAGGACTCGGCAAAGAGTGAGGCGATGAAGAGGCGGTGATACTGTCTCCATCTCTTATCCTAGATATGGATGACGGTGTGATGATGATGATGACGATGGGGATGAGTAGATTATGCTTGCACAACCGTAAATAAGAACGACAAATAACTTTGTCGAAGATCGAGAGCGTCGAGTCTCCCTTTTGCAAATCAATGCAAAAAGATATCGAAATAAGATCAGTTCAAGACTAAAACAGTACGACATGAACGATCGTTTAATACCTTTGACAATAATTCAGATTTATGTCCGTGAAGGCGGCTAAACATACGTGAAACAGTGATGATGAAACAGTTGTCAGTGTTTCACATATGCCTGGAGCATCAAAAAAAAAAAAGTTCAAGGAATTTTTAGGAATGATTTGCATCTGTGATTGATCGAGAAGTTGGCGGTTTAATTACAGAAATGCATACGATCTTCTGGCACCATTTTGTACACCAGTAGAATTTCAACGAAATTGGAAGAGTTTCTGCATGGGAGAGAGGCATACAAACAAGTTGCAATATTACGCATAAACTTATAAAGGCAGGTTAAAAAAAATGACATGTATTTGACCAGCTTTCACACAAAATGGCTTCTTTCGGTATACGGGAAGTCATCAATATCGCAATGGGAGGGTGTGCACGACTGGGGAATTGAAAAGATATCGCATTATTCTCGTCATCACGTTCTGACGGATCAAGCGCGCCAGTAAGAAATAATCTCCGAAGTGCTCGCGAATTATTGTCCTGATCAAGGGACAAACAAGCGCTATCATCCCGTAACCATGGATACGACTTCACTCGCTCTTCATCTTCGGATAGATAGACGTAAAGAATATGAGCACTTGGGAGGCAAGGAACAGCAGGAGAGGTAAAAATGGAATGGGCTTTACATTTAAATAACACAGTCACTTAAAACAGCACACTAGATTCATTTTTTACGGTTGTAGCACCATGTGGTAGAGTGCTTGCAATGACTATTGAGATGAAAGAGGACAGGTGAGTATAAGATTGTTTTTGTTTGTTTCTTTTCTACTCATCTATATTCTTTCACCCGTTATCTCTTCTCTGAACTCTCTATCATACTTTCACACATTACTGAGTAGTTTTATACGACTTGGGACTAACGCATGTACGACAAAAGAGTGCCCACTTTTCTTAACATTTATACTTTCCAACCCATCTATCGTCTTGGCAAAACTCTTCACTTCCATCGCTATGATTATTAGTTCCGCTCGGAATTGATTTTCTTCATCCCTTCTCTCTTTCCACTCACCTAGCCTCTTCAATTCCAAGAGTTCTTACAAGGGCTATAATACAGCACTGTGTTATAGTAACACTATTATCTACTATTTATACCTGATGGAAAGTGTCACGAATCATAATACAGCAACAGCATAGTCCGTTTATGCACTCGTTCACTAATCGAGCAAAGAACAACAACAGCAACAATGATAATAATTATAATAATAAAAATAAAAATAATAATAATAATAATAATAATAATAATAATAATAATAATAACGATAATAATAATAATAATAATAATGATAATGATGTTAATAATAATAATAATAATAATAATAATAATAATAATAATAATAATAATGATAACAATAACAATAACGACAACAATCCCACATCATTCTGATTAAGAATGAGCCAGGTTTGAGGCAGAAGCCGTTTTGTCTCCGCGAATGTGCCAATTTCTATTCAAATAGGTTCGTTGACTGTGAAAAACAAACAAACAAACAAAGTTTGCTAATAGGGTTGAGTCAGGTAACGAATGCATTTTCAGAAATGTACTTCTTGTCAGATCTACTTTGTCAATTCTACATGATTATACAGTACATCCACAGGCAAATAACATTTTGGGAAAAACGAATGCATTTTGTTGAATACTGGTCAGATTTATTTTGTAGTTTCGACATATATCCACAGGCCCAGGAGTCTATTTGTCACTTTGTGTTTGTGTGACTGTGTGTTTGGCGTGGGAGTGTGGCGTTGAGACGTCATTAAACAACGAGTCACTACCAAAAAAAAAAAAATAAATTAATGGGGGAATACTATAACTTTTTCACTCTGTCAAATTCTTTTCAGACAAATTTTAGAACGAAAAAAAAAAATCACCAGCATCAGGTAGACTTTTGATATCAAGGAAAATGTCTTGATAACAAAGTCGAAAAGGGCAAAAAATCTCTCTTCGTGTTTGCAAGTCACGTTTGACAGTACTTCAAGCTTTGAGTAAAGTCACTGGTCTTTATCATGTTTATTGTCGAGGTTGTCGAAGATGACAAGCCGCTCAAGTTGAGTTATCTCTGCGAATTAGTATAAAAGCAAACAATCAGAATGGCAGAAGTTTCATGAGTATAAATAAAAGGGGAAACAAGAAAATAGCGTAATTTTGCAGTTTACATATATTTTCAAGACACAGGGATGTTGGTCACTATGGCAAATGCAAATTAGATTCGATAATGATGTTTGAATCATCGAAGAATCATAAATTGGTAGATCTACTTGTTAGTGCGGTGCTAATGGTATCACCTATAGCGATGTCCGGGGACAGCAAACTCCATTGTCAAGTAACCCGTTCCATATGGGAACCCGGTGGCCTGTATAGTAAGTCTATGGGGATTTCAGAATTTAGTATGGAACGGGGTAACTACCCTCAATTGGAACGTTCAAGGATGGACACATGGGACATACCATAAAACATCTTAACATGTGGTAAGGCCCATAGCCAAAACAACACCCTCCCCAACGTGCATGAGTTCATTATCAATGTGTGCCTCTTGGAGCTGAGTGGCTGCAAGGTTTCTCCAACAAACTGCCTCATGAGCAACACCTGGGAATCACTCCCATGGGATCACTGCGCGCGAACATCAGGTGGCGAACATGTCAACCATTAACAACCGTCTGCGCCATCTTACCAATGCTTACAGGCTCATCTTTCATCATAGGCTGCCCCGGTGAAGTACTTGTCTGTACTGTCAATTCCCAGCATTGTTCCACCATCTCTACGCGGAAAAGATCACACTCATCAGCTACAGTGAAGAAGGCCATCCAAGACCCTTCACACCTTCTTCGCGCCCGAATCAAGGAAAAAGTAACTCCTGGACTCCAGCTCCTGTGCTTTCACAGTCCTTTCAGCCAGCATGCAGCAGTCCTTGCTAGCTCCAACCCCAGCATGATCTTACAGTGGAAGAGCGGATGGCATCAGTTTGACACGATCACCCAAATTTACCATCACACCAGATATCAAGCCCCACCTGGAGTCATGCAACCTTCACAGGTGAGACTAGGTAACACCATGCAGGGGGCGGAAGAGAGATCTTCTCTGGTAACACACAACCGCCAGCGATCAGGAGTTGGCAGCTTCAATACCAATATGCAGAACTAGGGTCTCTGCCCTTGAGCGTCCTGTCAGGAATAGATGTGGACTTGTCAGATTCCAACCCAGAAAACCTGTCCTAGATCCGGCAGCTCCGGGACATTGTATCGACATTTCTAATGCAGTTCATGCGAAAGAAGAAGAAGTATCAATAGCATGCTATACAGATTTCTGTCTTGCCTACAAGAAATTAAACAATAAGAGGTTCAGACCGAAGTTCATTCCAAACGGGGCTTCAGTAGCCATGAAAGCAAAACCTTGCTATAATGAGAGGGTGTATCGTATTTCGTTTTAACGCATTTACAATAATCTTGGACTGTACGTGCTACTATCTTCCTGACTATAATACTACCAGATTCACAGTGTATTTACGTTTGTGAACCTCTCGATCTGCGCATGCGTTGGGTGGGTGTATAAACGTGGGGGCGCGCGCACGCGGCTTCTTATGTTCGATGAACAGACAGTTTCAATATGTGAAAGAAGGGATTCCAACAACTCAACATTTCATTTGTAGCGAAATGAATTCAAAAGAGGGAGTGAGTGGATCTAATGCACAATTTCCTCAGGAAGACAGTCCCGTCCAATTTCAGAAGTTGCCGTTAAAATGTGAGACTCTTTAACAAATTACGAGCCGCGTCTGTAGTTCCAGTCCCCGACGAGTGCTCGCTAATACCAGTAGGTATGCATCTTAAATAGAATATCAAAAGTATTGAGTGATTTCGCTTTCGCTGCCCTCTGCTTAAACACAAATTTGTATAAGATTATATCATCTTATACGTTCTTGTCTTGCGAGGTTGCAGTGCAATCTTTTTAAAAAGAATTTCCAAGTATGTTTCGTGTGCCTCGTGATACGAAATCACAGATTAGTCCTAAATATCAAAGCCTGCATGCTCAGAGAAAGAAGAGCTTGTCTGTGGAGATGGCACATACTTGTAAAGGAATATGAAAACACAAGATAAGATCAAAAGCAAAACACACGCACCACGCCGCCCCTAGACACCGACATGAGCAAGAAAAATAGTCTGACGGTTTTGAAATTTGAACAGAGTGCCATATTCTTCTTTGTCATCGTTTACCATTGTCTGCGGTGTTAGTATAAGTCCTTTACGGCCTTACATTTGTCTTCACTGTGTAGCCAAGATGACTCAAGAGATACAAAATTGTTTTCCACTTTAGCACTGAAAATTCCGAGACGACATAGAAAGTTGACCACTTTTCCAGAAACAAAAGCAGCAACAGAATGACAGAAACGGGAAAAAGGTGCATGGCATCTTTACCTTTCCTTTTTCATGTCCTAGTTTTTTTAAGTGTGATCAAAACTTTTGAAACCTTAGATTTGATTGAAGGAAATAGAACATCCTGCACCAGAGGGGCGAACAATCTCTCTTAGTCAGGGTCCAGAAAGAAACCAAAATGTAAAACACAACGACAATCCAAACTGCATCATACAAGTATGAAGTGAAAATCCAGTGCCTCTCCGGTGTCGTATATTGTACAAGGTTCTGTTGCAAGCGATCGATTTGATGAATAAATCCCCCTTAAATTCCTGTCGATTGATAAGCAACAATCGATTTGAGTGGCAGACGATGCATACCTGTATGTGTGTGTGTGTGGGGGGGGGGGGTGGATGTGTTTGTGTGCGTTTGCACGTGTGTGTGTGTGTGTGTGTGTGTGTGTGTGTGTATTTAATGCGTGGCTAACCGAGAACACGTTAGGGGACAATATAATTTTTAAGGCACTTCGGAAGCTAAACCAAATTCAGTCAGAAAGCACTTGTCCCTTACATTTTATTTTTTTGTTGTGTTTCTCTGATGTAAATAAGTGCTGAGTGTTATTTGATGAAAGGTGGCCAGGACAGATGTTACTTATATTTGTTTTTATCAGAACTGCGTTGAACCACTGTGACAAAACTTAGAAATATAAAAATATGAAATAAACATCACACTAATAAATCCCATAACATTATATTTGGGTTACTTGGGACAGATCACACACGCGAAACTGTTGAATGCGTTCATAATGACGTTTATTTTCGTGCAGTTTTTAGGATACTGTCTTGAATGTCTTGAATATGCACCTTCTTTTAAGGCTAGTAACAATAAGTAAGTTATCTGGACAGCATCTCTGCGAGTCACTAATGGTTATGACGTAAATGTGTGAGCATGTGTTTAAATATGAGCTGCATGCTGCATACACTCAACATGATATAGGTGGGCTAGGAGGAAGGTGACGAGATCGTATCGCCATGTCGAAACTTTACTGTGTCTCAGCTAACGTTTATCACCTCGCGATAAATGTCAATTAACTTCGCCTACATCACAAACTTTGCTCGCTTCTCGCGGCAATTTGTTTAAACTATACTTTGTTTACTCCACCAGAATTGCTGCGGTCGCGGTGTGCGCCAACACGCGTTTTGAATATTGGATAAGAGCACTTTCTAGCAATGTCTCATGTCTTGATTTATACCCTCCAGCTTTGCCGCTCGCTCGAAGAGAGCACGTTCTATAAACAAGCTTGATATAATTACGTCGCCCTAACACGCTAGGTTGACGAAACGTATGCATTCAGCTGCCCGAGAAAACGCCTTCCCTAATGAACATGATTTACGCGGGAAACCAAGACGGTTTTAACGCCACTCAAATGATATCACTGGAAGAAGAAAAAAACAAAAACAAAAACCTGGCTTCATGTACACGACTTCTTTCTATTACCTTGTAGTCGATGTATACAAACAAAGATTGCTCAAGTTTAGTTTCAAAGCTCCTCCATCTTTTTTTTCATTTACTTCCATCGATATTCGTCTTATTTCATGTCTACTTACCACACATTGCACTAAGTGGAGTGCAAGGTTTGAAATGTTTGTGCGTTAGTCTCCGAGGTAACATGCATTTCTTCATCTACAGAGTCAGAATCAAATACCCTAAAAAGTGTTGGTGTGTAAAATTGCAGTGTAACTGCTTGGAGTGATTCGACAAAGTTTGCTTTATTTATGTAAATGATACTGCGACTCTGGAATGAAAACATCATTTACTTTACATAATCATCGGGAAAATTACCAATCAAAACAAAAATATAGAATATACACAAAAGATCGTTTGCTGCCAAAGCAATAAATGACATACCTACACATGCCTTCGTTACGTGCCACCTATACCACCAGCGATCATCCTAAGATATTATTGATGTACCACATAGGTTACCATTATTATCCATCATCATGTGTCATAAAAGCACAATAGTATTTGAATCCAGATTAAATCAGTTTTGTTTTTTTTTAAAGGGACACAATGAATGTTTGTAAGCATGATTAGCACCTACAGCTCGACGGCTTTTCGGCCTCCGGAATCGGACAAATTGCCTCTCCTACAGGGCTGCTGCTACGGGAGTTAAACCAGGGACCTCAACCAAGGGTCTCATGATTCTTAATTATCTACAGACCCACAACAGCACCTTAGTATTCCTTAATTGACCATTCAACACGACTGCCTAGCATCGATGTATCATAACCAGTATCATCACATTCTGAAATAAGAATAGAAGTGATATCCAGGCAGATGAACAGTAAGTAGAAATATACTTCGTTGAAATTTTCTCTCAAACTTCTGAGCTGATTTTGCATCATTTTTTAAAAGTCATACTCACTTCCCTCACTCACATCTGCCAAAGCAGCACACAAATTTTATTTGTTGAAACCTGAACTCCTTCACGCTTGGATTAAAAAAAAAAGAAGCAAAATGACAGATATCCCCAAGATTATACTGGGCAGTATGCATTGATCCAGAAATGTCCATTTTCTTGTACCCCATCTGCGAGTGAAATCGTCTCTATTTCTGTCAGGTGTCTTCCCCCACGCATAATGAAGATTTCTGTTCACATGATTACACTCTGTATTCATATCATCTTCGTTTCTGTTTCCTTCTGTCCATCTTCATCTTGCTCGACGTCAGTGTAAACACCTATGGACGTCGGATTAAAGAGCACATAGACAACAATGGATTTGATTGGGAATACGAGAACTTTCGGGGATTTATTTCCTTTATTTCCTCTGCTCCACGAAAGATTTTGAAGCAACGGCGTTGATATTATCTAATCTTAATATACATCTCCTTCTCTTAGCTTGTGTAGCTTCCAGGTCTCCTTTTTTACGTTTCCAATTTCAGATGGCACAATATTTACGCGTGTATTTACACATTTGAGTGCTTTTGTTTTGTAGTGTACATAGTCAAGTGTGTGTGCATGTGTGCGTGGTGTGTGTGTGTGTGTGTAGGTGGGGGGGGGGGTATGTATGTTAAAGTACAAAGAAAATCTCTATCAAGCATGATCGACATGTTCATCTGGCAACGCAATAGTAAGACTGTCGCATAACCGGCATAGAATGGAGAATAACGAATGAAACAATATTTATATCCTCGGTAGATATGAAACAAGTCATCCAGTCTGTCCTCGTTTCCTATCAAACTTTCACCGCATTCTTCTATTCCAAGTAATATAAAATCTATTTACTTTTTATATGATATGATTTGATTTGATATGAGGTGTTTTTGTTCTCATTCTTCTTGATTTGGTATTGAAGTGTTCTTTCTTTTTCGGCATCACCACATGTCATTTGTAACTTGTCCACATGAGGATCTCTTTAATTGCGTGACTTCAGCTGTAAACACAGCACTCCTTATAGATTCTTATGTGCAACAATCATCAGCTTTATCTTCCTCCCCCCCCCCCCGCCCTCCTCAACTTTTTCTACTGCGGTCCCATTTTCCACCACTTCACTATGCCAGAGTGTGGTACACACCTTTGGGAAAACGTGAGGAAAGCGAGGCATGCATCACGTTTTGGTTCTCACTCACATCCCTTTTGATAACAGCGGTAATGAGAAAACAGAAGACCTTCTCAAAACTATTCCACTGATATTGATGAGGACTGTTTTTTTCCCGCGTTAACTTTTCGCGCCTCGTCTTTTGCCCGTGTTTTGCCCATTTCAACCATCGCTCGCTTGAATATGTTTAAACACGCTCGCGAAACATGATAACTCAAAAGGGAGAATCGAAGCACAGTTTGTTCAGCTTGATCTATTGAGGATCGTTGCTCCCCGCGTTTAGTCAACTCGATAACCAAGTTCTCAGTGTCTAGGGAAAGGAACCTTCGCAACCCAGGCAAGCTGAAAAGCATTAAAAAGTATTTAAAAGTAATCTACAGACGAATGCAGACTCTCTTTTGCCATCAGATTAATTAAAGGGTAGAAGACCACGTGGAACAGTGTTCTCAAATGACCCCAATTAGTTGAAAAGTTTGACCTCCAGCACGCATCCGAGAGCTCATCAAATTAATCGCATAGGTCTGTCTCCGTGGCTCGTCTAAAAAATCATAAGCAAGTTAGAAATCTCTTCCCTCGCGGACAGGGAAATAGAGCAGGTCTTCTACAGGCTCATCCGAGTGACCTCGTGTATGACTTTAATCAAAATAGATCGAGATGGAGTGTTTTTTTTTTCTTCTGTCGATGCGATGGGCAATTTAGGTCAAACTTTCCATGGCGTATGAAAACAACACTTGAGGATGGACGGGTTGGAGATTGGAATCAGTGATGCGGAATCTATATGATGACGTAACTTAGAGGGCGCCACCATCCTTAGGTCTTTGGAAGAATGAGCATTCCACCCTTATATTCTTATAATCATTTATATTCGCTGTTTTTTCTTTCTTTTCCTCTTTGTGCTATGTACTTCCTACCCTCTTAAGATCTAAGAAATCTACAGTGATCGCATGAATATGAAAATTTTTTTCCACAAGTTGGGATATTTTTTTTTCTTCTTCACAACGTCGAAATCATGCTTTGCGAGGCTGGCATTAAAACTATTGTCTGCTGGTGCCTACTTTACGACGTAAAATACTCTACTTCACGCAGGCCTAACTTTTGAATTAATGTGTTATCATGTGAATTTACATCAGTGGCGATATGTCTGTTCCTTCAACGAAACTTTGTCCACCGTGTTTCCACTCTTTGATAAGACTGGTCCGATATCGTAATCCAAACAAGAGACTGTCGAATGTAGAAATTCCAGGTCTTCACACATCATTGAAAGTGCAGACAGAATATTTTTTCTTGCTCGTGCTGTGACGAATCTTGTTCTGGGATGCTCGCGGGACAGCTCGCCAGTGACAGGGACGCCTTATCTACCGCATTACAATCAAGCTTTCGTGTCAACCAGAGATTACTGGCTGGCAATGAATGTGGTTCATTTCGTCTTTCCCTTCTTGATGTCTTGTCTGTGACCATGTCGCGTATTGTCTATTCCAAACACGAGAAATGCGGAGAGAAAGAGCGGGAAAAAACGACACGAAGAATGTCAACCAGAATCAGACAATAAATGAGGATGCTCGGGTAGTGAGTCAGAGACCCCCAGTAATAAGAGAATCCAGCCTCGTCACTAAGAGAAGGGTAAGAAAAAGGGGGGAAAAGAGTTGAAAGCTCAGACGTTCAATTACCGACTGAAGAATTGGCGGGAAAATTGCCACTGATTGTCCAGATTGCAACGACGACAAAAAAGAACCCCCTCCTGCGAACTGAATTGTGACCCTTTTCAACCGCCTATCAAAGGCCTGTCACCAAATAAAGGCAGACGATGTGTAATGCGCTGCCCATTAGTGAATGGTAATCCAAGAAAAAAACCTGAGGACAACCCTCTTTCATGAAAAGTTCTACACGATGGAGCACAAGGATACATTCTTAGTTATTGTTGGATGCGATTATCTCGCCTAAGAGTAGGAACATGATCGTATTTCACCTCATCACAGCGTAGATCAATAATGATTAGGTAATCATATCAATTTGTTACTCATGTCAAAGATCATTTAATGTGCAGTTCTTGCGATTCCGTATTGCTTCTAGATAATTGATATAAAACGACTCTGACAAGTCCAAAGAAGCAATTGAATGGACATTTTAACTTTGGTTATCTTTTTTTTTCAGGCAGTTACTCATTCTCTTTCTTACGCTCTCTCTCTCTCTCCCTCTCTCTCTCTTTCTCACGCCACTCTCTCTCCCTCTCTATGATACTTTTATCCTATATCTATCTATCTGTCCGTCTATCTATGTATATATATTTTTTCTATCTATGAAACTTCTTCCATCTTTATATCTCTATCCATGTATCTATCCATCTATCTATGTTTGCTCCAATTAGATGTGTGTGTGTGTGTTTGTGTGTGTGTGTGTATGTGTGTCTTCTTCTCCTCCTCCTCCTCCTCCTCCCCTTTTCTCCCTCTTCATTTTCTCAATTATCCTTCTATCTTTAATGACATGCTGAAAAATGAACGACGACACACGCGGCTGACAGACCGATAAAGGGAGAAAGTGGTAGCACTGGGTAAGTACGGGACTGTTCTCGGTGCACCCAGCCAGCTCACTCTAACATAATGACATCAATTGCATTCGTTCGCCAATCGAACGAAATTTCTCTTTTTTGTGCTTGAGTGACTTCATTTTCTCGGTTGTACAGTCTCATTATGGCAGAGAAAATTCTGGGCCACATCGGCCATTACTTAAAAATCTGGTTTAAAGAGGAGATCTCAAAAATTTCCATTATTCAACACGCTAAAAACAGAGGCGCAATTACTATTATGTATTTTCCTTTTGTTGTTGTTGATGATGAGAAATAATGCAGCCAAATGTATTGTTACAAAACGAAAGAAGCAAAAATAATACAACCAAATGTATTGTTACAAAACAAAACAAGCAGTCCAAAACGGTTGACAATAGATTGGCAGAATTATATTGATTTAATGTGAATCTTATCCTACGACTGACATTCTACGGGCATAATTGGAGGCAATTAATCAATGGCGGGCTCAGAAAATGAAAGAGAGAGAGAGAGAGAGAAAAAAAACCCAGACTGCAATTACGAGCTGATTTTACATACACATTAGACGCACACAATTAAAGTTAATTACAGCTGGTGGTGGCGTTGGTGTGCAAAACAGCGCTTGGCTCCTTAAATGTCCCGGAGCTTTGAAAAGAACACCCATTTTGGAAGACATCACTACATAATAGAACATGCCTTTATCTCAGCTGATGGGACAGACCGTTTGTAAGGAAGAATTAATGAATATAAAATGCGTCTTTCGTGTTTCGAGGAAAAAAAATCAAAGAATTCTCGGGTACAATTTTGTTTTTGAATTTTAAATGTCCCTTAGTTCAAGCCAAATTTTCGTCCTTCTGTGGCGACCACAAACCGTCCGAACCGGGAAATAGGTGGGCTGAAAAGGGGGCATTGACCAGCAACTGCAAAACATTCCTAATTTTACGTTTTCTTTCTTGGAATCTACTTTAATTATAGCCTAAGTAGCATAGAACCGACGCAGACAATATTCTTGAAGGTACTGTTTACCGTTGGGAGCAGTGATTGAAAAAAAAAATGTTTGAGTAATCACATTATACTGATTAACATTTTTACATTGGTTGTTTCTATCCCTAACTCACATTTTAGAACTATTTGAAGCAGTAATGCTGGGTTTTTGTTCCATCTACAAATGGTAAATAATGCCTTTAATATCGTAAATAAATCTTGTACATGTAGCCAAGAATGCAGAATGTTATACGCCACTGTTTCACCACAATTGCACCGGGTAGTAAAAGCATGTCACAAATATTGTTCATCTCGATGTGCTGATACAAAATTGAAAATAAAGTGGAATTACATACAAATTCATGAATAGAATACCATGCTGAGCATAACATTTTGCACAGAAAAAAAAAAATAAAGCGTTTGCCTGTTGTATGTGTACGTGTAAATCTGGGTGTGCTAATCTCTATCAATTTCGAAGCATCCTTGCTCTTTGCATTTCCGGTTAACCCCTTTATTCGCCCCTGTAGTCGCGGACCAGATTGATTCTTATCATTGGAAAGTGTTTGATTGCTCTGGATGCGGAAGCCATCTGCCGGCTGCGACCAAGGTCACATCCCGTTGCTAGGATACAGAATTTCATGCAAAGCCAGAAAAAGGAAAATGGGGCATCTGGGCAAGCATTCACAAGCTATGTGCTTGCTTGTTGTTTCTTAACTGAGGTCAAAACCATATCACATCAAAATGTCAATGAGGAAAATGGAACACCTCTTCAGATTAGAATTTAAAGAAGTGTCATGTTTCATATAGAAAAATAGATCAAAAAATGATATACTATTATGTATAATTGCTTTACTATGGTTTTTTTTTTTTTGGGGGGGGATGCACCCTAAAAGCATTGCTTTTTTAGCATTCCTCCTCATCTCCTGCATTTCCTAAACTTCTTAAAAACCTACAAATGCTTTTTGAGGTTTTTCTTTTTCCATCCTATCAATTGTATACTTCATTTATCATATTTTGTAATGTTAACATATACATGTACTTATATCTTATGTAAAAAAAAAAATCATAAGTTTTGTTGGAGATGGAAAAATGTTCATGAATGAATGAATGAAAGTGTCGACTTAAGTAGTCACCATACGGTATTTTGGGAGAGGGCTGAGGAAATATTGCCTCAAGTTCTTGATTATGCTCACGACAATATGTTTCGTGCTCATTCTCTTGTATGATTTACGTATGTATGTTTTTATGAATATAATCATACATACATGTCTCTCCCCACATACACATATGCACATAATACACTCTAATCTATATGCATATAATATAATGATATATATATATATATATATATATTGACAGCAAAGCTTGCACATATAGACGTGGCTGGTGTTGGGTAGCACCCCTTTAATCATCGAGCTTTCGGGCGAAAAGCCCTTCTTCAGGATCTACACAGTAAATGACAACAACGTATGAATAGAATCAACCTAGGTATAAAATCATACTAAACTTAACTAACCTTATACTGTACATTTCAAAATATACTCAACCTAAAGCATACCTCAATTCAGCGCATTTTATAACAAAAAGCAAACCAACATACTATTACTAGATACAATCTCAAAACAAAACTTACTGTGTTGGTGCTGAGTGTCCCAACACCAGCCACGTCTATATGTGCAAGCTTTGCTGTCAATAGATTTACTGTCCTTGCACCGCCCCGCCATGTTGTGGTTAAGTCCTTTGATGTCAGTATATATATATATATATATATATATATATATATATATATATATACACACATATATGAATACAACTTATACATGATATCTAAAAATATATTATATCGTATGTAACCATCCTGTATGGAATATTAGTATATAATAAGAAAGAGAAGAAAGAGAGAGGTGAAGAAGACAGTTCTAATATACATGGATCGGCAACAAAGGAGCTAGAGTCCCATTGTTTAATTGCACCCCTTAACGTGATCAAATAAAACGACTGAATGCTAATTGAATCGGATTTTTCCATATTGTACAAAAGTGTTTGATTGCATAATTACACCGCCAGCTGCGACGGGCGATCAAGGTCGCGCCATATTGTGCGGACATCTTATCCAACCCCGGGACCTGGGAAATGGCAGTAGCTACGTCATCAGTGTAATGATATCAATGATCGCTTTCGTGACCAGACTTTGGGATGACAAATCTGCCTGTCTATCTGCCTGCCTGCCTGCCTCGATCCCCCCCCCCCTCTCTCCCTTTCTCTTTCTCTGGCTCTCTTTATGTTCTTCCAAAACGTGTCCAACGTCAGCCACCCAGACTGGTTATGGAGGCAGTACTAATGGCAGCAGCAGTGGGGTATACTAATCAAATATATATATATATATACGAGCAGGAATAAAAACACACACACACACACACACACAAAGACCTCCATACATCTACTGTAGATGAAGTAGTATGAATAATAACGACGAGACATTACATCCATATCGATTCGAAAGAAAACAAGAAATGCAAATATACTGAAAGAGAGAAATGACTTGAGCCGAGGAAAAAAGAAAAACATGTACAGCTTGTAAGAAAAGCAGACGTCTATACAGCTGAAGAGAAAAATAGAGAAGGAGAGAAAACATAGGAAATATAAGTTGCCAGAGAGAAAAAGAAGGTAAAGATGGAGAATAAGAGTGAATTTTAGAGATAGAGAGATAGATAGAGAGATAGATACGTTTATGTGTGTGTTTGTGTGTATGTGTTTGTATGTGCGTGCGTGTGTGTGTGTGTGTGTGTGTGTGAGTGTGTGTGCGTGTGTTTGTGTGTGTGTACGTGTGATATGGCGGTGTGGATTTTATTGGATTGGGGCAGTCATTCATTGTCCTAGTTACAGGTGGGGAAAGCTGATCGCAGTGCAATCGATCCCCCAATCGAAGTTCCTTCATTAAACTTTCCAGAGAGAGAGAGAGAGTGATAGAAAAAGAGATAGAAAAGGGAGAGGGAGAGAGAGAGAGAGAGAGAGAGGGGGGGGGGGAGGGAGAGAGAACCCACTCCAGGCGATAAAAACCACACGTACAAAAAAATGATTCGGAGATCATACAAAACGCTGGCGTATCTAACGGTTCTTGGAATTCTGCACTCGTCCCTTTTTTATACACCTTTTCGCGCCGCGAGAGATGATAATTATCCCATAATCAGCCGATCATTGCCTAGATGATTGCATATTAAAGTCGAATATCCGTCGGACCCCTACACATCATGCCCCCCCCCCCCCCACACACACACAAATTGTAAACTTACGGCCCTTCGCATGGGGGAGCCAGTGGTCCACAGGCCGTTACATTTGCATTCCCACGGCACTTAATACTTATGATCATGTCTATTAGAAAATATCCCTCAAAAAGTGCCGCGCATTGTCTCGTTATATGCCTTATTTGTTTCCTCATTAAACTGCTAGAGCGTGGCGTTATTTCAATCATACTAATTAATCCAATATGCTAATCTATTTCTGTACATCCGCCCTTGGAAGTGCGTACGCAGCAGAAAATGTGACTATATATATATATATATATATATATATATATATATATATTATATATATAGTGCATGAGGCTGAATGCACTATTATATATATAGTGCATGAGGCTGAATGCACTATAACAATATAAGCACCGACAAATTCTGAATTTGCCCCGAAGGCCAGTTATATTCAATGAGGCCGCAGGCCGAATTGAATATAATTGCCTGAGGGCAAATTTAGAATTTGGAGGTGCTTGGTACTTGTTATAGTGCAATAAGATGTCATGCACTATGTGATATATAAAATAGCATACATACCCAGGCAACATAAGCCTAGATCATTTCTAACAGTTACACGTGTCTACACAAGCAATAATACCAGTTTCTTTGAACCTGTGTAGACAAAATCCTGAAGATCCAAATTCAACTTGAGTCTAGGGTCTACGTGGTTATAGATCTATCTAACGTTTTCTAGGCCCTACGATAGGTTAGGTCTAGGGGCCCTGGCCTAACGTTTTTATACTACTATAGATCTACGTACACTGTACTGTACGTCACTTATACGAGCGACAGAGCTAGTTAACACTTGACCCTGCAATAGGTCTACCATGGATCTAACAGTAACACTAACAGTAACACAATAGACGCCCTACTTACTGCACTGTGGGTCCAGGACCAGGACTAGACGATGTTTTGTAGGACTAGGGATCTACTGGATTTAAACACAAGGCTCGTGCCAGGCCCCATTGCTGCACATGCGGATTCCGAGAGAGTGTTGTGAATGTCGTAGTAAAGTTCATAGCGTAGCGTGATCAAAGAGCGCTTAGCGTATACTGTACACACCACACGCTGCCCATTTCCACGGCGCACTTCCGCGTAGAATGTACGGAGAAAGCGGCACAAATCTTGGGTCGACTTTCTCAGTAATATCCGTCGGATTGATTCCTTTTTCAGAACAGTAGGAGTCCAAAATTCGTAGGGCGTATTTGATGGCATCCTTTGTGTCCTTATTGTCTAAGATACTGTTTATATATATCAATCTCTCTAAAAATAGCGAACCTGTTCATTTCAGCTTCCATGTTTAAATCTACCGCTGAAAGTCTAGTCCCACACAGATAAGTTGCTGTCATAGCCAGCCTGCGAGAATTGAGAATAACGATAATATCGAGCAAAGCATATCGCGGTTGTGGCGCAATCGCGTTGATAAGGTGCGGGATTCAAGTACTCGATGATTAAAATGAGGGAGCAAAAACCGATATCAAATCGATAGTGGGTTATCGTTTGCAATCGTTATATTTTGCGTGCACTATAACTTTTGTCATGCACTGCCGGCCTGTATCATAAGTATGTATGCTATTTTATATATATATATATATATATATATATATATATATACAAACATGTATCAAAGTATTATTACAAATGTCTGTATACACAATGTGTGTGTGTGTATGTAAGACAGTATATATGTAATTATAAGTGAGAAGGAAAATATTAAGGCATGAAATGAAAGAAGTGAGAAACTCTGTCTACATAGTCCCAATATTAATACAGCGTACATCTGCATTCATATTCTTACTACATACACATCCATACATACTCAGATACCCACACATGCATGCAAAACAGATTGCACACAGTTATACACATTCCAGCATGGTTTTTACAGTGAGCTTTCTCTCCGTCCTTCCTGAAGCTATAGAGCGCTTACATCATAACCCTATAAAACGCTACATTAAACCAATAATCAGGATCAATTATTGAAATTTATTCAGTGGACCCATTATTTCAACTGAATCTAATGTTTTTTTTTTTTTATAGATATTGTCACCAGATTGAAGTGTACTGCCTGTTGTTTTTTTTTTTCTATGAGACAGAGAAACCATTCATAAACGTAATATGTATATCAGACAATTATCATTTCACAAATACCTACCGACTCCACAAATTTTTGTGCATTATTTTGCCGGATTGACACGCTAAGACGATATATCACGCAATGCTAAATGATGTAACGTAGAGCGACATATCGCTGGCCACTGCTCGTGCGTGCGTGAACATACTTGGTAATCTAGTGTATTCCTATTTGTACGTGCATGCGATGCATACGATGCATTACTGTTATCGATACAGTGGAACCGATAGTTCAAGAACGATAAGCAGTGAACGTATCTTTAAAAATGCATTACCAGACGAAAGTCGGCACGAAATTTGATAATATACTCGACAAATTCCGTAAACGCCAGTTATCATTCCTGATTTCTTTTTTTTTTTCCTTAAAAAAAAAAGAAGATCATAGCCATATCAATATATTCCAACAGTTTTTGTTTTTACAGGAAAAAACAAAAACAACAACAAAAACTAAATAGTCGATGGTCTTTCTTAGCCCAGCGTTCCGCTTTAATGTATCCAAATCACTGAAAAAACTCGAATAAAGAAAAAAAATGTTTTTTACTTGTTTTTATAGACAATGAAAACATCGTATGACAGAAACACACAATCCTTCTGTATAGGGAAGTGGCATCAAAGTAGGGCCTACAGTGTAAATCAGATTATCATGTCTGTAGTTCGCTGTTAAGATTTGTTAAATTACCTGGTTTCTGAACTCTCATGTCTCGTCCTAAGTTAACTGGCAACCATCGATTAAGAAACTATAACAGTTTTGCTTATTTGTTTGTTTCTGAACACGTTTGTTGTGAGTAAAATATTCAGGCGTACAGGACAGGGTAAGATTTCATTTGCACTAATTGAGCGACCCCTGTTGTGTGTATCGACACCATTAAGCTCTATAGGACACATTATCGTAGCGCTTATGTGATTATCATCACGACCATCATGTATAATAAATCAGCCGTGGAAAGTTCAACATAACACCACTATGGTTAAACCAGCAAGCTATTTTTACTATTCATAAGCAAAATCAGGGGAAGATGTGCTTCAGTCACCTTGGTGAGAATGTCATGTTAAAGCCACAATTTAATATTTGCAGATGAAAAAAAAAAAAAACCCAACAGCTTTAGTGCTTAAGAATACTTCTAACATCTGAGTTAAGGTTAGTAACAACCAATGTAAAAATGATAATCAGTATAATCAGTGTTTAGTATTGTTAGACATAGAAATGTGAACAATAGTTTTATCAAAATCGTTTCTAGATAAAACCGTCTGCAGCTATGGTTTATTGAGGAAATTGGTGGTATCTCCTTAAATTTGTTGCTTTATTTCGAAATTTTTATAAGGTAGGATGTTTTGTGATATAACTGAACTATACATTACGCATCAAATGTGATAACTTGAACATTTTTTTCAATCACTGCTCCCAGTGGTAAATAGTGGCTCAAGTATCTCGTCCCAGTGACTTTAACGTTTTATCGCGACGCGTACTTCAGGAGGCACGCGCCATTTTTCATTTTAACGGAGCTGAGTTTCATGAAAATAATACAGCAATCATTGCCTATCACGTACGAAGGTGTCAACCGAAGCTTCTTGGCAACAAGGGTTGCCACTAGAGGGCACATGTAGATTAAATACGAGGAAAGATTTATTCGTTGGTGCGCCACCGCGACGGCCTCCGTGTGCGAACCGCTCTACGTGGTACGTGAGGGAGTGATACAATTAAAGCGGATGCACTTTTGGGCGTTGGCAAAGGACAAAAGAAGGTCACCCCTCCAATGTGTCGATGACGATGCTTTTCAACAGTGATACGAGACGCCGTACAAGGTTATGTCTCTTTTATTTTTTAACGAATTAATGAGTTGTCGGGGGGTTTAATGGGTATGCGTGGCCTCGAACTTGATCATGTTCCAAGCTGCCATCGATTTCGGGCTTTTAGCATTCGTATTCGGAGAATATCAATCAAAAGTTAGATTATGAAATGGAGAGAACAAAGAAATATCCGGAGAATAAAGTCACGAAAACGGAAGGCCTTTAGGCTGAATGTTGAATATTTGATTTCAATATAAAAAGGATGAATTTACTGTTTAGGCACTGCAATTTTACCGTCTGTTTGAGAGAAAATTATAAAAAAAAAGGAAAATATGACGAAAGAGGCATCATGCTGACTAATGTGTGGTCATATGTCATGTGATTAATCATGCTAAGAAATATTTTAACATTTAGCGTGAACGTTTGATGATAATTGAGCGAGGAATCTAATCCCAAGGAAATATCACAATGTGGGCATTCGCCTAGATAAATAAACATGGTACCTTCATTAACATAATGGTTCCAGTGGTGAAAATTTGATTTTCCTGTCAACTTTACATTTCCCATGTAAACTGCAGGGTAAACAAATGTGAGTATATTCGAGAAGACGAATCTACATACTGGGCGGTCAGCACTGTTATTTGTCAGGAGCGGTGAGCCTTTTTCTAATTTAGTGCCCCCTATTCTGGACCAGGAATAGCTAGCGCTATATCTTGTACATCCTCTTGAAACCTCATCCTAAACGGTGTGCCTTTCATGTCCATTTGCTATATTCATAATGATCATATCAATATATTAATGAATTCTAATGAAAATGTCGGTGGTCTCTCATTCTCTACCTGCCCATTTCATATTGAGTTACACCTTCTTTCATTTTCCCCCGTGTTTCTGGGCGGGCTGCGTGTACCTAATGCGGCGTAAAGTGATACAATAATTCCACAAACAAAAGTCCCCGGGCATTATAATCCTGAGTTAAAAAGAGGGCTGCAAAAGTGCATCTTTTGTGCAACTGCAAGCTTTAATATCCTGCCATAATGTGCTCTGAGGGAGGAAAAAAAATGACCAACTCGCTTCCATTAGAGTCGTCTATTATTTGTTGAGATGAACGAGGACATTATTAAATGACGTCATCATAACACCACAGAAAAAAGTACCCCATCCTAATCACATCAGACTCTCAGAAGGTCGCGCGCGTCGATTTGTCCGTTCATTACTCACACGCCGTGCTCCACTCTTTTAGGGGGAAAAAGACCTTAACCTTACTCCTCTCTTTTTGAGTTTTTTTTTTTCTAATTTCATCTCGTCCTACCTTGCCGCTCTCATGCCCGGCTACGTGATTATTTATATTGTTCATTTCACTTCATTTTTTCAAATCATACCTATAATCATATAGGTCCGATCATATTTTGTTCGATTTTTGATCAATTGATGATTAGTTTATTGTCCCCAATATAAATTCTTCGTGAATTGGATATGACAACAAAATAAACATCAGATACATTATTTTACTTATAATTCTGCCAAACACATATCGTAGGGTGCAGCTGAAATTACTGAGATATTAAATATGCAACTTAAACGTGATACATAAGTCTGACAATAAGTCACACACACACACACACACACACACACACACACATATATATATATATATATATATATATATATATATATATATATATATATATGTATATATAAACCCCTCAAAAAAGTTTGGAAATCTGACTTCAGTTGCAAATTTCTCCAGTTTGTAAGCACTATACAATACATGCTTGATATAAATGGAAAGATTATTAAATTCTCTTTAAAATGATATCCTATTCATTATGATTATGCTATCAAGTAAAGGGCTGTATCTCAAAAGTGTCTGATAAGGTCTGCATTGAAAAGCTGCAAAATGAACAAGAATGGTCCTTATGAATGAGGATGGTCGTGAAGAGTAAATAGAGAACATGTTTTTCTTTCCTTTTATGTCTTTTGTTCTCAACTGGTCAGCCAGAAGACAAATTTCAATAGACATCTTAACTTCACATTCAAGTTTTCAGTGGTGCCATGCCAGTCAATTTTGATAGCTCATCAAGTTTTATGATTGTACATCATGCCACGTGAAAGCAATGTTTAAAAAGCCCGCGCCATAGGGCAAATTTAAGCTGAGATGTTTCAAAAAGATGACAACGCGAAGACCACATAGAGCGAGACTTGTGCGCAACTTTCTCGAGAGAAAGGGCATCACTAGAATGGACTGGAATGCATGCAGCCCCGACCTCAACCCCATGGAACATCTTTGGGATCAACTTGGCCGAGCTGTGGGGAAGAGGGTCACAAATGCAACGACATTGGCAGGACTGATCCGTCAGATACTGGTTGACGAGTGGAACGCCATTCCTCAGCAGCGAATCACGGAGCTAATCAACAGCATGAGGACACGGTGCCAGGTGGTGGTGCAAGCACTTGGGTCGTCCACCAGGTACTGAGCCCCGATCATGTTTATTGACAATTATAAATTAAGACAAAGTAAACATAAAGTAAAGACAAGATAACGACGAAATGAAGACAAAATAGAGAAGAAACTGCTATAAAATCAAGACCATGCCATTTCACTTCTTTATGTCTTTGTTTTGGTTAATGTGGGGAGGTTCTGTGAGATAAAATGGTTTTGGAGTCATGATCGTTTGTGTTTGTGTATTTGTGTGTGTGTGTGTGTGTGAGTTTGCTTGTTTGTTTATCTGTTTGGTTGAACGCATACATGTTCCACTCTATAAAAATGCTGATGTTACAGTAAATGAACACCAAAGAAACAATAGGGAACTCACTCATAACAAGGAAACTCCATTAGGGACGTCAAAAATTGGGTCATTTTATAGCTTTTACATTCTGACTTTACCTCATATTATGTAAGCACTGCACCTACATGTATACGATAATAATAACAAGTATGGTATCATTTAATGAGAATTAAACAATCTTTGTGTGATACTAAGCACAAATAAATCATTTCTAAGGAAAAATGAGAAATGTTTGATCAAACTCAGATTTCCAAACTTTTTTTGAGGGGTTTATATATATATATATATATATATATATATATATATATATATATATATATATATATATATGTGTGTGTGTGTGTGTGTGTGTTGGTGTCTTGTTTCTAAAGCATGCGCTTTCCTCGCCATGATAAAGCGTTTTAATGCCATTTTAGGTTTTCAGTTCAGTTCAGTTCAGTTCAGTTTTTATTTCTGCATTTCAAAATCAATACAAATCCACAAATCAACAAAATACTTACATAGTCATTTACACAGCTAATATTCGTAATTCGTTTCTATCACATAATTCTATCGTAATTCGTTTTTATCACATATGCATAGTTTTGTTTTCCATGTTCATCACTAAATTGATTAAGTAAATGAACACTTTTACTATTAGTAAGATGAACATCATATCTCCTCTTACTGTCTTACAAGAAGTTGTGAAACGAGCGACTTAATAAGACGATTTGATATGATAGAATAAATGACTCACTGAAATTAAAGTGGTGACAAACTGCTACTCTATTACCGAGTTGAGATGAACGTCATCATTCTTCACCGCCGCTAAAAGCGTTTCCATGGCAACCCCTCTCGCGATATTTGCATTCGTTTGCATGATTGTGCTTCACTTGTGGATTTCTCTTACCACAATATCGTGATGGTGAAATTCATCTAGCGTAAAGAATCACGAATTTTGTCCACCATATGATAACTTGTAATGCGAGTCGTAGCGCTCTCACTCCGGTCTACTCGTTCTAGAAAATGTTGACTCTGCATCCTTTTCTTCATGGCACGTTTGCGTGTGGTCATGTGTAAACCTTTCTGTTCTCTTTTCTTCATCTCAGTTTCTTGTTACAAAAAAAAAAATCCTTTGTTCGGTTTTAGTGAAGGCGAGGCGACCCGCGCCGGAAAATTTCTACCCCAGCCGAGCGCTGATATGTAATTGAACTGTATATGGGAGCGATGATAGACCGACGCAGATTCACGTAAAGAGACAATATGTAATCATATCTTCAGATGACACACAACCTAAAACACACCAAATGACTGACATTTCAAAAAAAAAAATCATTTCAGTAGCGAGAGAACTATCGATTGTTATTTGACACTTTTACTGTTTGTATCCCGAATCAACAGGCCTAGTCCTGTCGTACTATTACGTTTCAACAAAATCCATTTCTGCATAGAAATGGGTCTTCGTCTGTAACTTGTTGACGAGAGCAAGGAAACTAATAGCAGGGAGGTGAGCTCACCTCCCTGCTAATAGCAAATGGCGCTTCCATTTCTACTTTACTTCTACTTTTATCGTAATCCTCTGATGACATTTCAACTATAATGACGACAATGAAAATTACATAATTATCTACGTCAAGTATGATTACTATTTTTGCGACCAAAATAGACTGCTCTTACTACTACAGTCAAACCTGTCTTAGCGACCACATGTCTATAGCGGACACCTGCCGTATACGACCGCTAAAATAACATTTCCCTCCGAGAGAAAAAGCATGTTGAATAACCTGTCTATAGCGGCCACCTGTCTATAACGGCCACTTTTCGTCTCCCGTAGCTATAAACAGCTTTGACTGTACTTACTACTATATATACTACTACTACTGCTGCTGCTGCTGCTGCTGTTACTACTACTACTACTACTACTACTACTACTGCTACTACTACTACTACTGCTACTACTACCAGTGCTACTTCAACTATGCAGAAAAATGCAGAGGACTTCCATGGAGTCCACTGCATTTCCAGTCTTTTGCCTGAGGAAGAAAATACTTTTATCGAAATACGATTGTAAAACTTTTTCGATTTTGTGCTGTTCTCACGTAACTAAAATGTCTGTTATGCCGATGTGGTGTGCTTGTTTTACTTTTTTCTATTACTTTACATAAAGTAATCACAAGTGTTCATTGTAATTTGGACACATTGCTGCGTTGTATTTTGCGTTAAAATGAAAAAAAAAAATAAATAAACGAGGCTGAATGAACAACTACTTCTGCTACTGTTATATACTACTGCTATCAACTGATTAACGAATATGATCATGCCTCATTACTGCCGTTGTTTTTTTTTTCAGAATGTCTGCCTTTAACACCTTATTTTTTCTTGCCATTCACAAGTTATATTACTGTTGTAATAGTAATCATTATCATTATCATTGTTATAATTGACGTCATTATCGCTTTGGTAACGTGTTGGTAACAATCTTTGGTCTTGTTGGTAATTCCCGCGCGTCAAATCCCTTTTCATAATGCATTATTAAGGCTGCTCAATATGGCGGGTAAGAAGGGAGATTATTCAAATTTAATGTCTCCCTCCACCGTTCTGCATTCCCAAGGAGAAAACACGCACTTTTCATCGTAAATTCTAGAGATCATCAAGATGCAATGAATTACAAATTGCGAATAAAATGACGCGTGATATTCTTGTCCTAGCCCAGATTCTTTGTGAGCAGGGCTGTCAATGTATTTATTCAATAACAGCTCCTTGCTATGAAAATGCATGCGTGGAAATGATGAATTATGGCAGGAAGTGCTTTATCTTCTTAACTCTTTCCCTTCCTCCTCTTTCTCTTTCCCTCTCTTTGATTATCCATCCATCCATCTCTGCTCCCTATCTCTATCTATCTATCTATCTATCTATCCATCTATCTATTTCTATCTATCTATCTATCTATCTATCTATCTATCTATCTATCTATCTATCTATCTATCCATCTATCTCTATCTATCTATCTATCTATCTATCTATCTATCTATTTCTATCTATCTATCTATCTCTATCTATTTATCTATCTCTATCTATCTACCTATCTATCTATCTCTCTCTCTATCTATCTATCTACCTATCTATCTATCTCTATCTATCTATCTATCTCTCTCTCTCTCTATCTACCTACCTATCTATCTATCTATCTATCTATCTCTCTCTCTATCTATCTATCTGTCTATATCTATCTATCTATCTAATATCTATCTATCTATCTATCTATCTATCTATCTATCTATCTATCTATCTATCTATCTATCTATCTACTTACTCATTTATATTTCTATCTCTCTCCCTTCTCTTTCTCTTGCTGCGCACGAGTAGGGTCCTACTTATAACCTGCGCATGTACCATAACGGGCTGGAATCAAATTGACCACGCTTCTCCATTTCATCTCAAAGTCGGCAGCGAGTTTCACTACATGAAGAAGGACCATGAATAGAAGTCGAGATACGGAACAGCCTCTCTCCTTTCAACGAGGGAGAGATTGAGGGGTTTTCTCGTAGGAAACGCATCCTTCATTAGCTTGATGACCCCTAGGGAGATGGTTGCCATGGGAAACCTGTGTAAACTCAAAATCTTCACCCTTATCCTGTAACTGAGAGATGGAAACAGGACGTAATCCGGTAAGGGATCCAGCAGAACCCATCTTTTGGACTTTTCAGTTTACACCGGGGGGGGGGGGGGGTGGGCATAAAAGGCACAAAGAGGGGTAAAATGATGGTGTTTAGCACCTAGATAATAATAAGATAGACATTTTTCTGTTGGGGACGGAGGGATCGAGACGGTTCCATCCAAACTAATTCATAGCGAAAATCATTTCTTGATACAGCTGTAATAGAACTCCCACACACATTGGATATCCCCACACCAATATAGTATTCTATTTTGGTGAGGATCAAGGCTTATTTCTTCTTTTATGACGCAGATTTTTCATTCTCCTCTCGCATCAATTTTCATCACTGAAAAAAAAAAAACCCACACACAATAGGATTGCTCTCTCTGGCACTCAGAGAGAAGTTACCATAGTCGCTAAACGAAAATAAACTTTTTTTTTTCTGTATTTGTGGTAAAAACGCTTCGACCTTGTGCACGTGATGACATAATTTCACGATTTAGTATGATCTTTGCAAAATGTATCAGTGTAGTAATTGTGTAAGATATATATATATATATATATATATATATATATATATATATATATATATATTAGAAATGGAGGTTTGTATATCAAATCAGTTCTTGCGTATTTCATAAAACTTATATTTCCTAACTAATCAACAAACATTATGCATAATATTTTCCCCACTGTTTTTTTTTTTTTTTTTGTTACATGTCTACCTGTTCATCAGCAACGACAAACTTTATAATGCAATTGCACTGGACTGTTGGAGGCATGCAAGCAAGTGGCTCGTTTGTACGTATCTACGTGTACATGTTGTGCATTTTTATGTAAACCTAAGTGCACATCTCCTGTACATCTCGCTACCTAAAGGCTCTATGTATCAAGCTACAGACGCAAAGAAAGCAATACCGCCATTTTTCCCTATTCGCGAAAATGTTGTTTACGAAGCTCATTTCCCCTTTTCCGACAATAGCCTCCATACTCGTCAATAATGGTCGATTTAGCCCAGAATTTAATCTCCACTTTTTCTGCGGGCCAGTTTTTACTTCACTGTACGTCGCTCCTGGCTCAACGCCATCATCTCTTCCATCGACCCCCCCTCGACAGCGCTCGAAGCTCCGACGTCCACGAAGCCGTACTGTCAATCCTACGAGCTGCAGTCTATCTTCTGTTTCCGGCACGCTATAAACTGAAAAAGAGAGGTGTTGCAGATTTGCCCCCCCCCCCCCGTCCCTCCCGCAAGCAGGCGTTGGTAATTACACACTAACACGTCCCGATTCGTAATATAAGTCGGAGTAATTATTGCTCCGCGTTTAAGACAAACACCTGCCGCTCATTCGCCAGAGATTAATGTTTAATGGCACGTGCATGTCTTTTCTTCTTTTCCCTCCTGATATATCTCAAGGGACTCGAATGCACATTGCATGATAATCGGAGGTGTCAATTTTTGCGCTTGATTGCACGCGGGTGCTGACGCGCGTGCGTTGACTGCGATTGACACGGATGAACGGGGAGAGAAACGGACTTATTAGCCTCTGCATCGAATGAAAATAGCCAGAAAAGGAGTCTTAAAAGAGAAAGAAATACGACAGCTTACAGACAGCGGGCGGATGAAGAAATAGATAACAGAGCGACAGACATAAAGTTGAAAAGAATGAACACGACGATAAAGCTCTGACAACTTAGGGACACAATGGCCCGAACTCACGAAGGTGGTACAAATGAAACCATGGTTTAAACCATGGACAAAAATCATGGAGCGCCAAGTGTCGCACGGTATATTTCGTTACGACATTGGTCATTTCGTCGACAAAATGACCGTTCCGTTAACGAAATTATCATTTCGTGCACGAAATGTTCATTTAGTTACAAAATGTTGTCATTTCGTTACAAAATAATCATTTCATCGACGAAATGACTGATTTCGTAACGAAATATTCTGTGCGACACTTGGCGCTCCATGGTTTTTGTCCATGGTTTAAACCATGGTTTCATTTGTACCACCTTCGTGAATTCGGGCCATAAAAGCCATACATTAAGGAGTCCCCAGACCTTAAAGGAGACAACTCTGTGTCTCCTTAAGGATTTCTCCTACATTATATCCCATTCAGTCACTGTTTTACGGGAAACTTAACCTTACACTTTGTCCGAACCAGTATATATATATATCTATCTATCTATCTATATATATATATATATATATATATATATATATATATATATATATAATACAGATATTGACTGGTACGGGGTGGAATATAACATTCTTTGGACCGCCAGGGAGTTTTATTTTCCCAAGGGATTATATGTTTCGTAAAGTACTCAGTAGGCCTTGGACTAGACCCAGATTCTAATGTTAGGCCTAAACTAGATCTAGTTTCTAGAATCTACACGGTCTAACGTTACGTAAGTCTAGCGTCTAGGTCTAGTGTTAGTGTCTACATCGCATGCGTCCAAATTGGCTCCGCAGTGCATCATAGTTTTTTACTTTTTCTACCCTGTGATTTTTAGTCATTTGTCTTGTGCCAGGACAGGTATAGGCCTATAACGTTAGACGTACCTTGAGTTCTGTCATCAGGAATCTGCAGCAATTTCAAAATCAGTCTTGTTTTTCCTCTGTTGCAGAGATGAACATTGTAGAAACTATTCACAAACACAGTGATTTGCAAACTAGTCTGCTCGGTGTCGTAGTCCTCCACTTGTTCGATGTAACGTTAGATCTAACGTTAGTCTAAGTTAGCCTACGTCAATGTAGGCGCGTACAATGAAGATGAACTGAACAAAATATCTCTAGACTATTAACTCGCTTGTTTTAGGACATGTTTAGTTGAGTTAGAATCCTTAGCCTCCAAAATCTTACCGAGCTCGTCGTCGTTTATTATAGACAAAATGGGGTTCCATTTTGAAGTGTGAATCCAAACTTCGCGGGCCGAATGATACGTGCATACGTAAACGGTACATTGGGTACGGTACCTACGTCATTACACAGCTGTGTAACGTTTAGCTTCCCGATTTCCATCCAGGCAGGCCTAGCGCGTGACGCTACTCGCCGCGCCGCGCCGTGCCGTGCTGTGCCGTCTACTCTCTCACACGTATCGGGGGGGGGGGGGGGGGTTGGTGGTGGGAACAGATTATATATCGATCCAGACTGCAGTAATCGATAGTAATCGTTTGCTCGTCCCAGTTACCGACGTGGCCCCACACCCTTTATTGGTGTAATTGCTCGTATTTCAACCGTAAGAGGGCGACACACATGGAAAAACATTTGATCCTCGCAGTATCATGTGACGAGCTCTCGACCAATCACATACCAGAAACTGTCTAAGCCATCTAATATATAAACATATATATATTTATACATATATATGGAGTTCATAATATGTTTGACAGTTTGTAAGAAAGGAGAGATGCCTGGGAGCGATGTGGTTCTAAAGTTGTCATCTACAGTGGACGAAGGCATATACACTATGGCTGTCCACGATGACAAGCAAGTAACCACAAATACCACAATGAGATATCAATTCACATTGTTCATTATGTTCTTATCTAGAATTTTATTTGACCTTTTGGTTCCAGTGCTTTTAGTTCAAACAATTCAATAATCTATAGGACATGAAATAAGCATCCCTTTTGAGAATTCATATGTAACATGCAAAATTTCATTCAATCGTGAACCGAGGATTTCATTATTTCTGCATACATCAACACCGTCATAATAGTGCCCACGGACGCAAACAAGCAAACAAACAGACAAACAAAAACAAAGCACAACCCAAAATATATACTGAGATGTGAACATACCAATCGACGCTGAGATAAAGATTTAAACATCTCAAGCTCACCGAAATTGGGTAGGTTTTGGAATATTTGCCTTACCACTTCCTGTGAAGTGCTTTCTTTTCGTAGTCCTCTGCTGATGTTTTCTTAACATATTCATTATGTTGAATTAAAAAAAAAATGATATGATTTGAAAGAAAGAAACCATCTCTACTAGACACCTAAAAACCAAGTTCATTTGTGGTGACGTAAAAACAACAACAAAACCACAATAAACAAAGCAAACAGCCTACACAGTATGTGCCTCAAGGTGCAATTAGGTTTGACAGACGGCTGGGGAACTGTTTATCAAAGCTGTCCTGTTTCTACACAGCAATAACATTGTATTCTCAAAATGAACGCTATACTTTGTCACTATCTATATAAAGAGTCTGTCGTGACAGCTATGCTCAATCCTTTAATTAACAAACAAAGCTTCTTCTTTTTTTTCGTCGAGACGTCCAAAGTGACAACGTGCAGGTGCGGAGAACTTGCATAAAGACAAAACACGTTTCCCTGTATTTCTGCCTACATGCCTACATTGTCTACAATATTGTATACATCATAATATAAACATGTTGACATTTCACGTATTGGCTCCACGATGAAACGAAGAAACAAACTGGTAATGCATTTTTGAGTTTATTCGACTCAAATTTTCGGCGTCTAACGCCTTCTTCAGGAGTCTTGACAATGACGGTATCAAAACAAGCAAAACAAAAATTGAACACGTAGAGCGCGCACTCATAGACAGACTTGGTTGCTATGAGACACGGCACCTCTTCATCTCCATCACCTCTTCACAGCACTTCTTTGATAGCAACCAAATCTATGAGTGCGCGCTCTGCGTGTTCAATTTTTGTTTAATCGCTTTGTTTTGATTTGTATGTGTGTGTACGTTATTATCCCTATATCTGTCTTCTCTTTAGCTATTTATGACGTATGAGTGTACAACAATATAAAGAAAATATAAAGAAAATTCCACAAAAATTCATTTTTCATGAAAATAACAAATTCCATCAACTTGATACTGACATAATAAGGGTAGCAATTATTCCCCCTGCTTTCTGAAAGCGGTTAGTCAAGTGCTCTTTTTATTCTAGAAAAGTGGATTTTTGTTGAATTCTCTTTATATTTTCTTTGTATTGTTGTCCACTCATACGTAATAACCTCTAGTAGTCTCCTCATCCAGCGGTTCCAACACCAAAATTTTAAAAATTCATAACTTTTGCATCGATTGTCCGATTTTTCTCAAACTTTCACTGATGTGTTCTACTAATGTTGCTGCTTTCACTCAATCCACATTGCTCTCAGGGTTAAGGTTCCCTTTAATTAGGATATCTTTTTTCTATCTTTGTTTTATCAACCTGTCTTCTATCAGTCTATCTGTCTAACTTATCTATCTATCAATCCATCTGCTCTATCCTTATTACCCGCGATATTTATAGCTTTCTTGCACATTCGAGATTTTTGGGACACAAAAAAAAAAAAGAAAAGAAAGAAAGAATACGAAGTGTCGGGCTAAGCTACGTTGGGCTAATAATTCGTCGCCCGTTTCCACGCGCATGAAGTCGTGAATCGGTGATTTCCCGCCTCGACCCAAATCAAACAGTTTGTATCGTGCGATAGCCCCTGGTTCGTGACGGAACATCGGGTTGGTCGCATCGAATGGCGCGAAACGGCATTCAACGAGGTCTCCCGCCATATCGTCCTAATTCACGGGATAGTCCTTAGCCGATCAAATTCCCGGAGGTCCCTGCGGACGGGACGAGATCCCACTTGGACAGGATGAAGAATCATGAGCTGGAACGGAGGATAGGGGAAAAGAGTTAGAGAAAAGGGAAAGGGGATAGCACGGAAAAGATAGATTGATTAAGAGATAGAAGAGGTATAGATAGACAGACAGATAGATAAGGATATAGGGATATAAGGATAAGGATAGATAAGGATATAGAGATGTTGGGTGGAGATTTGTTTTCTGTTTGTTTTTTATTGTTCCAACTTCATACTGCACGGCTTACAAGGTTAGCATAAACAATAAACATACAAGGAATTTAATGTGTGAAACTCATGTCAAATACAACAAAGAAGACAATCAATATATGCGAAACGAGGAATCTACATAGAAGCATTGCTTGAAGGACGTAGATTCCTAGAAGATAATTTCAAGTAAATTCTTACGAGTACTTGAAATTTAGAGTAATAAAGAATGACAAATTATAAAGTGGGAAAATTCAGACGTCGAAGAATATAAAAAAAAAGAAAACAGTAAAAACAAAATGAAATGGATGTCCGTTACATTAAACTACAAAGAGCGGCGCGATCACCCGAGGTAATACAATGCAGAGAGGAAAGTGAGACAGATTATCAAGCCCAATTCCATTTTAATGAGGCGAGAAGAGTAAGCCGAAATGCAAACAGTACAAGTGCAGCTTGACAAAAGACTCTAGACAGACAAAAAAGTCTGAAAATCGTGGACAAACGTGGTAAGATTTTGCAACATGAATATTTCAAGCACCGACCCGTTTGGTCAGGCGGAAGCACGCTCACTACTTTATCTATCTATTCGCAGATTATTTTCATCTATTAAACTTTGAATGAAAATATGATTCTTAAGAGGAAAAAGAATGCTCTAATACACAGAGTTCGAGTATGACAGTTACTTTATGAACACAACTAGTTTGTTATTGCAACACAAAAATTATATAACTCAACACAGAAGATCAATATTCTATCATTTATCTTTTATTATAATGACAATGATGATGATGTATGATAATAATAATAATGATAATAATAATAATAATAATAATAATAATAATAATAATAATAATAATAATAATAATAATAATAATAATAACAATAATCATAATGATATATTGTTGATATTGTTATTAAAAACAATATATATATGTATATCTAAATATAGATATAGATATATAACATTATTGTGCTATGACGAAGTTTTATCAATAAATTGTCATCTTCTGTACAAATGTATTTGTAACATCTAAACTGCTTATCTAGATTTTAACAATACAGATTTGTACAGAGGGTGACATTACTGATAAAAATCTGTCAAAGCACCTTTCACTCCTCAGCATTGATATTCTCTTCCTTTCACTCATGTTATTGTTATTATTACTTTTATAGCTATTATTAAACAGAAATATATGTATATATATATATATATGTATATATATATATATATATATATATATATATATATATATATATATTCATATATGCCTTTTAAAGAAAAAAAATCAAGCGGTAGAACAACAAAGAGAGAAAAGTGTATAAAAAATGGAACACTGCTTTTCAATTAGGAGATGAAGAAGAAAAAATTGACATTTCAAATTACAAGCATAACATTCCAGGAAAAATCATATCGGATTTTTTTTTTCTTGAAGGAGGAAAATTATCTGTTCCCTTTCCATCTCATTACAATAGACAGTGTGTATCGATTTACTTTGAGCCATCATTACAATCTGCTCCCTGACGCAAAAGAAAAGAAAAGAAAAAAACTCCCTCTGGTCCCGTAAATATAGGGTTGTGCATTTAGAGTCACAACATTTGAAATTCATATTCTTTTAGTGTATAAGATATACGTGTGTGTGTGTGTGTGTGTGTGCGTGTGTGTGTGTGTGTATGTGTTTAATCTCCCATGCATTGAAGGGATAAAATGGAGTTTGCTACCCTACCTCAGGTATAGTCATCTGGCTTTCTATGCAACACTGTTGCTTAAAGCGAGGCTCCATTCCGTGTTCATATTCAATTCAAATCCAATTCAAACATTATTTTCATTTTTTCAACAGAATATACCCAGTAATGAGTGAAATTGGACATGCATTTTAATGATTTACAGGAAGCAAAATAACAGTATGTTTATATGTCCACAATCAATACAAGAAGAGAAATACACAGACCCATACATTGACCATGCATGGTCAATATTCATTTACAAAAATAACATATTGAAAATAGAGGCTTATTTATTATATATGCAAAAAATTCCATGCGTGTAATCAAAATTATACGTTATGAGATATATGAAATAGATTTTCATAGGCGTTTCACATATTTCGAGGAAATAAGCGCTGCATTAGATGCGTTGATAAAGTCGCCAAATCTGCATCCCCATGCACGATGTTCATGATTACAATGGCCGCTTTTAAAAAGAAAAAGTAACAATAGATTGTATTCTTCGCATCAACTCATTTAAGTGTTATAATCAACCAACAAATATAACTTTCAAGAGGAGGAGTAGTGACTTCTATGTATTTTTATTATAAAAGAACACAGTTGTTATTATATATTTTGTACAATTAATCATGGGGAAATTGGAATTCACATCGACGAAAACGTCATCCTTATATCTAATTTGTACACGGTGTTTGCGACTCACATGAGTATATCATAAAGCAAATGGCCATTTGGAAGTTCGAAAGCTTCGTACGTTTAGTCTAAAACATGTCTGTTTGTTCAATTCTATTTGCTCTGTTGAAGTCAACTTGAGGGCAGAATGGGATTTCACTTTAATTTGTGCTACTGCAGGATAGCACGAATCCATTGCAGATCAAAAGCTCAATATGAAAGTGAAATGAAGACATCACGTGGGACCACAGCGACGGCGCCAAGCGAAAGAGAAACTACGGGTCATTAAGCAAGAGAAAGCCCCCACAGGTATTAGAGCCCTACATCCAACAAACAAAGTCTTGCAATGAAATATAGACCGAGAGAAATCGATACCATTTTCTGTGCAAGTCTTCAATTTAAACTCTCCCGTATGAAGACGATTGCAATGATTGTCTATTAATCGCTCTTATTATTTTGTTCCTTTCCATTTCATCGATATTTTTCTTTTTCAGGCAAAATGATCTACCACTTCGAGTGTCTGATTACAGAGCTAAGCTTACAGACGCGAGGAACTTTTCCAGTTTATACAACAACAATAACAACATACTGCAGCATTTTTTTTTTTAATTCTGAGTTTATAAGCGAGAAATCGTTGAAAGCAACCGCAAAGCAAACTACCGAGCTATGTCTGTATAACTCTTGAGAATCAAACAATCATACAGACATACAGATAGATTGATGAATATGCCAGAGTACGAGGAAAGTATGAGTGAGGAATCACTTCAATGAATTTAAATGTCATCAAGTCAAATGAATGTTGAATCGTGCAGTTTTCATGCATGTTTTTAGTTGTTGAAAGAGTTAATGCTGAGAGGACGCTTGATTTAAATATCCATTTATATCAAACTGTGTAGAGATAGCTCATTTCCCTATACCACTTACGTTATATTGACGTCAAGTACCTTGTCAACTGTATCCATTACGTTGTCATTCGTTTACTTTACAACTGGTACTGTCACAACATTGTTTCTCTTGTTTTCAAGCTATTGTGTTTCAAACTTGCATTTGTGCAATTATTTTGTGTCATGTTCCAAATTTTGGGGAAAAAAAATCCACAAAATGCCACTATAGAACGTACAGATGCAAGGAGAGGATATGAATTGTATTTTCAACGTGGTGGACACCATTGCTCCAGCAGACTTTGGGCCAGTCAAGTTGTAGGTCACACAAATACGGGAGTATCACTTCTCCGCCCTTGCCGTCCCTTATCGCCCGACTTTAGATGAAACTTAATACTGTTATTTCCGAGCTGTCTCCCTCCCGCCCACTTCTTCTCACCATCAAAGGTTAAACAAGGCAGGTCCATTAAACTTCTACATTTTCCTCGCTTTCAAAGTGCTATTCCTGCTGATATAAAGTTCACTTTCCCCCCTGTCACCATTCTCCCCATCGCGTCAGGCATCTACGGTTGTCATGGCGACGCCCGTCACACTGGCGAATATCGCCTTTTGATCGAATCTTCTATGCGCGCGTGTGAGAGAAAGTGCAGCGGTCTCCGCATCAGCGCAGTTATGCGGGAAACCCCAGTGAAAGGAGGGGCACGAAGCGAATTAGTGACAACGAACATGCCCAGGAACCCGTGAATGATTTGTCCATAATGCGATCCGCCAGTAATTCGATGAGAACGAGAATCACGGACTCGCGTTGCAATCCGGGGTAAGGCGCGGGGGAATTTTCCAAAGGAGGCAATAACGGTAATAGAAAAGAACAGGAGAGGGCAACCAGAATCCATTTTTGTTGTTGTTGTTGTTACACACAGCACATACCCTTCACTTAAATTGTAATAGAGACAGCGTAGTGAGTAGCGATATGCTGCTTAAGTGATAGGCCTCGTAGTTGAATGCGATTGGTAGGTTTGTAAGACGCCGCGTATGTATACTTGCTAGAAAAAAAAAATGCAAACGAGGCTTCATACAGCTAATGAAAAAACATCGGTCAGAGTGTGTAATCGTAATCAAATCTTCCTAATGGACCTGACCTTACGGAAAAAAGATGTGCTCAAAGAGACAAAAATTTGTATTAAAAGCCATCATCACGAAAGACATAGACATTGCATAGCATGGAAATTTTAAAGTCTGTTTCCGTCCTTTTGTATGAATAAATTGGAAACACAGTATGTCAGTGGTTAGATCTTTTAAGTCAAATACATTTATGACTCAGTCTGTTAGTCTCTCCCATATATACTATATATATATATATATATATATATATATATATATATATATATATATATATATATATATATATATATAATATATGAAGGGGTCGGTGCAATATAGTGCTAACCCACACAATAGTCATTTTGAGATAATCGCTGTTGAATGTTTGGAAAGTCCCTACATTGTATATTAACAAAACATGAATGCATGCATTTTTTTACCATCTTATTGGTTGAATTCAAATATGATATTTTCACGGAGGTTAGAGTAAAGGATAAGGATTATGAAAATGCATGTAACTCAGTTTTGACAAAAGTGTGGGTTAGCACTATATTGCACCGACCCCTTCATATATATATATATATATATATATATATATATATATATATATATATGTATATATGTATATATATATATGTGTGTGTGTGTGTGTGTGTGTGTGTGTGTGTGCGTGTGCATGATAGTAATAATAATGAAATAATGATATTGATAATACTTTTATTTTAAAAAGAGCTGAACCTCACCAAATGAAACGCTCCAATAGTGTATCAACATTAAGCATAATTATATGCATACAGTTCCCATTTATCTAACTTATGGACATCTTAATGTGATGTCACTTCTCCCGCAACTTAGCTCCATCTGGATAACTATATCGGAAAGCTGTATTCATGGTTGGCTTTGATCTTTTTTTTTTTTTGTGTGTGTGTGTCAGTGGTTTCCAATGAAGCAGGTAACCCATCAAATATGAACCCGGTCGAGAGAGTGGGGGGGGGGGGGGGGCATAGAGAGAAAGGTGATGGTGACGAAGAAATTGAGATAGAGATGCGAAGGGTGAGATAGAGACAGAAAGAAGGAGAAAGGAGGACGCGGTCACGAGAAATTCTTACAGGTAATTTAGCTGCGTTTCACCGCTTCAGTACTGGTAATGATCTTTAGAATGGGCCGAGGGATGTAGGCCTTATGCGCACGGCTGGCGCCGTTTCTCCCCTGTATCATCGCAAATCGTTTCTCCCAATGTCTTTGGAGATCTAACTGTAGATTAAAAAAAAAAAAGAATGATGCTGTTCCTAATTCCATGTTATTATTATGTCTTCTCTGGTATAGTCGAGGAAATGGCGCATACCTATTACTCCACCCGAGCGTTTTGTTTCTTGCTGACGAGACAATAAGCCTCTCTTTCCCAATTCCCGGGTTTTTCATGCGTGATGATATGAGAAGCCAATAGCCCGTTCGCCGAACCAATATCGAATAATCCGAACATCAAGATCGTTCTATCCATTACGCTCCCGATAGCACATCATGAGCACACGGTCAATTAAACTAGGAAATCGATAGTGGCGTCGTGCAGCAATCACTGCTATCGAACGATTCGGGAACGAGGGGCCGTCTGTTCGGTTCTGTTCGACAAGCATATTATAAACATTCATCTTGAGTACCAAAGTTACCACTGTTAACACTACTGCTTCTTCTTCTTCTCCTTCTTCTTCTTCTTCTTCTTCTTCTTCTTCTTCTTCTTCTTCTTCTTCTTCCTCTTTTTATTCTTCTTCTGTAAAGTTCCTATATTAACATCCACCGGTCTGAAAGATCCATGCAAACTGTTGGCTTATCGTCTGTGCGTGTAGCAGAGAAAGTAGGTTGAGGGGCTATTTCCTTACGCTGTTCGAGGAAAGACAGTCTGGGAATTTGTCTGTGGCCTTCTGATGATCAATGAGGATCTTCATTACATGTCACCCAAAAGAAACCACAGAAGTATTCGGATATACTGGATAGTCCTCCTAAAACTTCTGTCTTTCGGTCCGGAAAGCGGAGTTCCTTCTTCTCTGTTGAGAACTAAAACCTTGAAGATCTCAAGAACACAATATTGGCTTTCAGTTAGTGCAAGCTAAATTCAACAACGTTATACAAAAAGACAGGAATTGTGTTCTGCAAAGGAGTGCTCTGATATCTTCTGACTCGAACGACTGAAAGCTTGTTAGCAAAAACAAACAAACAAAACAAAACAAGACAAAACAAAACAAAACAAAACAAGACAAAACAAAACAAAACAAAACAAAAACAACCAACAAAACACACACACAAACACAAAAACACGTCGTCTCGTGGTCGACAGATTCCTTGGCTTACTTGCACAATACACACAAACACACACACACACACAAACACACACACACTACACACATTGTTAGATTATATACATATGAGTCTACAATCATATTAATTCAGTGAGATAGCTAAAAATAGAGATGTAAAAGACAAAACAACAGAAGATACGAAATAACGTAACCTTTACGTAACATGATTTCAAATTAAAATAATACGTCAGTGGAAATACGCAAAAGTCAATGTTACTGCATTTTAACAAGCATCGATAGAGCAATTCAAACCTCATTTTCCTTTTCGGAAATCGAAACAAATTTTTACTTGTATTCTAAAACTTATACAAGGGTATATAATCCAAGGCTCTTTCTTGCGATTACTCTGAGTGCTTGTGAATTTACACATTCGATTGCGTCAGATGAGCTGGAAGATTCAACTTTTGTAACGAGCGTCACACTTTCGAGTCAATTTCGGCTATTGATCTGCCCAGCATTTTATCTCTTTATAAAAGGAGAAATATAATGAAACATTTCCCTTTGGGCTATATCGAGGCCTAAAACTAAGACACATACGGACACAAACCTTCTCTCTCTCTCTCTCTCTCTCTCTCTCTCTCTCTCTCCCGAGAAGGTCATACCACACCACAATGAATTGAGAAGAGTATTCGAGTCGCCTATATGCCTACGAGCATGACGTAGACACCATCACGCGATTAAACTATGTGCTCCAAATACTGTAGTGGCGTTTGGAATGTTCTCTCTTTTTTATCAGTTTCTATCTCTATCAAGTGGATTAGCAAATTTAGGCCTTTGCAATCCGCTTAGCGTAATTAGTCAAAACATCGCTTGTTGCAAATCAGGGAGCAGTAATCCACTTAGATCTAAGGCTTAATTTCATCAATATATAATGGATTAGAAAGTCCATTAGTCAATAACCCCCTGTAATCCACTTTAGAACTTTTTCTAACTTCGATGTCATACTTATCTGGATCATGCACTCAACTTATCAATTCGTTTAGCAACAAATCTCAAAGGGGTTGTATTGTCGATAAAAGAAATTAAATCCAGGGCCCTTTACCTTTTCATTTGCCATAAGGTAACGCATTCAAAAAAAAAATACAAAAAGAAAATATCATGAAGTTTGACTCTGCGACCGTTTAGCAATTTCAGCACCCATACGCAAAATCTTCTCCATCATTTTCAAGAGATAGAAAATGGACAAAATGTTCAATTCTCTCAATAAAGATATCGAAAGACTGATATTTCATTAGAGCTAAAAATCTGAATATATCCTTTCCACTAACAAAAATAGTGTATAATTTATGAGTAAATGTATATAACACCCAGTATGTACACACACAACAAATACGTAACTCCTCCTCCTGATAAAGAAGTGGATTAACTTTTCTAACTGTAAGGTTTTAAGCAATATAATTTGGCCAGAGTATTTATATTTATTTTGACTAACTTCTAAGTGAAAATGAAATATCTGTTCAGTCATAGACCTACATGAGTGAGAACACTGTTTAAATGTATGCTCACTCATCCATGACTCAACAGATAACTCTCACTCTCACATAGAAGTTAGTCAAGAAGTATAGAAATACCATCGCCGAATTTTTTGCTCAAAATGTATTCAGTCAAAAGTTACCCTATTTTGAGGAAGGGGGGGGGGGTACTAACAATTTTGCAGCATGTAGCCTACTATGTGCGTGTTTGTGTGTGCGCGCATGTGTGCATGTGTGCGCGCATTGTGTTTGAAATGCCTTTGTCCTCTAACTATGGCGGCTGATCAGAAATGCAGCAGGTGATTTTATGCAACAGATAACACTAATACGTTGTAGCTACGAGAAAATGAGATGGAAACGCTAATGACGCAATTGTGTCCTGGGCAACGACATTACCTAAACTGGCCCGCTACGCCGATCAATTCATGGACGGTTGATCAAAGCGGCAAACTCTATATACCTCGATTGATTTATATCCATTGGGTCCTTTTTGGTGCCTTTGGCACCGACACTTTGTCAGGGGTAGGCGTCGGCGCTCCTCCTGAGCGACACAGGATTATCATGAAAACTGTGAAGCTGCTCTTTGTGCATGACGGGAGAGACTTTTACAAGTTAGATTAAAAAAACGGCTGCACTCCAAACTATTCTAAGTCTCAAGGAAGTCTCGGATCCAATTGAACTAAGAGAGACAGAACACAGATTTTGATAATTAACTCTACAACTTGAAAAGTATGATTACGAACATATCTATCACCTGAAATCTTGTTGTCACAAGTTATGTGTAACAAAATAGTCAAATCATGTCAATTTGAATGTTAACTGATACTTTCTGAGGTGAAAGTGATAAGTTTTTATCAGTATAATGATATAGTTACACTCCTGCTGCAATCAAGTGGTAAGACATCACTGTATGAATAGCACTGAAGCTTTAAAGGGATCATATAGTTTTGGTTGAGACCTAATTTCAGGTTTCTGACATTTTTTGGAGAGATAATGAGAAACCTCTTATGAAATATGAAAGAGCATGTAATTCCATGAGGAATTCAACGTTTAGTGGATGAAAATTGGTTTTGAAATGGCTGAGGTATCGAAAACAGGCGGATTGTGGGACCCACACTTTTATTACGATCGCTTTGTTTTACTTTGTTTTTGGATGTTTCTGTTATTCCAAACCCGATTTTCATCTAATAAACTTTGAATTCCTCTTAAAATGGTATGCTTTGTACTATTTCATAAGTGTTTTCCTGGTATCTCACAAAAAGTTAAGCCCAGTTCTCATCTCTGCTCAAACTGTTTCATTTCCCCAAGTTTTCTCGGATGTGCCATGTAGGATCGCCATCATTCTTTCCTAACTTTGGTCGTTTCCTTTCAGAAATAAAAAACCGATCGCGCAAGCAGACAATTTGAGCATGAAAAAAGGCGAGCGCCGCCGGCGACGATCAACTTCTGAGTTCAAATGTCGCGCTAGTACAGTCCCCGGATTACCTGTGTAAGTGTATAATCGATCAAAAGTGAAGTATGTTGATAAATGCTCCAGATAGGCAACGAGACATCGTTGGAAGAAAGTTCTTCACGGAGAACATTTTTGTCCTCCCTCTCTCTTTCTATCTTTTATCTTTACTTCCAAGCACCAAAAATTATGATATCGAATGATGTAACCCCCCCCCCCCATCCGAACGGCAATACTTCTACACTGATCTGATTCAGTGCCAGAAGAGTACTCCACAGATCAGAAGGAAAAACGCAAAGTTTTCATTGATGCTTGTCAGCGCCTGGTTTTTGTTTTTTTTTCTCGCTTACATCAGCATGATTTTGTGGTTCAATCATTGTCTGTATACATTAAATCTGATATTAAGTGCAATACATACAACAAAACTTATGTACTGTATATGAATACATCCAAAATGTACATAAACGAGTGCATGTGCATACATCTTTGATTGTCTATAATTTGGAACAAAACCTTGTTCGCAATAAAACCACCTCATTATTTTACCCTGTATAACACAGCTTCTGATTATGCTGGTTTTTGTCACGTATTGCCTTTCACAGAATGACTTTTATGAATTTTTATTTTTATTTTGATTCACTTGCGCTTGATTCGCTCGCATGTCGGCGTAATATTAACGGTGGGAGCACCGTAATGTAATAATGGAAAGTACCATGTTCTTGATTCATGCAGGGTACTTACATCCTCAAATTTACGTATAGTATGTTTGTTTGTTTGATGTTGTTTTTTCAAACGATACTAGTATGCCCCTTGACCTAGGCATAAATACACTACTAGTATGCGACCTACATTACTGGGGGGTATACTCATTTTTTTTTTTGTTTTTCGTTTTTGAAGCCCCATATTTCTCATACTTTATTACATTGTTTTTAAGGCTGTGTCACACTTTTCCAGGCAAGCCTTGCGTGCGACTTGCGAAGAACAATTTTTACTACGCGGAGGTCCCCGCAGATGACCCGCACATGACAGTACTTAGCACGTATCTCACCCGTAGTCGCCCGGAGGTGCGCACGCGAATCTTTTCACCCGCAACCATGTTTAGGCCCTGTCACACCATTCCGGGCAAGCTATGCGGGCTTGTTGGGTGTAGGGATTTTCCAACATACCGGACAATTTCTGAGGGTGGACAAGGATTTTGGGCGAGTCAGTGCATGTGTCTTACTTGCTGGACGCGTTCTACTTAAATTCTACTTGCAGGTATACTGTGTGACCTGTGTGCCAGGCGCATGGGGGCTGACAACTCAGTGAAGGAATTCCTCTGAGGGAATGGCAGAAGTCCCACAGAATGTCATTATCTTGGCTGCATACGGGGACTGCGAAGTACCTGCGTGGGCCTCCTACTAGTGTTCTGCGTGGACCTCTCCGGGCATCCCCGCGACTCACCCGGAAATAGTTTTGGTCATGCTCAAAACTTGGCTGCGGTTAAATCGGACTTGCATGCGCACCTCATGGCAACTACAGGTGAGATACGCGCTAGGTACTGTCAGGTGCGGACCAACTGCGGACCAACTGCGGAGAGCTCCGTTTAGCAAATTTGTTTCCCCGCAAGTCAAGCCGCAAAACTTCCCCAGATACGGTATGACAAGGCCTTGAGCATGCAAAAAACTCATTCAGAGTGAATCGTGGGGGTTTGCTCGCAGAGGTACACGCAGAACACCAGTAAGAGACCCTTACCGGCAGCACCTCGCAGGCAACTCCAACGCAGGTACTTCTCAGTACCCGTATGTCGCTCGTAACAGAAAACGGATCAGTTTCAAAGCTCTCACGCTGTTCACACAGAATACACGCAAGTGGAAGGTAAGTAGCACGCGTCTAGCAGGTAAGAAACAAGTTCGAAACTCGTAAACATTCTTGTCCACCCGCAGAAAGTTCTCCTGCATGCTGGAAAATCCCTCCTCGCAACAAGCCCGCGTAGCTTGCCCGGAAAGGTGTGACACGGCCTTTAGATACTGAAGCCACAGTGAAGCTGATTCAACTCAGGATTTGATATACACTGTATTTGTCTAAAGTCTAGAAGTGAGACTGTTTCATTTCTTTGCTCATGTAATGTATATGGCCTGAAGCTGCGAACTCTACATGTAACATTATGTGCAAGTAACATCCATATAAACAGGGATAACGTGGATTTTACATAAAGTATTAATGTTGATTCTCACAAAATCTTGCAAGCTCCTAGTATATATCGATTCATGAGAAGAAAAGAATACAAACTTCATCCTAGACTGATTACTAGTATATCATAAGAAAAAAAAAAATCACCCAGACGACGAAAAATGCATCCCGGATTTCATTTTTCTCGCCGGCGTCCATCCGGAGATCAAAGCCCACCCGCCCCTGGACGAAGTGATGTATCAAAGTTACGTCACTGGACGAGAGCAGGTGTTCCTTTAAGGCGGTGAGTGATGCCGTCCTCCTTTTTTTCCTCCTGTCTCCATCCCCCTCCTTCCCGCCTCTCATCCGATTTCCTCGATTCAGATCACCTCCCAGGTATGCTCACACGGACGGAGTTTCGAGCGTTGCCGAGGTGATGGGAGAACTTCGTCGCCACTGGCAACAATCACACCCGTGATCAACCGGTCCTTTACCCAGATCGCTGCCAACGGCATCCAGTTTGGTGAACAAATAATTCTTGCTCGTGTTGTTGTCACTGTCTATACATCATTGCTGCATCTTTAAGGAACCTGCGCGTGAAATTTACAGTTAGTCAGCTCAGGTATGAAAAACAAAGACATCCATGATCGACTATCCGACAGAGTAAGCTTAAAACCATGGACTTTTAAGGGGAAAACCTGTCCCCTTGTCCGCATCTTTTTTTTTCTTTTTTTTTCCCAAAGTAGTGACACATAAAGTAAAAAAAAAAAAACCCGGCAACTCTAAAATAGGACCTACTTCAACTACAAGAAACAACACACAAATAAACGCGGTATATAACTTTACGGAATTGACTACACGTCAAAAAGAATATAAGATTAGGAATGTGAGGACAAGGATATCATGATAAAATCTCTGTTTGATTAAGCACTAATAAATGAATAATCGCACTAACACCACTGACCGTGTAGGAAAATGCTGTGAGGGTATGCGTGCACTCAACACGTGATGAAAAATCGTGAAGGTAGTTGTCTCCCAAGAGAAATATGAGGTCGTATGATCAGTATGCAAAGCCTGAAGCCAATGTCAGCATCCGTGATTGATGTCCACCGTAAAACACGATGACGAGCCAAAAAGAATATTGCTGCCATTTATTCAATCAACTTCGGCAATAATACGCTACAATTACTGCTAATTTATTTTCATTCCCACCTCCTCACGTTTTTTGTGTGTCACGACATCCTCGCGTCACTGAGCATGGAGCCTGTGTCCATTTTAGACAACAGCTCAAGGTCTCTTTTGGCTCCCCTTGCCCTTCCCGAAGGGGGTAGGAGGGCTGGATTTACCACTCGGACGGTGTCCCACCGTTTTCCTCAAAGGAGTGAAATGCGAGATGCGATCTTGCGAGGAGCGGGGAAGGGGGGCTCACAGCTCGCCATTGAGCGTTGATTAACAGACGACTGATCGCATGCGCGCGACCTCTCCAGGGACCATGTTTCAATTGGGCGCCACACGGCGCAGCGGACTTTTTTCTTTTCAGAGGCAGATCAATGTGTGAAAAAAAAAATGGGCCAAAAGAAAATCGAAGAAAAAAAAATGAAGAAAAAACAACAAGTAAAATATCAAGCTATTAGACAGTGATGGTGTGGGTTGAGAAATGGGAGGGAAAGATGAAGAAGATAAGAGATAAAAAGGGAAGGTAGTGCCCTGCACGCAGTTGCGTTCGTGCGTAGGGTGTGAGAGCGAAAAAAAAAAGAGTTGCAATAAATGGAGGAAGACTTTAAAATAAAGAGGCAAATTAGATATCTAAATTAGAATCTATTAGGCAAATTCGAGGAGGATGTCTGTTGTAGTTATACGAAGGTGGACTCACGGACAAGTACATGAAGGTATTCTTCTTTGCTGCGTTCTTTCACGGTTTCAACATATTTTGGAGAAAGTGGAAATTAGATAAATGCCAGACTATTGTGACAAAGTTATTTGCTACCAGTCTTGGTTACAGCATGTAAAATAACTTTTGTCTAAATTTAGAGTAATAAATCTCATTGCAGTTTTGGAGAAATGTATACATTCGGTTAAACATAGAGGAAATAATACACCCCTGTTAAACAACATACTTGTTAATGTGGATCTGAATAATTTGTATGACGGTACTTGTAGTTTTACATCTTTCTACCACAGTGCGATGCTCTCTATACGTATTGACAACACATCAAAACCAAAAATCTGTCTATTTATATTTATGTATATGTTAGAGGAGTTGTCTTCGATAATGGGAAGCACAAGAGAAGAATATTGAATTGAGTAGCAAGAAAACTGAGCAGAAGGAGAAAGGAGAGATGGAGTAGGAAAAAAATATTACGACGGAGATAAAACTTTAGCTGGTGTTTCTGTTGATGATGATGATGATGGTGGTGGTGATGATGATGATGATGTGATGGTGGTGGTGATGATGATGGTGATGATGATGATGGTGATGACGATGATGATGGTGATGATAAAGATGGTGATGATGATGATGAAAATGCGGTAAAGAAGTGTCCGACGGAGGAGAAGATGTAGTTTAAGAATGGCTTTATTATTTTGTTTCTTTCAGCTGCTGCAAAAAGTGGCTCCGAAGCCACCCTCCTCAACCCTGTGTGGAAAAAAACAAACTGTCCCTTTACCTTTCCTTCATAAGGTGTCATGAGAACAGCTCGCATGTGAAAGCGACGATTCCTGTCTGTGATCCCCCTGGTAGACCTCAATTGGTATCGAGTTAACCCGTGACCAGCGCTTGATTTCTCCCGAGAATGCTCGATTCGGTCAGGCAATAATCTGCGATCTCTCCAATCGTGATAGAATTTCGACGAGTTTATTATTCCTATCCGACGCCACGAGAACAGAAGCTTACTAGCTCTCATGTTCTGTCTGCAGACATCAACATCGCACGGGAACTCAGCGAGGAAAAAAAGAGAGAAGAAAACTTCCTCGTACATTACTGCAAATAAACAAGACAGGACAGTATGCTTGTTTACCTTTACAAGTTTAGGGAGCTTGCGTAAGGTTCAAACGGGAAAATTAATCAGCGACGTTCCGGCTCACAAACAAGATGACTTGGTGCTTGAAACTGCTCCCATACAGATTCGTTGCAATTTGACCTTCGCTAAAGAAAGCAATTTCAGACCTGGACGTCAAAACATGGCCCACAGTGAACCTTCGCGAAAATGTCTGAAACATGCAAGTCATCCGTCTTCCTTTTCTCTCTCCACTGGATTGTGATTGAATGCATACTTTGATACATTCCTCATTACGCTCTCTCTCTCTCCCTCCCTATCTATGTCTACCTATACATAATTATAAATCAATGTATGAAATTTAGAATAATATAGAGAGTACATCTTTATATCAATGTACTTCTTTTTGTTATCGTACGGCCTGCATTGTCTTATAAAATCAAAATAATGATAAAATTGCACTCAAATTCTTATTTTGCTACTCCTTCCTCTTTAATCTCTTCTGAATCGAATGGATTAATAACGGGCAAGATCACATCATTACATCACTTTTTTTTTCTTTTTTTTTTGGCTATACACGTAATGCCAGTGGCCGATCTCAGACGGATTTCCAACTGGCGTCTCACTTAGATGTGAACTTAGTAACAAGTATAGCGGCGACAGGTGGGTATAAAGCACTTTTACGTGCGTACCCCGAAAGAGGGCATTTTACTACACCAGTTAGGAGCAGGAATCTGTAGTCACTTTATCTTCTGCTCAAATAGGCTTGTGCTTAATCGGCATTTGCCCTCTTAAGGTTTGCATGGTGAAAAGGCCTAGTTTTGGTTGTTTACGGTGCACAACGAAGATTCGTTCATGAACAAGACAGTGTTCTTCTGAAAAATCCCTGCCATTCCACGTTTTCGACCAGTATAAATCATACATTTGGGCCTTCTCGTCATTTATAGAAATACGACGCAATTCACTTTCAGTTTGTCATCTTCGATAACAGAGCTGTTTGGTCACTTCCATTCTCTACCTGGGGATGCAAATGCTTGCTAGAGCAGAGTCGCAGGATCATATGCTTAAATAAATCATCGCTGCCAATCTAAGTTTGATTAACCTGATTAACCTTTCCAAGTCGACGTTTAGGACTCTCGATTTATCGAGGAGTTGATGCTGATTGGGATAACTCGGGGAAAATAGATGGAATCTGTTAAACTCGTGGACGCTTTAAATAAATCACATACAAGGAGAGCAATGTAATTCATAGAAGCAAATTCATAAATGGATTATATATCAGAACGTTCTTTTCTTCAAAACGATTGCATAAACAATTTTAATGTTAATCTTACAGGTCTAATCAAATCTATACACTTATTTTTAATCTTTCGTGATAGAATCACCAGGCTGGATTGTTTGAGAATTTGAAATACACTGTAACTCAAAATTTCCGTTTGTTTTCTTGTGTTTTGGAAAGGAATAAGAACACAACAGTTCTTTACCGTCACATTCTGTGCCCTTCTAGCCCTCACGACAAAACACAGCAACTGAATAAGACATAATAACCATTAGACCTCATCACTGAACCAGGCACAACCTCACTGAAAAAGAAATATTTCACTTCGGATAAATATTTGATAATGAGAACAAATTTCCCGACAACTGCAAGCGTCACACTTCTGATCTATTATTCTAGCCCTTGCAGTCACAATATGTTGATAAGCGAAATTCTACAGGGGAGACTGAAATTACTTACTTCAGCAAGCACATGGCAAGAAATCTATCCATAAAAAAACAATATACATCCCTTTCAGTGATAAATTGCGGGGGAAACAAAAAATCTTTCACTGGGAAATTTTGTTAAACCCTCTCTAATTTTTGACGAAAACATAGTCATGGACGATAATGCCATCGACCTTGTCGAACCTGCACAGGATTGAGTTATTTCTTCGCAATGAATCCAACCTGGACGTGAATCCACTGAAGACATAGTATATAAAAGAAAGAAGAAAAATTCAGACTATAAATCGATTTGTCCGTCATTTCACCAGCAAATATACGTGATGTTTCTATGGAGCAGAATGTTAGAAATCTCTACAAACACCACAAAATTAAGAATGGCCTATACTGTAATAGATTCCCCCTTCTATTGAGTAAATCGCGTACGTGATGTAACAATGGTAACACAATTTCTTTCCCTGCTTAATAGCTAGGCTATAGAGACGGCTGATGGCTCACTGAGACATCAGAATCTGGTAGCAACAATGACCGATTTCGCCTCTCACCATATTGACACCAAGTTTCACATCTAGGACCAATCGTAGAGAATAAAGTACTTCAAACATGATAAAAGGAATCGAGGTGGAATTTTCACTTCAACCAGTAAGAATGTTCTAGTAAACTTTAATCTGACTCCTGGTATGAAATATCGGTGTAAGCGCACATCTTGACGCTGTGGTTTACTTGAACTGTTGCTCTGTTGAAATGGAGGTTATCTCAAGACAGACCTGCTCAGGGAGTGAGTTGATGCACTTCTCCGTCACTTATGTTCTCTTAATGGGTCGGATAAACATCAATTTCTGATGTGCTCGAGTCTCATTCTTACGCGCTAGCAGCCATTCGACGTTCGAAGGAAGTATGATGACCTGATTTAGTCGAAGAGCAGCCACTCCTCAAGTGAATTTTGAGGACTCTCGTTCAGTGATACCAAACAGGGGGTATACAGAAATAAACCTATTTGTGAAGATCTTGTCATATCCTTGGATAAAATGTCGGGGAACACTTCGTCCTGGGTATACGTAAATGCTATCTCTGCTACTCTGTGACAGATGAAACACTTGTGCTGATGCCGCTCCTTCCTTTCTTTTTTTTTCTAATATATTTTTTTCGCTCTATTTATGCCAACCTGAAAAAAGAATAATAACATGCTCTCGTACATTAGTTTTCATATCTCTTAACGACAGCCAAAGACAGTTAATAAGTGCAAGGGTACGATAGGTAAAACTTATCCCATTATTAACAAAAACAACCATGATTTTATAGCCTGTTTTACAGCAGGGCGACTAAAAAAAAGAAAATCTCAAAAGCAAAATGTCAAGCAAAGTCAAGGTAGATATTTCAAATTACAATTACTAAACAAAATTCAGCATGCAGTAGGGCGCGAAACTAGTAGCTGAAAAGAGATGAAGGAGAAAAGACCGGAAAAGAAAGACGTTGGTTTTCCTAATATATGACAGACTGAGTGTGACAGGACAAGTGGTGGCGCTGTTCCAATCAGAAAACACTGAACGATCATGACAACGTCCGCTCAAAATGAAATGAAGCTAAGCCTATAGGTATGTTGTTAAGTTGTGAGTTGTTGACATCATTCAATGAACAATTTGAGGACAGATAATGATATGTCTCGTACATCTGTGTTTGATGAGATTTCGAGCAAACTTCTGAATCGGTAAATTTGTTTTGTTTTCATTCTGTCTAATTCTGCTTTATTTCATGGCATGGCCTCATCAATGGACGATGAAAGAGGAGAAGGAAGATGAGGAGGAGGAGGAGAAGAAGAAAATTGAGATGAAGAAAGATACCGTGAGCTGGAGAAAGATTAGAAAACAAGAAGACGAAGAAGGGGGAAGAAGAAAGGGAAGGACAGAAAGAAGACGCTGAAGGAAAAGATGTAGACGAAAAAGGAGTCAAGAAAAACTTATAGTTAAATGGTAAAAATCAGATGGAGGAGAAGGGGAGAAAAGAAGAAGAGGAGAAGGGGAAGAAGAGGAAAGGAAGAGGATAAGGTGAGGAAGAAAACAAACCCCCTTTCCTTCCCCCTCAATGTTGATTGTGTTTTCTCGTCTACCAGACGTCAACAGCCGTAGTGTAATGAGCCATTCGCAGAAGTAACACTTTTCTCTCGGGACCACTCCTTTATGAGGTGGCATGCCAGTGGTTCCCGCTCATCCGTAACATATTACGGCGCCACATTTTCCTCCTAGTGTGAATGTTAGGGTCATGGCAAATGATGCTCGCTTTGGACTATAGGTCTACGATAAGATGTACCCTGTTCTGAATGTTGCCAGTGTACATGTTTCAGATATTTATTGGAATCGGGAAGGAAAGAATAAGTGGGAATGAAAATCATTATGTACTGAAGTAAAACACTAATACTCGAGTATTATCACTTGATTATACAACAAATCAGAAGCACAAGATTCTTTGATGAGAGCCATATATATATATATATATATATATATATATAGAGAGAGAGAGAGAGAGAGAGAGAGAGAGAGAGAGAGGAGAAATGGGGCGGAGAGGGAGATGATGTGTGCCAGACAGAAAGACGGAGAGTGGGAACAGATAGAGTTAGAAAGATATATAACTAAAAGAGAAAATCAGCTGGCACTTCGATTTCTTTTTCTTATGTTCTATGATTCTCATGTAGATTTAGCACTGACTGCGAAATAATCCTTTAATAATAACACAAAGCAGTTCATTCAAATCAATAGCAATCATTTACGAACCAAAACCATTATTCTGAAAACAGAAGGTTAGTCATCTAGATACAACAAGTAGTTTAAGGAGAAAAGGTAGCGGTGTCTTACAAAATAAGCTTTGAATTTCCTTCCAAAAAGCTTGTCGGCGACCCATTTTCTTTTTAATGGACATTTACGTATCTTCCATGAGTATACATCAATAGCATATCAATACTTCCGATTTTTGTCTCAAATTATACCATCATTACTCGCCCGGTATAACATGCTGAGAAGAATTTGTTACACGGTGATATCTGACTCAGAGTCTGTCGTTGTTGCTGTTGCTTTCTGGCATAACTACGAAGAGAATAGCACAAGAGCTCGAAGTTGAAAGCAAATAACGTATTCGTTGCTTCCTGGGTGAAGCTCCGAATTCAAATTGTCACCAATCGATATGAGCGATACTAGTTCGATCGACGTATCGACGCGCTATGAGAAGTGACCTGTGCAGAAAACACTTTGGGTTGCAGAACGTGGATGGAAACACTTGTTTACTTTCACTCAGAAGTGTTGACATGCTTCTTTTATGACCTGTAATGTCTACCTGCCAAGCTCACTCACTTTTCCATAGTTCTCCACCTTTTACTTGGGAGAAATGCAAGCTGTAAATGCCGCGTATCGACTGGAGGGAGAAGATAGCAAATAAACACGATCCGTGTAACTCATACTGAAGAACAGACAATAGCTGCTATGAAATTATAACATCATTTTACTTGAGTCGTGAAAACAAACTGCTCAAAACAAGCTCTCAGTGCCGTATTCTTGTAAATGTTGACTTTGTACAATTGTCTTGGACTGAAAAAGGAGGCGGAGGAAGAGACGAAGAAGAAAAAAGGAGAAGGAGAAAGCAAGAGAACAAATAAATAGAAAAATGCTGAGGATTTCGTGCAAGCAAAAGGCTTTTAGAATAAAGGGTCTGTGTTGAGAAACATTAACACACTAAAACACATTCTGTTTGCACGCTGGTAAACACATGCCAGATCCGGACAGCACAATACATAATATATAGAGGCATAGACCCAGGGAGAACCGTCTGCTGGAAATGTGGGTTACAAAGAAATTAACGGAGAGGCAGATGGATATGGAAACGAACGCCTTCTCATTTTAAGTTCATCATATCAACACGAACAAGGAAACCAAAAACAGTCATATTCTTATGTCACTCAAAAAGTTTTGTCGCGATCAATATGCTACATCGACGGTTGCATTCCCCATATTGGTATGGAATTACAAAGTATGAATTTTGAAATATCTATTTTAAATACCCTCATTCTGTATCTTTCTAAAAAAAAAAAAAAAAAAAAAAAAAAAAAAAAAAACCTGCATAAAATGATGATAAAAGAAATGATGTTAGGGAATGGTCTTGCAAATCCAAGCTGAGGTGTGTTGGGGATGGCGGGGATAAGTCGCGAATAGAAACAATATCATCACAGCATCATCAAGTTAACACGACGATTTGACAGTTCCCTCCCCCCCCCCTTCACCCACATTGGACAATTTCACACAAACTCGTCTATATGAACCAAATCCTCTCCAGCTATCAGTTTAGAGCAATATCGTGATTATTGTAAATTTCAGCATTACACCCGCGTGTTCCCTCACGCGCATTTAATGCGTCAATTCGTCGGAAATATTTGCTCAATACATCAACAACTTTCGCACTCACCACTCAGCCACAAATGTGTCGTTTTGACGGCGAAGTACACTGAAGTGCTATATGTGATCTCGCATCAAAATCTCCCATTCCCCTTTGAATTGATTTTGTTTTCCTTTCTATATAGCATCAAGGTAAGATCTCACTCGTGGCCTGGAAGAAAAAAAAGAGTGTGCAAGCTCTCAAAAAGCTCACAAAATCTTTGTAGACGTCTCCCCCACAGTTTGTGACAAACGAGGTGTGTTGACATTAACATTTCGCTTTCAAATAATAGAGGGTTGCTTATTTAGCCTTTCAAGTAAACGGTAAACATTCGTTAAGTAAGTTTTTGTGTAATTGGACTCATAGTCCCACGGAACTAGAAGAAGTTTTGAGTTTCTTTGTAAGTCGAGCCTTTTGAATCAGATCAGAATTAGAGTGGAATAGACATACCGCAATACAACATTATTTTCATAGAAGTGGTAAGAATAATGATGACGACTAGAATACTCAAAGGGAGATTAACAATGCCAATAATCTTACACCAGTCAGAATTAATCCATTTCATACTAGATTATTAGATTGCCGTAGACATTGAATTGAACAGTATTATAAGGGGGGTTAGACAATGTCTCAAAGTTTAAAATATCTAGTAACATGATGTAGCCATTAGGCATCTCATGAGCATTCCTTTAAGCTGAATAATTTTGTTTGTGTGTATTATTCTGTTTGTGAATATATGAATATAGATACCCATTGATATGTACGCGCAATTACGTGTATGCATGTGTATGCCTCTATTGTGTATATGAATGCACGCATGAATGTGTTTATGTGTTTTTCAGTATGTCCGTGTGTATGTATGTGTGCGCCTATTTGTATGTGTAAATATAATTATGTATGTAAGTCAGCATATGGCACAGGACTAAGAAATATTCGCTTCTTTAACAGTTTCCCTTTTCCTGCTCCTTGCACAATTTTGTCGAATGATTTATTGGATAACATTTGCGAAGTAACAAATTATGAATGGTAACATAGAAATTTTCATCCATCAGTCGTGCTTCGTTCCAAAGAATTACGATGGACGTTTTGTACTTTAGAATCAACAATAACCTATGAATGCCGAAAATATTCTGAAAATTAATATGTTTCCTCTCGCGGAGTAGAAGACGTATAACACACACCTTCCGGAAACGAGACGCCTCCCTCTGTGATTAATAAGAACTCCTTTCCTGAAGACATAAGAAACTGAAGGAACATACTATAAAATGTTCAATCTAAGTGAGATGTAGACCCCTGTTTCCCATTCACCTTGAATTGTATGTTCCTCTTTTCTTCTCTTTTCTGTTAAATTTGGGATAAAGTTTGAAAGGGAGCTAGCGGCCCAAGGCAGAGGCTGGCTGAGTGTCACACCCTTTATATTCTTTTTTCTAGGTTGGACAGTACTTCCCCTTTTTATCTCTCAATCTCTCTAGGTATGGCCGAAGACCGAGTTCATAGTTTAACTGCAATTTGCACTAATCACATTTCTCTTCTCCCGAGTAATTGACATGGACAATGAAGCCTCACTTTGTACACGTTGCCAAACAGGGACAAATTTGAGCATGCCGTTGGCAACAATTTGCTTGATATTTACTCGCCAAATAGAAATGAAGAAGCGTGTATGGCATGGTCCAGTTTTTCCGTCTTGTTTTATCTTATGGAACAAGCAACTGCACTCGCTTTTTTTTCACCATATATTTATAGAGTGAGGAGGAGAGATGAGAAACCTCATGGTGGCCATGTGGAAGGTTAATTTGCGTAATTGGTCCCATGTGAGAAAATCGGCGCCATCTCTTCATGTCAGCGTGATGATACATTTGCAAACGAAAAATTCTGCCACCACAGCCTCAATGGCGGCGAATACAGGGGGGGGGGGGAATAGGGGCTTCCACAAAGAAAAGGAAAATTAGGGGTAGATCAGGAGGAGGGGAAAGAGGGTACAATACGAAGGAGAGGATGGTACAATGTATATACCTTAAAGGGAAAAATGGAATGGTGATCTACGGGGAGCAGAAGAGAGGATAAGTAGTGAGATAGATGCATTCAGGAGGGGGTGATGGATAACAGGGAGAGGGAAAGAAAGTATACAAAAACGCAAGGGTTTCCTGAGAGGAAGTAGAATAAACAGGGACAAGAACAAAATAAAAACGAAAGAAGGCAAGGTAAAAGAGGAAAAATAGATGAAGATGGGGTAGAAAGACTGTCCAACTTATCTCATACCTTTAATCGATATTCTCCATCTCATTGTTATGCAGACGACATAAGACACAGTGTACACACATTGCAACTTGTAGAGTCTTGTTCATCCTATGAAGTTGTACATGCGAGTCATTGGCTAAAGCGCTGATTTTTGTTCCTGCGATTGATATCAAAGGATTGCACGTTCAACACAGTTTCAATGTCTGTATGGACGTATTTTTTTTTTTTATATGTGTATGTAAGTAAGTACGTATGTATGAATGCTTGTTTGCTTGTTTTTTTTGTCTTTTTTCCACATTTGACAAATCGATAGAAAATTCGCGGATTATTATCACTGATGGTGTTATTTTCCGCATTACGGATAAGTCTCAGGGACAGACCATCGCAGGAGTGTGACACGAGATGCAACCACCTAGACAATGACGCCACACCTGCCACTCCACAGAAAGATTTGTACCGGAATTTAGATGTCAAGCGCCTAAGACGTCGATATCAGCTCGTCAGGTACCCCTCAAAACTTATCCGGGCTTACTCCACCACGACAAGTGAAAGGAAAAAAAAAAAAGGGGGGGGGGTATGTGTTTGGTGGCCGAAAGTGGATACTGCGCATGGCTGCTCACAACTGTCGTCTGGCATACATCACGAGGCCATTTGTCACTTTCTCATTGATCAAACAGGATTCTGTTCGCTATGCACCAGGGCCTTATCGCTTTAAAGCGGCATTCGAGAGTTCAAGGTACGTATGCAGACAGCAGATCCAGTGAGAGTAAACAGCCGTCAACCAAGCATACAAAGCAAACCAAAAGGAAAAACTTTCTTTTTCTTGGGAATACTGATTTCATTCATGACGGTTGTTTTGGATCTGTCATGATTATGACAGTTTTCTCTTTATTTTTATATCTCATATGAAATTGTAGGTTGCCATGTTGCCTCATTCATTTGACCTGTAACTACTCCTCTTTCCCCTCATATTCCATCTTCCCTTTCTTGTTCCAGTTTTTCTACCACAGTCAACATCACCATCACCACTTTAAAATTCAAAATCATCACCTAATGCTTCTTTCCCCTTCACGTCCCTCTTTCTTCGTCTTCATCTCTTGCATTTGTTTCTCCGTATCTCATCCTTCCCTTCCTCCTCCTCCTCCTTTTCCTCTTCCTCCTCATTCTTCATCACCGTCTTCTTCTTCCTTCGTCGTCCTCGTGGTCTTCTTCTACATGGCATTAATGTTGTTTCCTGTATCCCTTCTCCCCATTCCTCTTGATATGCGTCGCTGGCCCTTCTACCGTGCAAACGTTTACCCCCTTGCCGTCTCTGTTTCATCTCTTAGCTCCTTACGTAATTGCTTGATTAAAGACATCATGCAAGGACAACCAATGCGAATTAACGATTCTTGTCACATTTTGAACATCCTTTATTGCATCATAAGCACCTGATTTCTCCTTTCGTCGGCTTATCGGTGGTGTTATTTGAATATTTATCTTTGACGTCAGTAGTCAAGCTGTCACTGTAACTTTCACGTTGGAACTCGGTTAACAGCTTTTACACGCGATATCTAAACACTATATCTTTACACGATATGCATGCAGTCATATAATATGTCTTTGTGTGTGTGTGTCTGTGTGTGTGTGCGTGTGGGTGTTTGTGCTGTAGCCAAATACGAGCCATCCCCTCAAGGCGATTGTGACTTTTTCATATTGTTTTTGTACCCCCGTATTGGCTTACAGTCCTAAAAAAAAAGAGGAAAAATCTTCTTTCGTAATTTCCATTTCCTTGTTGATGCCTCCAAAAAACACTGCTTGAACAATTATAGAAGTAGTTTGCTTTGCTTGCGGAATATGAAAGCCGATACACTTTTCATCTTTTCGATACCGCATTCTAACAGGTCTCCTTTTCTTCACCGCAGAACCCTCGAGAATTCAGTTTGAAAACATATCCCACTAGAAGGGTATCTCTTTCACTTAGCTCATGAATTTTAGATACTCGATAACTCTTCGCTGGAATAATGATATTCATTATCAAACTCCCTTCGGGAGTATAAGTAATTCTAACAAAAAAAATATAAAAAAAAACCCTTTATTTCTCACCCGATTTTCTGAAATTTCACAATTCCATTTGTTTGTAAGAAAAACTCTGGGCAGTGTTTTTCCAGAGCAGTTATCAAAGGATACACACCCTCACGCATTCACACACACAAACACAAACACACCCACACACACATACACACACTCACACACATTAACTGCAACAACAACAATCCAGTTACTCTGCAACTGGCAGTGTTTGGGCATAGATGTCTAGTTTTGATGTGTTATTCTCTTAAGCTGATTTTTCTTTTAAGATGCACACACTAAAAAACAAAACAAAACAACACAAAACGAAACAAAAAACATGGTACCTTCAACCGACGGAATATCTGATATGAAGAATGGTATTATTTCTCTTGGTAAGAAAGAAGAAGAAGTGTACAGGTTAGATTCTGACCGAGTATCCCAGCTGCAGGGCTAATGTTAACTATCAGTCATCTGGTTGTTGACTGTGATTAATGTTCTGTCGAGGTACGATCGGCCTGTCGCAGAAAAAAAGAAGAAGCTCCAATAAGCCTAATGTCTTGAATGTGTTCCATCTTTGGTCAAAAACATTTCTACATCTCCTCTATATGGTGTAGGATCGATAACGCATGCTCAGTCGCAACAACGCTGATGGAAGGTGAAAGACCTCTATGGGGGGGGGGGGGGTATCACCGAACCCGACTGGTTGGGGGTGGGAGCTGGGGAATTAAACAGATAATGAGGCTGTCGTTCTTTAATATCTTACTACGGAACGCTTTTTGATAACAAAACAATCCAATACCGCATAAAAGAGAGTATAAGATAACTAGGGCATATGTTTATAGTAGGTATTATAGTTGTCTGCACTCGCATGACGACAGATTCACCATCCACCACCAAGAACAACGGCATCAACAAAAATACAACCAATAAAACAACAGCAGCAGCAACAACAACAACTTGTTTGCAAGTGCTTTTTTGCTACCACTATTATGCTGTTACTATTCTTGGCTCGTGCATCATTACCAGGCTCATTTCATGTACAAAGATATCGTGTTATTTCGTGCAAAAATAAAGTAAAGATTCGACATGTTTTTCTTGTTTGTATAATTGTGTAGGGACGATTGGATTTGTTTTTTTTTTCAAGAGTAGGATAAGCGCTGATGGATAAAGTTATAGGATATCATTCCAATTGTGCGTTAATAACCAGTGTTTCTATGTATCTTCATGAAGTAATAATATCTGCAGACTAGGAAATGGAGTAGAATTACCGTTGATATGGCGGCGGGTAAAGATCTGAAGACACGTGGTTGGAATCCTGCCCGTTGAAATGTTTTACAACTGTTGCCCAGTCCAACCAGGTGAATGAACGGATTATATTAATATGGCAATGCTCGCGGAGCCTCAGGCAAAACAGTGGTTACACTGAAGATCTTTTTTTTTAAAACAAGACTTAAAAAAAGCAATTATTTTTTATCATTATATTCATATCTCTTGTGTGGGTGTGGTGTGTGTGTGTGTGTGTATGTGTGTGTGTGTTTACAAAGGTGTTTTTTTTTTTTTTGCCTGTGGGTGGAGTATAAGTATGTGTGTGCACACTCATGTCGTTTTTGTTTTTGTTTTTACCTAAAAAGAGCTTTATACAGACGAATTGAGGGTTGAAATCTAACTGCGAGGATAGCATTTCTTTTTTCTTTGAGAAGGCTGCCTGAAATCAAGAACAACAAAGACTATGAATATCTCGTAAATTTTCAAGCATGAGATACTATCACTGCTTTAGAATGAGATGCAGCCTTTATCATAATGTTCATCTTAGATCGGGAACGCCCTCTACTGACCTTGCGAACGTGCGTCTCCCTGACAATATCTATTTTATGCCTTGAGAGTGTGATAAGAGATAAGCCGGTACCATTCAATACTTTGATTTCCCCTGAGGTCCCATCGCAGACACACTACACCACTAATACTCTCTCGCGAAAAACCGAAATTCTGGAGAAAAATATGAAGGGAGAGAGGAGGATGAGAAAAAAAGAAGAGAAAGAGGAAAACGTGTGAGATAGCGATGGTTACAGAAACTGAGAACCGATAAGACAAGGAAATGCGATACACAGTCAGACTGAGAGTTAAAAAAAAATAGATTAATTGCTAGATAATGAAAAAAGGTAAGTACATAAACAGATCGTACCAAAAAAAAAGAAAAAGAAGAAGATATGGCTAAACAGACGGCAGGAAAGGATATAGATGAATACATAGAAATGACGAGAGAGAATAAATTATGAGAGAAAACAACCGAGAAAGAAAATGAGAGCAGAGAGGGAGAGAGGGAGAGTGGAAGTGAAGAGACGAGGGTGATTTAAAAAACGAGAAAGAACCAGATGCAGTGGCGTGCAGTGTTCCAAAACAAACATTAATCGTCATCATCTGAGACGCAGAATTAATTCTTTGCAAAGATCTATCTTGAAATAAGTAAACAGCGATTGCAATAACGCAGGATTAGAAAAAAAAAGGCATAAGGAAAAACTAAAACATGAAAACCGAAATCAATGATAATCTCACCAGAAAAACCCAACTAAAGAAGAACTTGTCGTTAGCTCAATATTAACCGAGAGAAGACAGCCGCGCATTTTGGATCAAATTCCCGCCAAAGTTTGGCATCACAGTCACGACTGCATTAAAGAAAAATCGATTCGCACAGGCCCATTGAAGTCATTATCCAGCCAAATCCAAATATAGCAACGGCTGTAATATTGGGCTAACAGCGAAACACAAACACACAGCGACCGTTCATCGCAATGTGCCGGCGGGGTACCAACAGCTCCTTCTTGTTTTTGTTTCTACTATTTTATCACGATAACCCTTCCGCCTAGCTGTGGCAACCAGTGTAGTATAAAGTCTGCGGGCAACACAGAGACACAGTTTTGCTATTGAATTCCACAAATTTGAGGCCTGTACAGCGCCCGAGGGAGGCAGAAGAAGAAAAAACGAAGAACAGCCTTGTAATTACAATCGATATAAAGCTATCGAGAAAGCGTTCAACGACAGAGTGTTTCAAGAATATCGTCGTTGGCATGCAACGTTGATGTTAGATTGTGGTACGCTTTGGTCTGCAGGCCAAATTAGTGCAAAGGAGACACTCAGTCATACAGAGTGCATTTTCTATTTTACATTAATTATGCATTTTTCATTTTTGGCTCTTCGCCGGCTCTCTTTAATAGCACTGGGATTGTCCTATCAGTCCATTTCAGCTAAAAGACGTATGGATAAAACTTTTTTTCACTCTCCCTTTCTCTCCTTCTCCCTTGTTCCAAAGCCCTTACTTGACCCTTGCCTCGGGTGATGTTGCCTAATTAGATTGGCAAGTGAGGGCAGTATAATGCTTTCTCTGATTGCAGACTGTCGTGAAATTGACGTCATCCCAGGGAGTGGACAATACTCAGCCATGCACGGTGGACAGTTATTGGCATAATTTGTGGACACGCGTGAAGCAGTGCGTGAATAATATTCATATGTGTGTGTATATCTGTGTGTGTGTGTGTGTGTGTGTGTGTGTGTGTGTGTGTGTGTGTGTGTGCGTGTGCATGTCTGTGTGTGTTTTGTGCGTGTTTGTATTTGTATGTATGCAAGGGAGTTCGATTAGATGAATGGAGGTTGATTTTTAACAAGGTACCCGTGTACTATGTAATTGTGTTCTATATTGGGACTTTTTGGATTTTTTTCTACCTCTCAGGTAACCCTAAAAAGAAAAAGAAAAAGAAAAGTAATCACTCAAAAGTGCACGGGGAGCCTTTGAGAAATCCTCTTCGTTGCTGGTACTATTTCTAATGCATACTGGCCCCCTTTTATTCGTCATTGCTGTTTTCCTAGAAATGCAATTAAGCTATATCCTGGTACTAACATAGCTTACAAATTCCTATTTACTTTGGACAGATTTGGTTCTGTCCTCTTTTTCCCAAAAACAAACAAACAAAACGAAACAAAATAAAAGACATTTTTAGCAGATGGTAAGAAGACATTGTATCCGAAATATTTTCATGTTCACCGACCTCAACGCAAATTCTCAGATTGAATATTCAAAATGACAAAGTATCAAAGACGAGACATGTTTTCCGCCACTTTCTTAACTTTTCTTAGAAGCTCCGTGAGGCGGAAATGCCTAAAAAGGATTGAATTGATTTTTGCTGCAATTGAGAGAGACAGTAGCGTCGAATACCAAACTTGGTGCAGCGGAGTTTTGAATTCAGTGCATGCAGTATGTTCTCGACCAACTTCGCAAAGCGATGCCGCAGATCAAGGCAACAATGCAATGTATGCTGATGTTTGGTTTGAGCGGCGGTCCTAAACCGTTTCATAGTACAAAGAGTTCACATCTACCGTAGATAGACCAATTTCTTTCAACATATTCATGATTCATGCGAACATTTTTTTTTATTCATAAGAAAGGTAGTTTCTAGCAACGAGAAAGCTACATGGACACAGGAGCGTAGGAATGACCCACTACATTAAAGAAATATCCGATAATCTGACCACATTAGCAAACTGGTCAATAATGGCATGACGACTCTGCTAGGCGGCTAACCAAACAGAATGCTCTGGACTTACTTACAAGCACGCCATGGTAATATTACGTTTCGCGTATATAATCTGAGCTCGACAATTGTATTCTTAGCACGTCATGAGGTATGGGTATACCAGGCACCAGAAAATATCTTGGCCGGACGATAAAAAAATTGACAGGACAAAAATGTGTACCTGTGAGATACAATATGCTACAAAGGGACCATAACACTATTTTAATTCTACAGTTATTTTCAGGCACCGTGTAGGTCGTATCCAGTGATTAGAGCAAGGGACGCGTGGTCTTTGCCCTAAGGGACTTCCCCCTTGACCACGCTCAACTTAACAGCTCGTCATGTGCGGAAGAAATGGATAAGGAGTACTTGGTCCGTTATGAGACGGTGGAGAAAATTGCGGGTCTATAAATAGCTGTTTGTGGCCCAGGTACGCACGTCGACTTGTCATGGTAGATACCGCTCGCTTTTAATGTCTGGGCTTTTTTTTTTTTTTTCAAATTCTTTCTTTCTATCATAAGAACACCTAGGACACGTTGGGTTATAAAAATCATATGCTCTGGCCCTCAGATTCTACATCGGTTTCCAACATCTTACATCGGTTTCCATGTGGCACTCACGTAATAAGGACATGAAGAATAGAATTTAAAAATGAATTTTGACAGCCGACAATTTGAGTGATTGCAGATTTCCGACAGATACTAAACAATCTCCTTGTCTGTGTGTTTTTCCCTGTTTCCTATATCATAATGTACATGACAAGGGATAAGACCGGAGAGAGGAGCAGAGAGAGAGAGAGAGAGAGAAATAAAAAGAAGAGAGAGAAGACAAGATAGGAAAGGAAAGGAGATAAAACGGAAAGGGAAGAGATAAGGGGAGAAAAGAAAAGAAGGAAAGAGAAGAGTAGAGACATCAAGGTAAATCTCTTTCCCACACCGCCGCTCGATCTCTTCTCCCCGTGTGCACACCTCAAGTCGGGTTTCTTGTTTTCGCATCGGGCTGAGAACCGATCGATTGTTGGTAGCAGCTGGTCAACTCACCATCCGTCCTGGCCGGGATGGCTTCTCCATCTTTAAGCCACAATCCAATTAACCTGTACATAGGTGGGTGGTGCGCTCCTTGGACGAATTTCATTAACACAGAAAGAGAGAGAGGAAAAACAGAATAGAGGCACGATGAACTATTTAGCTTTGGGAAAGCACCGATTTTATGGACGATTTGCTGATACTGCTGTTGCTGTTTCAGCAGGCAGAACTGTCCGACTTTTGGATGAGAGTCATCAAAGCATTATGCACATACATATACACACATACATGCACACAGACAAATAGACACACGCATGCACACACACACACACACACACACACACACACACATATATATATATATATATATATATATACATATTAAATGTCTCATAATGTGTGTGCATTTGTAAGTACATGTAATGTATATATGTAGGTATACACCGTATTTATTATATAATATGCATTCTTCGAACTTTGCAACTCTACAGATGACGATAATGACAACAACAGAGAAAACGTTGATGATGACAATAACATTAGTATTCAATTCCTATATATTACATCTCATACCTTTGAATTCAAGGTAAAATAAAATCAACCACTCCCCGAGAAATAAGAACATGATATTATGAATATGAACAGACATCAAATAACTTACTATGATAGTAATATTGTATGGCGAGGGTTTGGACACAATATGTCGGGTGTGACGAAATTCTTGGGAAACAACGTAACTGGGATAAAAGGGCAAAAAGGATAGAATGGGGAAGATTAGCAGGAAAGAAAAGAAATTAGGAGGTACACATTATAGACAATATCAACGTAGAGAGGGAGAAGGAGAGAGGGAGTAAATGGCACAAATCATTAGAAATCATTTGGGTAGTAATGAGAGTCAGTGACCGCGGAACAAAAACGAGAGACCAAAGGTGAATCGAATGGTAAGCAATGAAAGAAAGAAATTATTCAGAAAGGAAAGCGTTCTAAAAGAAAGCACTAATCGTAGAGGGAGCAAGAATAGTCGTGAGTATTTCAGTGCCTGCTCTTGTGTACGCGAAAGTGTGCACGTGTGCGATTGTGTATGATTGTGTGTGTTTGTACTAGAACCTTGAAGAGATAGAGAGATAGAAAACAAGAAAGAGAGAGAGAAAGAAAGAAAGAAAGAAAGAAAGAAGTGAAGAAAGGAAGGGGGAGAAGTCCTGCCGGTCACACGATGGTTAAAAGGAATTGGTGGTCGTGGTACTGAAAAACAAACAGTGAGAGATCGATAGGGAATGACCGCAGAAGACAGTGATGACTCGAACCTCGAAAACGTCGTGACAACCCGGTGCTATGTGGGACAGAAGAAAGAAAGAGATCTTGATGCATACTTGGAGTACCATCGTGCCAGGTGGCCCCCAAACCCTATTGACTCTACAAACTTCGACAATCACGCTGACAGAGACGTTTCTACCCTCCACTCTCTGTTTGGCAGACGACGCAAGAAGACAACGGTTGAAATGAAACGCGGCAGCGACTTTTTGGCGCCTCAAGACGTCGATATATCAAGGAATGTATGGGTACTAGAATGTTCTGCGAGAACTTACTTTTGCTTGCTACCTAAGATGTGAACATGGCATTGTCGTTCCCCATGGGGCTTATGAATCAAGTTTCTGTTAGCGGTATGCAGAGAGAGAGGGGGGGGGGAGAGATGATGGGGGCAGATGGGGAGAAATAGAAAGAGAGAGAGAGAGAAAGAAAGAAAGCGAAGGGCGGGAAGAAAAGAGAAAGAAAATGAGAGTAAGAAAGAGAGTGCAGGATTTATTGGATTAGCTTTCTCCTTGGCCTATTGATTGTGACAGAAATATTTATGATTTTTACAATCAATAGCGAGTTAGAATAACAGTGGTTGCAGAAGAAGAAGGGGAAAAAGATCAGAGAGGTTAATTCCTTTCCTTACAGTCGGTTTTTTTCCGTTAAAAATGCTACTTCCTTTGGTGATGAAAGTAAGAAAAAAACAGAGAAGAGAATGTCTGCAAAGGATGATAATGATGTGATAATGAGAATTATTATAAAGAGGATGCTATCACTGATATTTCCTATCATTAGTTATTTTCAATCTATTATTTTCATCATGACCATCATGATGTGGACAGCAAAATCAACGTTGATAATAATGAGGAGGACGACGACAACAACAACAACAACAGCATCAATGATGAAATGATAACAATAAACAAATTACACTTATTATAATGCCATAATATGGTCTTCTTGACCCTTTACAAGACTTATTGTCAGCTCTGGTTTTCCAAAGGAGTCCTACCGTTATCATCACACAAATAGCCAAGTACGAATTTCTAGTAGCACTTGTCTCCTAAGGGGAAACTAAGGGTAAAACTTTCATCATCATCATAATCATCATCATCATCATCATCATCATCATCATCATCATCATCATCATTATCATCACCATCATCATTATCATCATCAGCAGCATCAGCATCAGCATCACCACCGTCATCATCATCATCAGTAGCCATACGTTTTCGGAAATACATGCACTGCCATCAGCACTTTGTTTTCTTTTCTTTTTTTCCAACTACGGATGCACAACATACCACGTTTACCTACCACTGATATGAAACTGGAGGCGTATAATCAGCAGCATGAAATCACGGCATACTATAGCTAAGACTGACGATGTTTAGGTTTACCTAAATGTATATTATGATTTTTTTTTTTTCTTCTGGGGGGATATTTTGTCCTAAGAGTCTGGCGACGTTTATTTGCAACTAAGTGTAACTAAATTTAGGGCCAAGTTTAATTCTACTATTCTCACCCACTGATATTTTAACTTTCCTTTATTCACGTTGTCTTCCTGATTCTGTTGATTTGCCGATACATTGCATCTGCAAAAGGCATTACGGTTTCGCAATGTCGTTCGGTTTGTTTGCCGTCGATAGAGGGGGTACGACCAGTGTCACTCGCGTATAGCAACTAGAAACGCCGTCGTTCATCGTCGTTCTCATAGAAATATCATTCAGATGAGGGATATTTCAGTCAGCGATAGTCAGTTATAGTCAGTGAGGCAATGACGATTCTTTTTTATAGCAGAGGCAAAATAATATGTGTGTTTATGAAGGTTCTGTTGAGGTTGCGTGGACAAGACTACCGTTTCACATCTTTGAGATTCCCGGTTTGAGTCTGCATGCAGCAGCGTTGGTGCGAATTCGTTGTATTACGAAGAATGCCCAATTCCTATTCTTCATTGATTCCACTCGTCGGATACAAAATAAATATGTCACCACCCAAATGTTGTAGTGATATTACAGTTCCAGCGTGTTTAGATACACAAAAGCCATTGATAGCCAAAATACGGAAAGTACAATCTGAGAACTACACCCTGAAAACCCACCAAAAACTTCACTTTAATGTGATGCAAGTCAAGTCTTTTTTGTTAACTTTTCGTCACTATACAAAAATTAAAGCACTACTCAGATTTTTGGTAAATACAAAGATGACAATAATTGTGTTTGCTTTTTAATGGTTTCGTATCAGTATTTCAGCAATATCTATATCTCCCCACAGTCGACAATGAGATAGTGTTACAAAGAAAAAGTTATTGAAGTAACTGCAGTTTTGCAGCACAAATCTAAAGACTGCGGATAAAAAATGATTATACACTTTAATAATGCCAGAGTATAATCTAGAGTAACGTTAGAACTGCAACGGAGCACAGCTGACGATACCGCCAGTCTATACTTTCACTGCGACGTCTGCAT